>NC_059074.1:148887347-149194552 GCF_020497125.1 Mauremys mutica | reverse complement strand
CCCAGCTCCTCTAGCCTTCCCCCAGCCCTGTTCCACTCCCAGTACCCTGCTCGGCTCCCTAGCAGCCAGGCCCTTTTCTCTCTACAAGCGGGAGAGGGAGAGAGAGAGAGAGAGACCTGAGCTTCTGGCAGCTCTGGCCTTCTTATAAGGCCCAGTTAGTCTGTTTGGGGCATGACCCCAGCTGCAGCCATTTTCCCCAATTAGCCAGGGTTTTGCTCCCTTCCCCAGCCCCAGCCTTCTGCAGGACTTTTCCAACCCCTTCAGGGCTGGAGCAGTTAACCACCCCGCTACACTACAAATTGAAATAAAATGTTCCATAAAGACATGCTTGGTTAGTTATTCTTTACTTATGACACTCCCACCTTCATGCTTTCCTTCCCTTTTTCCTCACTAGATAAATTAATACAAGATATCACATTGGTGTTAAATTTAGTTCAGATGAACTGATGTTAGCAGCATAGTGAGAGCCATTCTCAACAAGCAAACTAGCTGCCAACCCCATTTTCAGCACTGCTGCAGATTCTGTAGAAAGTAGTCAGGGGAGTTGCCTATACTTGGGCTCCCAATAATGATAACTCTGGTTCAGCTGAAACAGCATTAAATACCAGAGGGACTTTTTGATGATTTCTCTAGCACAGATGAGTTCTATAAGATGGTTCTTTAGCCCTCACCTGGATGGGAAGACCTGAAAGAAATTCTGTCTCATGTTGTGCTCTAAAAGTGATTGAGCTTCTGTTGATCAAGACTGGAGCTCTCTACCATGAATGTTCTGCCTCTGACTCCTGGAATTTGGGACACCAACCATGTTAGTGTTCCTTACTAATGCAGGAATTTTGGTAGATTGCAGATGGAAAATGTTTGAGTTAACAGACAAGGGCCTGAGTAAAGGTTTTAATCATCTGGACTACAACACTGAATTGGATTTGGAATGGAATGGGGAGTAAGACAGAAAATGCTTTTGTAATGGCCTCTTGCCAGTCTCTCCCACTCAAAAAGCCTGCTGTTATGTCCCTAAAATGCAGCCATTCTGATTTGGCATGTACTAATTGAGTATACTGTAGTATTCTTTTGCATTTATATTGCATCTTTCATACTGAAGCACTACATAAATTTTACACATTCAGAAGCAATGAAGTGCGCCAGCCTCTGTGGCAAAAGCCAGCAGCCAGCCAGAAAACAGGACACTGCACAACAGCAGAAAGAGGAAATGTACACGGACAGCAGGACAACCCCCTACTCTTAGAGAATGCATCATCGGCCTTGACACCTACACACCGCTGACAGAATTTCAGTTAAGGTCTTGCCTGAACTTCATAGAACTAAATGCATCTAAATTGAGGATGAAAGGCTGAGACAGGTCTATCTATATTTAATCTGTATTTCCAGGGAAAGTAACAACTACCAAGCAGACCAACTCATCCCCTTCCAGCAGAGTCTAAATTGTCCACATTGCTATTTTGCATTTTCTTTTTTAAGTCAGCTTCCCTGCAGAAAATGCTATTATCAAACATTCCCCCTCCTCAAAATCACTTGCAATCTTTTCATGTATATCCTGTATACTTCACTTCCCTTCAGGCTCAAAAGAAGCAAAAAGGATACCGGAAGTGTGCGCGCGCGCTGAGTATGTACAGAATATGAAAGGCCGTTACTGGCAAAGGTGGGAATAAAAAACTCACAAGTTCTGACCTACCCACCTTCCACTTATTCCTCTAGAGCATACATTTTTATGTACTGCTGTTGCACCTACATGTGGCCTCCATGGAGACACAACCATCTCTCTGAGATTTTACAATATCCAATTACCTTGTTCCTTAGACCAGGTACTCAGATAAGGTGATAAGGGACTTGCAAATACCTACCTTATCCCTGTACTCCTTTCCCCAAATAATCTCATTAAGATCTACAAAGCAAGTCATGTTTGAAGAAAACTGGTACAGTCATCACTGAGTTGTGTTTGCAAAATTTCTAATATATAGGGAATTTCTCACATGTAGAAGTCAGGTAACAATATAGATTTTACGGAATCTTGCAAAAAATTAATTTCTAGGGCCGAAGTCAAGTGTTTAATTCACAAAGAGGCTAAGAAAGCCACAATTAGCTGAAAAAGGGAGAAATATAATAAAAGTTCAATCTTAACCTTAATTCTGAATTCCCTGTGCACCAAGACATGGCCTCATGATTCTTTTAATGTATGTTGTAACATGCAGCAGAACTGAGAGACTAATACAGATGAAGATATAAGGTCACTAAAAATTACAGGAGAAGACTCAGAGGACTCAAGTCTTTACCTGTAACATGAATATTGAAGGAAATACAAAGTAAACATGGAGAAAATTTTAGAGATTTACAAAATGCTGAATATGCCTAAAAAGGTTATAACTTCAGAATGAAGAACAGATGCCATGCAAGTTGTTTATTTTCAAGGAACTTTCCCCTTTGAATGTAGGTTAAATATGAATAATAATAAGTTTCTCAGTCAAAAGGAGCTTTTATACATCCCTTTCAATACCGTTTCCTAAAAATAAACAAAGACTCCCCACAAACTGATGCAGCTTCAACAACAAATGAGAACATTTACAAAACAGTGAAAGGGTGGTGCAAACAAAAGCAAAGTCAAGAATGAACCCAGAGTTCACTCTGTAGTATTGCATCACATACATATCTCTCATTGATCTCTATGACCTAGCCATACCAGGTGAATTAAGGACAGAATGGCAGCCTTAACTTTTAATTTCCTTATTTTTCTTGCTCACTGATACCACTGTAGGTTATTTAAACATTTCTGTCTTTGAATACTATGCTTATAACATAAAGCTGCTTGAAAAGCAAAGGCAGCGCCCTGATCAGGTGTTTCCAATTACATCTTATTAGATTCTTCTTTCTGAAAAGTACAAGTAATGAACAAAGTGTTAACTTTATGTTAACACATCTCTTTAAAACGTCTTTAACTACTAGAACCATGATTTTGACTCATAAATCAATTTTATATCGAGTGCTATGATTATATGGGAGCTATTGGACACGTCTTTAATTCTCTTCAGCCAGCTTTGTGACGCACTCATCGTACAAGAGAAATATAGCACTTCAATTCTTCAGACATTTAAGGTGAAAGGGTACAATAAGTGATACGTAAACTATCCGGTATTCCTGGTTAACACTGTACCAGCTACTATGTACAGCCTATTTTTTACTGTAGGATATTAATGGCGGTGGCACAGTTCGCTGTTAGTTGGCACAAGCTTTTAGATTTCCACAGTTTGCCAAAGGGCACTTTCAGGGCACACATGTACACTATGCAGACATATGAGAGAAGATAAGTTCAGGGAACAGAATGCTATTGAGATGTCAATCCCTTCTGCACTAAACAAGGAAAGTCTCATTGCCAGAGTTGATTCTCCTGTAGAGAGAGACCACAATCCATTCAAACACCACTGCTGAGTATCTGGGCATAAAGAGTTCTTCAAGAGAGACTCATGGACCCAAGCGATTGTTATAAAAATACCAATGCTCAAATGGGGGAGAAGGATGGTGTCTATACAATCACCAATTCTGCTAAAATACTCTGCTATGCTTGTCTTTGGCTAAAATGATTTTTTTCTCAGTACGCTGTTCTCTTTAATTGGGATACAATTGCTACTAAGACTTTGCATCCGAGCTAGTCAAACATGTTCCAGCTTCAGCAACCACTCTAGAAATTACAGAACTGGGCTTCTAGTGACTGTTTATGCTGTAGTCAATTAGGCAAATTCACCTTTGGACTAACAAAGGAAGTTTGGAAGTTAACAGCTAAGGAGGAGTGTCAAAAGACCCCACCTCTTAATCTTAACTTCAGGGTCACTACTGTGATGTTATAATTAAACAGCATTTATTTTACTTAATTCTGAAGAACACAGCAACTTCTAAATCATAACAGGAATTTGTCATAATTTTTTATAGTATACCTATCACAAAAATGTTTATGTTAAGTAAATAAAAGTAAAAACATTCAAGTCTGCAAGTTTCAGCAGGATGAAATAATCTAAAGTAAAATTTAGCACACACCATGTCAAGAGCTCAGGTAACAAACAGCACAGACCCAAATCTTTCATGATCCCATGAGAAAAAGGAAACAAAAAAATAAAAGCCACAAGCCAGACAGATATTAATGAACAGGAAGTGTTCTGCAAAACAAGAAATTAATCTAAGCCTAGAGCTGGGCAGATTTTCCATGAAGAAATTCAAAAGGTACATGCATGTAGAAGTCTGAAGCGAAAACAATGAGCATCATTAGTACAGTCAGAAATATGAGCAATGACAACTTATAGGTAACAATTTCTAGGTCAGTCTATTATAAAGCAGCACTTACAACTGCTCTTAAGAGAAAGAAAAAAGTCTGTGCAAGGCAGCCTCTGCGGTGGGTTTTTTGTTATTTTTTTTTTAAATCAGTTACACATGGATTTCTCCCATAAGAAAAATCAGATTTATATCCTCCATAAAACAAAAAAAGTCCAAAATTTGTCCCATTGGTGTAGAAGTAATATGTCACCTCCTTACTCAAGTCCCTTATTAGAATTACTAAAACAGGAGGCAATACCAAAGTAACTCATTAAGTAACACACATTCCTAGTGAATAAAAAAAGCTGTAAATGCTTTAGTGCAACTTGTTAAATACCAATTCTTTCCAATAAGCAGCCTGTATTGCTAGGAACAAATGAAACAGTCTATATTCACGATGCACTGAAATGGCATACTTGTCAACGGTTACCATTTTAAGACAATGGACTTTTCTCTTTCCATGTTCTTAAGAATCCACATTGTTAAGTCAAAATCTTCTATGGTTACAAAGTTGATTACCAATTAATTAAAAGCTATTTTTTGGTGCATCAGAGGTAATAAGGCTTTTTTTTTTTTAAGCACAGGGAAAGCTATGATTTCATTTCATGTGATTTCCAACATATGCCAAATAAAAAACACACTTTTCTGAGACAAATAAATTTTATGATCAGATAGCACTAGAAAGTTAGTCCCATATCTCTGGACTGTCACTGTTCTGAAGTCTAGAAGCAACATTTATGCCTAAAACTACATGAAAAGAAGCAAAAAGGCAACTTTTTTTAAACAATGTCACACTTTCTACACAAATTAAAATAATTAAAATACATGTTTAGCCTAAATATTAAAGTATCTTCAGATTATCTTAATTCCTTGGTATAGAAGGAGTGAGAGGCCCAGTACATAAGTAGTCACAATGAACCAGATGCTCTACGTGTGTAAATTGTAGTTCAACTGAAGTCAAAGGAGCCATGACAATGTACACCAGCTCAGGAGGTCCCTAAATGACTAATATACCACAACAATATAACAGTATCACTGCTATTACAGATTATTTGCCCAATAAGATGACACAATGGGTGCTGGTTACATCAGGTATACTTAAGGTTATCTCAGATCTTCTGTTAGCTTGGAATAATATATTGACAATGCATGGTCAATATATATTCTGATTCTTCAGTTTTCAAAATAATAAAGTCATTCAAAATGCAGCAATCAAAAATTCTGTATAGTTTAACTCCAGGTCTCTAATTTCAAGAAGTCAAGAATGAAATTGGGCTTTGGGTCATGTGGAAAGAAGAGAAATATCACAGAGCACGTGAGTTCTTTGACCCCTGTGGCAGATGTATTAACCTAGTTACTAACAGCCATGAGTAAAAATTCACTGTCCAATCAAACTGCTTTGTTTCTTTAGCCCGTTCATGAGACTAAATAAGAAATTTTTCCAGGGCTCATCTGTACTACCAAAAGGAACCATACTAACTAAGCACATAGCCATGGTTAGGGGTTTCTTATATTTTCTCTTACAATATGGTCAGAAGATACAGCATTAGATAACCATTTTATTCTAGATCTTGAATAGTGTGTTTATGATACAAGCTAAAACACCATTCACTAATGCAGCCATAGCACCATGTTTTCTCTCCACACTGGCAAGAAAATGTCGTTTCTGCAGCAAAGATTGGTTCTAAACAGACGGCAATGGCGGATTCAGACTAACTTTAAAACAATCTAAGATGCTTCCATTAACTCACGTGGCAGGATTCACACAAAAGAAAAAAATTGTTTTGGGACAAAGCATTGGAATGGGACTGAAGAGATCTGGGTTCTAATCCTAGCTCTTCCTGCATGACATGGGGCAAGTCACCCTCCTCTCTAGGGCTCAGCTCCCCACCTGTAAAATGGAGATTACAGTTCCCTACATCAAGGAACATCATTAAAATACATGGATCTATCTTTTTCAGGCTCTGATATTATAGTGATACGTGCTATAGAGAAGCCTATAAATAAAAATGAACAAACTCCACTGTCGGTACTCTTCTGGGACAAGGAGAATGGGTGCCACTTCCTTTGGATTTCATCATCGCCATTCCTTTATCATCTAGCTGCATCACTCTTCAGTTATAAAGGCAATAGACTGCAACATTCCATATCTTGCCAAGCCAGAAAACAAGAAACCAGGAAAGGAAATTGAAGAATGGTCTCCTGAATATCAGAACAGACATCTGCCACTATGTTAATAAGCTAAACAGGGGAGAGTCCTAAAAAAGTGCTACAGGAGCGTGGATGTATTAGAGCAGAATTTGTTCCATTATTTCTACCTAACAAGAGGACTCGAGCAAATACACATTACAAGTGGGGCTTGGAAAAACTTCTAAACTTACTCGCCAGGGGACAGAGATACTGATTTGTTTCCCTAACCCCACTGTAACATTTCTACCCTCTCCAAACCTCTTTGTAGGGCTTCTCTGCTACTGAGACAACCATCTTCCTGGGTGTACGTGAGGCCTTCTGCACCTCCCAGCTCCTCTGGCCTCTCTCTCTTCACTCTACTTTATGCAAGACAATTAGCATGCCTTGGGCCACTAGGCTTGCCTTCTCTCAAGCTCTTCCAGGGAAAGAATCATTGGCTCTCCTATCTCATTCAACCTTGCTGAATGGGGTTTTCTGAGCAATGGTTAAAATTAGGCATGCAATGGCTATTTCGGTAGCTGCAGAGCTCAACAGCTCTATGCATCTTCAGTCTGAGTACTTACATGTGAGCTTCATGCAAATTATATTGGTATAGAATGGAGTCAGCCAGAGCATATGATGCTGGAGAATTAATGACAACTCTCCAGTAGCATTCAGAAACCACACCTAAAGCAAATCACTACATTCTAATTTGTGCTTCCCTTTAACTCACCAACCATGTGCCCATGAAGAATAGCTGTCTCCGCTTCTCATTTTATCCAGCTGTTTATGCTGCTCCAACACTGTTTCAGCTTTGCTTCCAGTGAAAAAATAAGTTTAGCCTAATTAAATATATCTGAGACAATTAGACATTTCAGTATAGGAAGGGAACACTCTGTAATAACTGAATACTGAGTTAACACATCTCAGCCTTTGGTTTCCAGAGTTATGTTGCCTAGGATACAGTTACTTTAGACAGGAAGTGTCTTCTGGTAATCATTTAACACCCCCATAGCATTGACAGTTTATTATGTTCTTGAGCCATTTTCATACCAAGAAAATTTTGTCTGAGAGTGAGTATTCAGAAGGAATGCATAGTATCCAACCATTCTCAAGAAGCTATTTTCAAGAGGCAGTCAAGCAGGGTAACTCTTTCTGTCTCTCCCACCACAAAAGTTGTACTGACAATAGGTACTTGGTATCTGTACATCTGAAATAAGAGGAGCCAAAGCAATGTTATTACTCAATTGTCTCACTGGCAGTTAACCCATCCACCCCACCCAAAAGATTTTAAAGTGCAGACAGGAAAAGCAAAAGAAAAAAAAAAGGTTAAGTAGTTAGTATTTCACTAATTAACTTCATATCAACTTCACAGGATTGCCTGTCTACTTTCCTGTAGTGCAACAACATCCCTTGGAAGTCCAAATATGAAATGACTAATGATTAGTACAGTGAACTCAGTCCAAAAAGCACATACACATAATGAAAAGGAGCACCCTCTATAAAAAGTCTTGATAGATTCACTTCTGTTAAAACTACTGAAGACTAGCATCCTATGCACTAAATCAAAGATAAAGATTAGCGGGATTTACTGAGTAAATGTGGTATATAAGCAAGTTTATTAGACTATTCTGCTATAATTTTTGCCACTCAGAACTGAAACACTTAAAAAATAAACATTTGATATAGAAATAACCCTCATTAATGGGATATGTCTACTGTACATATGACTGTATACTTAAGCTTCCATTGTAAATACTACAACAGTCTAAGACTTAAATTCAGGCATATTATTAAACAAAGCAGTGTTTTCCAAGTTTAAAAGCTGCTCTCATAATAGTAAACAAAATATCTATATTTTTTTTTAAACAGACAAAAAAATCTATTCACTGTCACCACCTACTAAAAGGGTAATTCGATTTCGCAACTAGTTATTTTGGAAACATTTTGGAAAAATATATAACTCTCCAATAAAGAATGAGAAAAGAATTTAACCTAGGCAGTATTTTCATCAGCTTCAAATTTATTTTTCACAACAACTTCTTATCCTAAAAAACCTCAAAGCTAAGTCTAAGACTGACACTTCCAAATGATCAACTAACTGGTTGTGCTGTTAACTAAATGACTGTTAACCATCCTCTCCACAGAACTTCAGTCATCTCCATGACTATCACATGAGCCTCTCTAGTCCTTTAAACCTCAGCAGTCAACTTCTTCACCATGGCCAGACCTTTCCAGGCCACTCTGTACTAGCAGCTGTGACAAAGTTCCTCCTCTACCTTGGTGGGTCCTGCGCTTATTGGCAGAGTTTGCTCACCTCAGTGATCTTCCCCACAGTCTGGGTCAACTTCTCCTGTATCTGATCAGGAGTTGGGAGGTTTGGGGGGAACCCGGGTCTGCCCTCTACTCCGGGTTCCAGCCCAGGGCCCTGCGGATTGCAGCTGTCTATAGTGCCTCCTGTAACAGCTGAATGACAGCTACAACTCCCTGGACTACTTCCCCATGGCCTCCTCCAAACACCTTCTTTAGCCTCACCACAGGACCTTCCTCTTGGTGCCTGATAATGCTTGTACTCCTTAGTCCTCCAGTAGCACACCCTCTCACTCTCAGCTCCTTGCGCCTCTTGCTCCCAGCTCCTCACACACAATTCCTCTCCTCTGGCTCACCCTCACCTGACGGTAGTGAGCTCCTTTTTAAACCCAGGTGCCCTGATTAGCCTGCCTTGATTGGCTGCAGGTGTTCTAACCAGCCTGCCTGCCTTAATTGGTTCTAGCAGGTTCCTGATTACTCTAGTGCAGCCCCTGCTCTGGTCACTCAGGGAACAGAAAACTACTCATCCAGTGACCAGTATATTTGCCCTCTACCAGACTCCTGTACCCCACTGGCCTGGGTCCGTCACACAGCCCTTAACATAGAGCCCAGTTGCCAAAACAACAGGTGCAACAGAAATTAATAGTGAACTCCTATACACAAATTAAGCCTCATGCCAGGGAAAAAACACTAACTTGTAAAAATTTCTGCTGTCTGCTTAGCAACTCAGACTGCTGTGAACACACCACACCAACGCTCGCTCTCTGCACTGGCTCCCACTGAATACAGACTCCAATTCAAGGTCCAGTTCAGTTCTATCCTGATATTTAAAGAGCTCCAGAGATTAGCCCTAGATACCCAAGGGAACCTCTCTTCTCCCGCAACTATGAATGCTACATTCCACTGTGACAATGAATCTGTTGACAACTATAGCAAGGCTCCTGAGTACTAGAGAATTTCCACAGGAGCTGGACCTAGATCATTGAACTTACTCCAAAAAGCAATAGACCACAGAGGGGACCTTTTTGGGGGGGATGGGGGAGCTCACCACAATCAGAACTACACACAAAACTAATGTCTTCAACTTAGCTATCCCTAAATTAGTTGCTCTCTCTCATGCACATGCCATAAACGAATCAAGCTACCACTCATACAGGCTGGAAAAGGAGAGTGTTACTGTTATTTCTATTTTTAAATTCTTGGGAGGCACCTGATAATATGGTTGGCAGAAGTTGTGAGAAATATGGTAATTTCCTGCAATATCTTTGGGAGATCTCCCTGCATTACATTTATGTAATTCCATGGGGGAAGGTGACTACAGCCCCTTCAGGAACTAAGAACAGTGTGGGAGGGGGAGGGGGGTAACTAGGTAAATTCACCCAAGTTGTAACATCTCCTTACACCTTAAGAACGAATGTGCTTGCTTATAAACAGCTGTGTGATAACCTGTCAAGTCTGCTGGCAATTACAACTATATATAAGCCTCAGGAGCTAAATCAAAACTGGCCTGTTTAGGTAGTCTGGCTTGCAGGGAATGTCACAGAGTAAGCAGGAAACTGCATGACCTGGAAAATTCGCCATTCAGGTGGGAGACGCATAGGTCTCTTGCCCAAGAGAGGTGACTGCTGGGAACTAGAAGCCCTTGACAGACCACGAGGGGCAGGCACAGGTGCAGTTACCTGGAGCTGTGACAGAGGTCATATACATACCAATCTAAATAGGACATTCTTAGTTAAACTATGCAAGGTGTAGGATTTTTAAGAGGCCTCCATTGCTTTGTTTCGGTGTGAGCAAGAGCTAGTCTCTCTGCTCTGTGTTCAGTTGTGGCACACTTTATATTAGTTCCATACGCTTCCAGTTCTAACATGTGCATCTGAGGGAATGGAGAAAGATTGGGTTTTTAAAAAAAGAAGTCTACAGACATTTATCTCTACATATCCCCTCTTTTGCACTTTAGTGAAAGTCAAAGCAATTCTTCTCCAGTGGCTATGTGCCCATTTATTCTTCCCTTATCTTCGACACTGGGGTGAAGGGAAATACAGAGGAATGGACAGAAGACCAACATTAGCAAGCTCTATCCACCCTGCTAGTCTGAATGGTCACTAGCCAGGTTTGGGCAATTTCTCAATTAAATAAACCAGAGAGAGAAGACACATTTTAGTAGTCAGATAGAAATACAAAGCATTATGGACAAGTGTTGCAATTCTGCTTTTAACACTCCGCCGTGAACTACTGGACAGGTTTTACCCTGAAGTGAAACTTGACCCACTTACAAGGCTAACAACATAATTGGTCTGACACAGGAAACCATGTGAAAAATTACTCTTACCTATATAACTTTCTCTTTGCATAACAGGAAGGTGCAAGCTGAGGCAGGGCAAACTCTACAATACTGCTGATGAAACCCTGACCAAAGATCAGGAGTAGGATTATTAGAGAGCACAAGAACACTGGATCTACAAGGGAAGCATGCCAGCTCATGTGGCCATCCCCAGTGACTGCCTAATAAGGCAGGATTACACAGGGCTTGTCTACACTTGCATTTTATAGCGCTCTAACTTGCTGGCGCAGGGGGGTGAAAAATCACCCCCCTGAGCGCAGCAAGTCTGAGCGCTTTAAAGCACTGGTGTAGACAGCAGGGCTTTGGAGCAGAGCAGTGGAGCTGCAGGTTTTTGCCTGGAGCTGGAGCAGAGCCAGAGCACAGCTCCAAAGCCCTGGTAGACAGGCTCCCAGCACTCGGAGCTAATCCCCTCGTGAAGGTGGATTACCGGGAGCCTCTCCAGCGCTTGCGCACGACCACACTCGCACTTCAAAGCGCTGCTGAGGGAGCGTTCCCGCGGCAGTGCTTTGAAGTTTCCAGTGTAGACATACCCACAGACTAAAGCACATGCTAGTTTATGACCTCAAATCATGCCTGGACGGACTGGTGGCTATTGTTTTTTTCCCCCAATTCAAGTTTTATATTGCATCTGAAAGTAAAATTACAAAATAAACATCTGAGAGTTTGCAAGACTTCAGGTCTTGTATTTTAACCTCCCCATGTGTAGATAAGGAGAGGAGAGGACAGGGTATCCACACTCCATTTAGGACTCAACAATTTTAAATCAACCTTTAACCCACCATGCTCGAGACCCCACATTGCAGCTATTATCCTTCTTGACAGTGAAAGCTGAACTAAACACTTCTTACAGTACTCACCGATACCGTTCCTAGTTTACTGCAAAGCCATACAAATCATTGTGTCCACAGGAGCTCAATGACCTATGCAGTACTCAGACACCAAACCAGCTTGGTGAAATAGAACACAGGCCTCACCATCAAACTTTATCACTCACTTAGCTAGTCACCAGGCCAAAACGTTGGCCAGACCCATCATGACAACATTCCCACACTGTAATCCAGCTCTTGCAGGATTCCTATGCTATGGAGACTCAAGGCAGAAATCTCCATGATCTATATGGAACTTCAACAGCCTTAACTTTTAAAATTTCTATTTTTTTTAAATAAAATAAAAAATTTCATGGAAGCCTTTAAGATTTATAACACCTGAGAGATTAATCTCTGGAGAAGTATATAGACAGGCAGGTTTTTACTTTACATTAACGGAACCAGAGGCTAGAAAAGCTCTCCTGAGTCTCACAGTCCATTCTCCTGTACTCATGCAGAATTGTCCTTTATATCAGTGGTTCTCAACAAGGGGTCTGGAGCCCCCTAGGGGACCACAAGCAGGTTTCACGGGGCCCTCCAAGCAGGACCAGCATCATTAGACTTGCTGGAGCCCATGGAAGAAAGCCAAAGCCCACTGCATGAGGCTGAAGCCCAGAGCTCTGAGTCCCGCCACTTGAGGCTGAAGCAGAAGCCTGAGCAACTTAGCTACGCGGTACCCCCTGTGGCAACGGGGCCCCCAGACAACTGTCCTACTTGTTACTCTCTGGTTTTTATATACAGAAAACCAGTTGTTGTGGCACAGGTGGGCCAGGAAGTTTTTATAGCATGTTGGGGGGCCTCAGAAAGAAAAAGGTTGAGAGCCCCTGCTTTATATTAAGGGTTTTATCTAGTCTAGAACACCTCTAGTGACAGAGCTTCAGTGACCTTCCTTGGCAAATTGTCGCAATGTCTAAGTGACCTTACTCAAGAAAAACGTTACCATCTCCAAATTTCAATTTTTCTGTTTTTAGTTTCAGAACAAAGTAGTTCTTCAAAAAAAGAATGACAGGTTCTCAACCATAAAAACAGATGTAGAGTACAGTTTGGTCAATATTAAAAGCCCACAGAATTAATTTCTCAAGCCATAGACAAATACATTTTCAGAACATCAACGAAATACTACCATGCGATATAATCTAAGCGGAAGAGAAAGCTTTTTTTTTTTTTTTAAATTAAGTTCCCTAATGACTCTTGTCCAGTCACCTTTCCCTACAGTTAGTACGAATAATAAGGAAGCTTGGTTAGAGGGATAGAAAAGCTCTACCAAATGTTTTAGTCTCTGAACAATGACAATTATGCAACTCTTTAAAAAAAAAAAAAGTGGAAAGTACAGGGATTTTGCTTTCAATTTCAATGTAGTACCATTTACTTAGCCTTGGTTTTAAAGTTAATTCTTCTTTATGGTAACAAATTGTATTACATTTGTGTCTGGCCCAATTCTGCACAGCATATAATCAACCTATGAGAGCCACTGACACTGAACATAATGAAGATAAATAAATTCAGCAACATTTTAAAAGGACTGAGTAATTATTTTAAGCATGAATAACTGCAAATGTTGTTAAAACTAGGACAACGCTACATGAGGAAAAACCTATTCTCATACTTCAGGGCATCAGCTGATTACATGCAGAGGGAAATGAGGAAGAGGTGTCTCCACTCTTATAGCACTTAACAATTGGCTATGTTCATTATAGGCACTGCTCGCCTTCCTTTGGAATTGCACACTGCTGAAGATACCAAATCAAATGGATTATTAGAGTGATCCAATATACCAAGTTCTGAAGAATTTAGCAGCCCTCTAATCAAGAGCACGAAGGTGCTCAAATACCACAGGGATGGGGACAGTATAAGAACCTGAAGAGAAAACATTTAAGTATAGGGCTTTTTTGCTACATTACAAGACAAACAGAGAGGAACTATTTGCATGGAACATTCATAATTCTCAAGGAACCTCTGAAGCATTTTATAACTAAGGATGTGACTGCAAAAGGGCTGCAGCTGGTGCTAACACTAGATCAGCTGAACCAGAGGTAGTACTGGTAGAAATATATCATGCAAGAGAAATGCATTACAGAGGGTATGGCTACACTTACAAATCTGCAGCGCTGGTAGTTGCAGCACTGGTCATCCAGCTGTGCAGGGCCAGCGCTGGTGTGTGGCCACACTCACAGCTACCAGCGCTGCAGTGTGGCCACATTTGCAGCATTTGCAGCGCTGTTGGGAGTGATGAATTATGGGCAGCTATCCCAGCATTCAAGTGGCAGCAACGTGCTTTTCAAAAGAGGAGGGTGTGGGGCAGTGTGACAGGGACCGGGGGGGGGGGGGGAGTGGATTTTTGGAACTGACACTGTGCAAAATCAGAAAATTTTCCCACCCCCTTACTGTTAACTGCAAACAGCCTGCATCCAACATACTCTCTTTCCCCCCTCTGCCCCCTCCCCCCATTTCTCTCAAGCAAAGCAAACACTCAACCCCTGTGAATGACTCCTTTTCTCGCTGCTGGTCAAGCAAAACGCAAACACTCAACCCCTGTGAATCACGCAGGGAGGAGGATCTCATTTGATTGTTCACAGCAAACAGGAGCTGATAAGCAGCTCCGGTAGAGCAGCTCCGGTAGCAACGGAGCTCCGGAGGTTCACAACAAAACAAAGAGAGGCTGCATAACAAAACAAAGGGAGTAATTTAGTTTAAAGCATTCTGGGATACACCCTTATACTCTGGAGGCCAATAACAGCGCTGGTGTGTGGCCACACTTGATGACCAGCGCTCCAATCCTTATTCCCCATGCTGAGTGACGTGTACGGCCAGCGCTGCAGCCAGGGAGTTGCAGCACTGGAAGTGCCCTGCAGATGTGGCCACTTACTAATTGCAGTGCTGGAAAGCCTCCACCAGCACTGCAACTCGCAAGTGTAGCCATACCCAGAGTCAGGTTACCACACTTTAGTGCCAGACAGATAAATTAGAGTAAGTCTTGTGCCATGATTTCAGTGTTCCCAAATATCCCACAGCATTGCAAAATTTAAGTTAAATCATTAGATGATTCCAGCTACACTGCAAACTTGAATTAGGTTTTTATCTATGTTGGGCATTACAATACCGTAACCCAGCCCTGAAACATAATCTACATGATTTATCTACGGAAAACAAATAGTTATTAACTCTCAATTCCATTTTTGTTGAAAATAGCTCATCAGAAAGTTTATCTGAAGTACATGTATTGAAGCATCTGTTGTGTGTAACCAGAACAGGGAAATCTGTCAATATTAACTTAGATAAATGGGATGAAGTAAATATTTGGATTATTATTATGGGACTAAACTGCAGATATACAAAACAGAAAAGCCTCAGGCCAGGATATTTTCCCAGCAAGTACTAGAAAGGAACCAATAATCTATTAAATAAATAACCACTTATTTTCTCTTTTAAATAATTTATAAGGTAAAAAGTCTGAACCTCCCCTTCACCCCCTCATCTTTTTAACATAATCACCAGGTATACAAATTTCTTGTTTTTGCTGAACTTCTTGGAGGAGTAGAGAATTAGAGGAAATGACATCACAAGAAAAATATAACCCAAGAAACCAAATGCAGAACGGATATTTGGTCAGTCTGTTTAAGTCTCTTGAGTTAAACAGGAGATAATCAAAACTCCTTGACCAACACAGAAGAGAAAAGGCTATATATATCTTTTGAAACATTCCCACCACTTTAATTAAGGTCTGAAAAATTGCCCACTTCAATTCTTTAGACCTCCACTGACTCCAACAAGAGCAAGGAAGACAAGACTTAATATTCCTAATATTTCATAAGGTTAAAAACTCTATTTTTTTAAAAGCCTTCAGGCAGTTTAAAGCATTAAGCAAGAGGCTTTTTCCCTTTACAGGTTACCTTTACACCAGTGTCAATATCCTCCACTCGTCAATCAACTGAGATGTAAGCCTTAAAATAATTAACTTTTCCTATAATTATTTCCCTACATGTAAACCGTCTGTGATTTGGAGAACTTAAAGGCTCCACATGTAGCAGTATGAATAGGGGCTACTGTTAAATACCAATTTATGAGTTCCAAAAGGGGCATTTAACTTTTTTTTTAAATCTTCCCCATACAAATACTCGATTTTTTGCAGAAAGAACACACACTATTTTCACTATGAAAACTAAGTAGTAGTCTGAACAATTTAAATTATTTAGGCTCATTCTCTTTACATCCTACTAAACAGAGGTCTGAAAGCTAGAGGACAGGTAATTCTAGGTCTTATTTGGACTTGTATCTCTAATTCACTATCTGTCAATGACTTAATTGTTCATCTGTCAGCTGGAGCACTAGAACCATCAGGATGCCAGCAGTTCCATCTGGGGAGCCCAAAGGGTATATCCACTTTTGCATTTTCTACTATTCAAGTGAACTGTGCACAGAGAGCACATTATGGCAGCATTCATCTTTCTGTCTATATTACACCCCCAGTAAACCAATCACACAATGATGGAAGGATTTTCTCCTGTAACACACCGCGAGCATTTCATTCCAAAGCACACAGGGAAGCCCAGCAGCTTTTTCAAACAAACAATCATATCAACAGACTGATCTGCAATGAATAAAAGAGTTTTAAACCAACTTTCTCCTCTCAGCTGCCAATGGGCCAGTCAGCCATACCTGTCCTTCCCCTTCTTACTGCTTTTTGTTCCCAAAGGTGAACATTTTGTTTTAAGTCATCTAATACTTTTCAGTTTGTACAAAGGCATTACACAGTTAAAAAAAAGATTTTTTTTTAATGTGACTAACTTTCTGAGTGAACATTGTGGTCTCTGGTGAAGTGTCCCTGATGTGTAATGTGGTGCCCTTTATATACCAGACCAAAAGGTTTGGAAAAATTCTTCTCACCTCTCTACTGCTGAAGGTCAGTGGCCATAACTGTATTTCTGGCATTTATAGCACAGGATATGAAAAACTATGTGATTTTATTGAAGGGCTTCAAACAATTCAAAGGTCAGGGGAAAGTGGAACACCTATAGCAGAACAGCAGCCTTCTTTAGGCATGCTATGTCATAGGTGCCGACTCCATGGGTGCTCTGGGGCTGGAGCATCCACTGAAAAAAAATTGGTGGGTGCTCAGCACCCACCAGCAGCCCCACAGATCAGCTGCTCCCTTCCCCCAGCCCCACTGCCTACCAGCAGGCCCAGCCAATAAGCTCCTCTCCCTCTCCCCAAGTGCCTCCCACCCACCACGATCAGCTGTTCTGCAGTGTGCAGGAAGCGCTATGGGGAGGGAACAACAGGGGCAGGAAGAGGCAAGGGGAGGGATGGAATGGGACGGGAAGGGCGGGGACGGAGCAGGAAGTGATGGGTGCGGTGAGGGCTGGGGGGAAGGGGTGGAGTGGGGGCAGGGCTTGGGGTGGAGCAGGGGTCAAGCACTCCCTGGGAACTGGGGAAGTCAGTGCCTCTGAGCTGTGTCATATAAAAGCAGCAGTTTACATTAAGCGCCCTTCTACACTACAATTAAACTATGCTACCACACAGCAGTGTGGATAGGACAATACATTTAACTGTGTTAATGAATCATTCCAGAATACTGAGGCTGTTGAAACCTCAGTATGCCAAGTACCATGCCCTGGAATGTTTAGAATTTTAGGCCTCCTGGGGCTTTAAAGTCCTATTCTCTGCTTGATACATGCACACAAACTCCATGAATCAACAAGAGTTCCATGCACTTATTCAGTGGAAAGTATAGTAAATAAAGATAGCATTTCTGCAATCAGCAAACCCTTCAAATGACCTTGAGTTCACAGCAAGGTGGTTTAGCAATCAGCACTAACTAGAGGGGCAGCTATTGACCTTTTCCCCTCTCCACTCCCTTTATCCTCTGAGTCTAACTGGAACTTACATGCACTTGGAAGACAACATTTTGATTTAGATTTTAGAAGGATACCTAAACCATATTGTAAACAAGTCAATACTATCTCTGTTTTAATTTCAAAATGTTATTTTAATTTACTATTTAATGGTTCTATTCCATTTACAACTTTTAACAGTGTTGTAACCGGGTCAGGGGACAGCCATATTGCTACCAGCACTCCCAATGCACAATTGCAATGTAGAGAGGACCTCAGGCATTATTGATTTATTTTTATTGATAACTAAAGAGACACCTATTGTGAGCTATATGTGCCTTCAAACCTAATTAAAGTGCAATGACATGAGGAAAAACAGCAGCTTTTCTTCACCCCCAAACTAGAAAAGAAATGAAACAGATGAAAAACAAATCCAAACAAAATCCCACTGGACCAGAAAATATCCACCATTATTAAAATCCTCCCTCACCAAAGAGGTAGGCCTTGCAGCATACCTGTAAGGTCAGACTGGCTACTTCAGATCAAGCTGAGAAAGAAAGAATTCCAAAAATTGAGGGCCCTTCAAGGAGAATGTACTGCCCCAGAAACTCTGCTGACCAGAGCTGTGGCAGTATTACATGCAAAAGATGCAGCCTCTCATGTAGGTTTTGGGCTTTACAGTTTGGGAATCTGTCTATGTGAACCTAAGAATGCCAGGTTGATTTTATGGACTTAGGCTATGTCTACACTGGCAACTGAACAACAAAACTTTTGTCTTTCAAAAGGTGTTTTAAAAAAAAGCCCAAAAGACAAGTTTTGCCATGACAAGTGCCAGTGTGAACAGCATGTTGTCAGCAGAAGTGATCTGCCAACTTGGGGGTAGAGTATTTTTTGTTGTTGTTGGCAGGAGACCTGACAAAAAGGGGCTACCCTGCACGACTTCTAGCAGCACGGCTGTGGCAACACTAAAAGCTATGTAGTGTAGACATAGCCTCAGTGTTTATACCCTTCCCTTCTGACTATCTTTTACTGCATCCTTGCATCATAGCTCTTGTGTTTTGGGTGTGGATGGGCATTGGCACTTGGGTATGTCCCTGAATGGGACAGACATTAAAGACCATCAACAATTGAATAACCTCACCCTAGCAGGACAATAGAAAACTCCCTGGAAGTACTGATGATTTGCTAATGATGTTTATGAGCTACCCAGCCCGCAAGACAAAGGGAGATGTGCAAATGAATGTACTACAGCTAGGGTACCAGGTCCCACCCTGGGCCTCAAGACTAAAACCGTGCTTATAAACAGGAGGGCTTCCTGTGTGCTCAAGCAGAGACAAACCAGAACCAGAAGACAGGACGGGGAGGGAGAAAAGGGGTGTAGAAGAATCCTGGAAGACATGTTTGTTACTTTTCTATAACTCTGTATATCTCTTGTGCTTTCTCTATAAATAATGTGTGTCTAGAAATTCCTTTGCAGAGTTTGTATGTTCCTTGCTCACATTGTCACCTAGTCCCCAAAGAGCGAAACAGTAAATGTGGGAGGAGCCACAGCTTCAGTGGAACTCTGCAAGCATGCAACAGTTACTGGAGAGGCTTTAGCAAGCCAGCACTAGTTTCAGAATCTAAGCAATTGGACTGCAGAGTCCCTGTTACCAAAAGGGGTGTCAGACATGGGGTCTGCACTCGGGGTGCATGCCTAGAGGCCCAAAGCCAAAACTCTGCCCAACAAGCGAAGAGAATGTGGGACCCAAGGCTTGGGTCCAACACAGAAACCTAACGTGGACCCTTTTGGAAGAGCTCATCAGGACTGTGATAAGAGGTCTTAACTAACACCTTAAAATCAACCCAGAGACCTGTAGTCAGTCAATGGAAATCCCAAAACACCAGTGTCCAACTCATGAAGAGATAGTCAGCTACTGCATTCTGTGCCTACCTTCGCTTCCAGGTTGTTCTAAAGTGGAGCCCCATGTCGAGCACTCTGGGGTAGCCTAGTTTGGATGTGACCAAGTATGGATTATGGTAATAAAGCTGACGGACTGAAAATAAAGATCATTGTGAGACCAGACAATGAAGAAAATAGCCATTTGAGGCACTACTACAATATAATCATGCAACAACAGATTCAGACATGTTAGTTTTGCAGATACCTTTTACTTTCAGGTCTGACAATTTCCTCATGAGCTACCAAGCAAAAGCTCGGTTAAGGTTGCAAAACATTTTCTATTATAAAACACCTCCTGCGTACACAATAACGAAGAACTAACTCAAACAGCAGGACTTGGAAATTTGGTGTGCAAATAGTACTCATTTCAGAGAATGGTCATATTTAAGTTGGAAAAAAATTGGCTGGATAATAAAAAGAAAAAGTTTAGCAGATAAATGAAGTCTGCCTCTGTTGTGTCATTATGATTTTCGTTCTCTGCCTAGTTTGATAGGACTAGAGAAAGTTAATAGGACAGTTTCAACAAGACACATGCAGACAACATAACACAACCCTCTTCAACCCTCTCCCTACAGCCTTAATATCAAGAACAGGAGCAAGTAGGGGCAGTGGGAAAAAAATGTTGCTGCATTCTGAACCATCCTGCAGGCTCTAACTTTAATTTTTAGATAAGAAAGGTTATTCTTTAAGGCTGGCTAAGGTACAGCCATCAAAATGTACACAGATGAAGTTTAAAGGCTTTTCCTTTTTTTTTTTTCCCCTCCTTCTTTCAGTACCTTTATACACAATGAAAAATAGGGCTTGTGCTCTTTTGCGTCTTTTCTTTGCAGGTCACCCTTAAGATTGCACAATTAAAATTAAAACATGGTTAAGCTGGCATTTCTGTAACAACAACAAACTTCCTCCATTTGCTGACTTTTTAATATTAAGTGCATAAACAATGTTGTGTTGACAGCTTTCTTGATGGGGGGATTGCATTTAATATCATTCAGCTTCATAATCACATTAGGCTCAGCCCAAACAGTTGCAAAGAAATTTTTTTTGTTATTTGTAAACCAAAGCAAAATATTAGAATAATTTCAAAGCCACATACTGTGAAACAAAAGTGTTACTTATTTACCATGATTATAAAAGTAAGACACACTAAAACATTGTCATACACTTTAGAAATGCATAGCAAAGTAATTTTAAAAATAACCTTGACTATCTGACATAAGCCTGAGGTTTTTCATGCCATCCTTAACTCATTTCATTGCACCGAAGTGTTAAAGAAGTCTGAGAACATTGTTGTGTGGCCAAAGAGAGGATGAAAATCCTAGGTATAACATCCAGAACTTGAACCAAAAAGCATTAACTCTGAATTTCATAGGTTCTGTATTTAATCCCAGATCCAAGCTAGAATTTAGTGTGGAAAAACTAGATTATGGTACCCAATTCCCCCCTGAAGTTTCAATTATATACAATATTCTTTCATTTCTTGTCCTGAAGTGTTGTAGAGTGTTGCTGTGTGCTGCTGTTAAACACTTATGGCTTTCACCTCAGAGGTGGCTGCATTGCAGTGTTGGGTGAAGTAATCCCCTTTGTAATTGTAACAAGAACTGCAAAACCAGCATAGTAAAGGCTGCAAAATTATTTCCATTATAAACTCTATTTTCAGACTTTGAAGTTTTCCCAAAGTTTAATCTTTGTGGCTGAAGCTTTCTAGCCCTGTTCTCTGCCTAACACAGCCATTTTACAAAACCTAGGAAACTAAATGTGAAATTAATGACCTAGGTTCATGCAACATTAAGGTTCCATGGTTAAGCATTGAAAAGTCAGCTGTTGCTAAAGTTGAGGTTGCACGTGCAACCTTTACTCTGGCACCTTGTGTGTGCATGCACTACAAAACAGTTTATTAAAATTACTTCTTAAACATATTACTTTAGACACACACAAATCCAACAACTAGTATTACTGTATATATCCATCTCCAAGAAAATAACTTGCATGTAAGTCAGTCATTAATAAATCTTAATGAAAATACAAATATTAAGTCAATTTATGGGAAAAAGTTTTAAAGTTACTTATACTAGTTAGAAATATATAGGTATTTCCAGCCAGTAGCATAAGAATATTTTCACTCATTAAAAAGTTTCACTATATATTTTAAAAGTACAGCCAATACTTGGAGAAAGTAATCTTCTATCTCAGGATAGTATTGGGATAGGTTACATGGAAAATACAAATTAGATACACTGCTACTTAAGAGACTGTCAAAGATGCAGTCATAAATACACTGTTAATATAACACTGGATGCGTATTTCGGGAAGAAACAGCTTGTGAGCAGATACAATAATAAATTACTGTTTAGTGATGCATCTGTCTCCAAGGAAAAAATATCCTTTTAAATGTACACAACAGTTGGATGCTGACATTATTAAAATATATACCTAAGGGAAAGGAGAACACAAAGAGTCGGATATATTAGACTATTATGGCAATTAAATTACTGTAAATCTACAATGAAAATAATTACAAGGCAATGCTACATTTGTTGTAGAAAAAGTTGCAGACAAAAGTTTGATATTTGAATGGTATTTGAAAACTAAGATGTGATTATGTAATTACAGTCCATTCTAATGTGTACACACAAAATGGGCAGAGTTAAGGCTGGGCATTCCACCTTACCTTTGGAGTTGAACACTTAATTTTGCAACCTTAACGTAACATTAAAACCAACCTACTGAGTAAGCGCAAAAATGTTAGTATTTTGGTATACTGCTGTATAAAAGTCGCTATAAGTGTAAAATTATAATACTCATGACATCAGTTACAACATCAATCGGATCCATTTCAAAGCTATTAAAAATCAGGGGGCAGAGGATTAAGAAGAGTATTCAAAATACTACATTTGTATGAAGAGTTATATTAAGCAGTGAGAAAAAAGTTAATGTGCCTGAGCCTACAGTATTTTTATTTTGTTGCTAAATAGTCAGCATAATAAGTATGTTACCTAAAGCTCTATTCAGAGCAGTACTGATTTTTGGCCCAGTCCTTGAAGTCTTTAGTCACTGACTTCACCAGGACTACTCATATGAGTAAGGGCTGCAGCATCAGTGGGTAAAATATTCAATAGCACTGAATGGGAAATTTTTAAAGGCACCTGACTTTCAATGGGTCTTCAGCACCTGAATCAAATCAGCTGGGTGTTTTGAAAATGCTATGTGAAGTCTTTCACAGAAAATGCTAATAGTAAACAAGAGCCACATTGGCCTGTGGTACATAACAGGAAAATGTTATTTATTTTTTAACTTGGCTATGTTGCTTTAAGTGACACAGTGCAACACTAGGAAAACTAAGAAATTTAAAAGTCAAATAGAGTTATTTAAGATGTTTATTTTAAGCACTTTAAAGTGACAATCAGCTTCATCTATATTTATTGTTTATCCAAGCTTAAAGTGCACCTGATCTAAGGTGTCTGAACAGGTATTCACAAAGCTTGTAGGTGAGGCCCTCAAAATCAAGTTTAAACTAAAGTGAATTAAGGCCAGTTAAATTCTGAATGAGAAAGTCCACACAAAGGGTTTAATGAGGTCTAACTAATGTGCTATAACTTCACCTTTAGCTAGTTTGGATTAATTTTCCTGAGTGTCCCTATGCAGATATGATCTTAAAATAACAATATTTTTAAAAGATACACATTTTCTGACCTGTTCAGAAACCTCAGATAATGAAAACTTAGAATTTTAGAAGTCACATTTACTCATTTATGATGTTTATTTTATTCACTTCTTTCAGCCTGCATAAAGACGGTTTCAATTTCATGGGTATTTGATCTACTAGATGAAAGGCTGATTGGTTTTTTCTGAACCCCCCCTCCTTTTTTTTTTTAATACTTGGTGTAACTGATGTCATGAATCCTAAAGCTGTTACAAATAGGCACCTTTCAAAATATCTGCACATAAGTTATTAATCAAAATATTATGAAATACAAGTTGCAGTAGAACACCAAGCAAGACTCCACTCTTTACCAGCTCCCTGGAAGAGGGAACACCTTTCCTCCAGCATTCTGCCCTCAATCTCTACAGTTTATTTGCCAATATTCACAAACATCCAAGGATATTAACATGCTCCTTGTCCAATTCTGATGTGCAACTACCAACTCTTACGCAATTTCCTTTTTAGGAACTACAAGTTCCTTACTTTGCTGCCCTTTTAATGACCTCCCTGGATCTTTTTTCAAGACTTCAGAATTTTTTTTTTTATTAAGTCTGTTATTGGTTTTAATAACTCCAGGTTTGGGCAAAAGGGGAAAAATAAAGCACTTCAAATACTTCCCTCTATAAAAATGCTGCAGTTTTCTGCTTCCTATAATTTAAATGCTCTATTACTTACCTCAGTTATCTTAAGCAGTTTGTCTTCCACTCAGTGGTTTTAGAGTCATTTACTTTTTAATATAGCATACTCTTCCTTTTAGAGCCACAGTCTCTCTAAACTTTGACAAAATATGCAGATTTTAAAATACTGTATGCAGAATTTTTAATTTTTTGGCGCAGAATTCCCCCAGAAGTACATTTTACAAAGATAAATTTCTCATCTTTATAGCTATGAAAAGAGCCTCCTAATCATGAGCAGATGCAAAATTGCTCTCCTGAGTTATTAGAGAGCCTGAAATAATAGCTACTAGGAAACTATGACTTAAGCACATAACAGCGATACTGGGTTAGATCAATGGCCCATCTAGCCCAGTGTCCTATCATAGAATCATAGAAGATTAGGGTTGGAAGGGACCTCAGAAGGTCATCTAGTCCAACCCCCTGCTCAAAGCAGGATCAATCCCCAGACAGATTTTTACCCCAGTTCCTTAAATGCCCCCCTCAAGGATTGAACTCACAACCATGGGTTTAGCAGGCCAATGCTCAAACCACTGAGCTATCCCTCCCCCCGTCGTCCAACAGTGGACAATGTCAGGTGCTTCAGAGGGAATCAACAGAACAGGCAATCATTGAGTGATCCATCCCGTCATCCACGCCCAGTTTCGGGCAATAAGAAGCTAGGGACACCCAGAGCCTAGGGTTGCATTCCTGTCCATCTTGGCTAATAGCCATTGATGGACTTATTGTTAGGGTTGCCAACTTCCTAATCACACAAAACCGATCACCCCTGCCCTTCCTTCTGCCCCGAGGCCCCTCCTCATTCCCCCCCTCTCCCTCATCACTCGCTCTCCCCCCAGCCTCACTCACTTTCACTGGGCTGGAGCAGAGGGTTGGTGCGGGAGGTGGTGAGGCTTGGGCTGGGGGTGCAGACTCTGGAGTGGGGCCAGGGATGAGGGCTTTGGGATGCAAGAGGGGGCTCCAGGTTGGAGCCGAGGGGTTCGGAGTGCAGCAGTGGGCTCAGGGCTAGGACTGGAGGTGCAGGTTCTGGGGTGGAGCCAGGGATGACAGGTTTGGGGCTGGGAGGGGGCTCAGGGCTGGGGCAGGTGGTAGGGGTGCAGGCTCCAGGAGGGAGTTTGGGTGTGGGAGGGGACTCAGGGCTGGGACAGGGGTGTAGGAGGGGGGTGTGGTGCATGCTCCAGGATGGGGTTCTGACCTGGGGCAAGGGGTTGGGGTATGAGAGGGAGTTTGGGGTGTGGGCCTCAGCTGGGCAGCACTTACCTCAGGCAGCTCCCGGTCCATGGCACAGTGGGGCTAAGGCAGGCTTCCTATTTGCCCTGGCTCCATGTGGCTCCCGGAAGTGACTGGCATGTCCAGCTCCTAGGCACAGGGGCAGCCAGATGGCTCTATGCAGTGCCCATACCTGCAGGCACCGCCCACGCAGCTCCCATTGACTGCGGTTCCCAGCCAACGGGCACTGCGGAACCAGCGTGCAGATCTTCCCTGATAGTCCCTGTGCCTAGGGGCCTCAGAGACATGCCAAACACTTCTAGGAGCGCTGCGCCACTGATCAGACTTTTAACGGCCCGGTCAGCAGTGCAGACCCGAGCCACCATGGCCCCTTTTCGACCAGGTGTTCCATTCGAAAACCGGACACCTGGCAACCCTACCCATCCTCCAGGACTTGCCCCATCCATCATTTCAAAATTGACTCTGAAACCTAATGGCAAAAAGATAATATTTTATGGTTGATCATTTTAAAAGAGAGATCCAGCTAATCCAGTGTTGGATGAAGTAGCAGTTGTGAGGGAAAGAATAAGTCTATATGCAGTGGCTCCCTTCAGTGCTACTCAACTGTATATAACTTTCTGAGTCCATTCTCTGAAGGAACCCTGCCGAATGGCTGGAAAGAGAAAAGAAGAGAAAAAAAAATCCGTGACGGCTTTTATGTCCCAAAATCTACCCCAAACTGTTGTGGGCACTGGACAGAAGATATAATATATAGGCCCTACCCACATATCCTAAACAATCATCATTTGGCATTCTTCAAAAAAGCTGAACAATGCTGTCCTAATCGCCTTCAAATTGCCTTGCTGGGATAGGATCTCCCTGAGATTTCTGGGTGTAGTTATAGCTCATCCTCACTTTTCTTCAGCTTTACATATCTAGAAGATTGGGATGGATCCTTTCTTTTCTCAACTGATTTACCCTCTTTTCACAATTAACCCAAACCCAATGGTGCCTGCTGACAGGATTGCCTCTCCCTACAACATTTCCTGCGGAAACTATCCAACATTTACAACCACTGCCCCAAAACTGCACAGCATGTCAAAATGTCCCCCTGGATCCAGAGTTTGTTCCACCGGGTGACAAGCAATATCATACCAAATGCAGAGCATTCTTGCATCACCCACCACCTGGAACTAGACATGCTGTGACCATTCTCTGTAAGATCTATCTACCTTTGTCTAACAAGCTTTCCACTCATAGAAATGTCTCTAAACTTGTTATAAAAATCACTCATTCCGTTTTCAAATCTCATATGTTTTTCCTGACCTTATTGCTGAACTGCTGTGGCCAAATTCATATGCACACTCAGCTCAGATACTTCCTCGTCTATTTGTACCAAATTACTCCTCCCATATCCAATTACTTTCAGTAGCTGCTCCATTTTAGCATTTTGAGCAGTTCTATGCAGAACACTTTGAATTATTAATATACTTGACAACTTCTGTATGATACATTATTTTTCTAGTTTTAGAAGACCGCTGGCTCCCTGTAAAATAAAAAAATAGCACAGTTTTTATATGGTTGTTTTCAGGTAAACTTTGCTCCAAGTTTAGGTTTAGCAAAATTGAGTTTTCACTGAAAAAAAGCTTTTACCTTAGATTTTAATCTCTTCAGGCTGGGACTGTATCTATACAGCACACATGAACACCACTGAACAAGTAGTAATAAATACAGTAAAGCCAACAAAAGTGTTCATGATTGTTATTTAATTCCAGTGAGAAACAGTTTGTTAAATAACTATTCCCCACTAGTTTTTAAAACCCAAATAGTGTAGTGCTGTGATAAGGCATGACAACTTCTGTGTTAAATTGGCTGAACCTAAGTAAAACTGGTTAGCCTAATTTATTTTCATTGTCTAAGTGAAGAGCCATGCAAATAGTAAGCAACTTACATGGTGAAATGTTATATTTTCTTTTTAGTTTTCAGTTTTAATACTCAAGTGTGCTACTAATCGCTACTAGGAAACTGGTTTAACATCTATGATATAACCCAGTGGTTCCCAATGTGGTGACCGCGGGCGCCATGGTGCCCGCCGGGGCATCTATGGTCGCCCGCGTACTGGCCAGCGGACAAGCATCCGCTGAAATGCTGCCAAAAAGCAGCGTCACCAAGAGGCGTCGCTGCCGAAATGCCGCTGATTTTCAGCAGTGATGCCTCTTGATGACGCTACTTCGGCGGCGATGCCTCTTGACGACGCTACTTCGGCGGCGATGCCTCTTGACGTTGCCGCTTCTCGGCGGCATTTCGGCGGATCCTTGTCCGCCGGCCATGATCTTCGGTGGATCGTCGTCCGGCGCCCGTCACCTGGAAAAGGTTGGGGACCACTGATATAACCAGTGTCCCTTTGAAGAAGTTACATTCATGGCCATGGTCTAAATCCACAAATTTCATTTGCTTTTATTTCAGATCCTTCTATATCACCCTTCCTTTTCATTTTAAGCATCCGATAATATTTTCTGCCAAACATTCACCAAGACAAATACAAAAGCTTAGCCTCCTGAACTAAGCAAACTCCACTAGAACTTTTCTTTACAAAAATAAAACTATCAAGGATCTCTCTGAGAAGATCTAAAACATTTCCACCCCTTCACAGCTTAGGGCAACTTCTTAGAAATCTGAAAATGAAATCTGTTCCAAAGCAGTCCTCATTTCCCATAGTGCACATGAACATTGGTTTGTCATGGTAGAGCTGCTCATGTGTGTTCTGGCTTTTTGAAAAAACACAGCATATGAGAGCTTTTAAAAGTTATTGTAGAAATATTAGGATCATCTGCATATTTATGAAGCATATACAATTTTGGGCCTAGCCACTTGACACTGCCTGTTTAAAATTTGTCCCTAAGCTTTACGCAAATACACAAGATCTGAAATTCGATGGGTAGAGGACAAAGAGATCATGAAGTGAACTAGGTCACCTGAAATGCATGGCCTTAAAATAGAGGTTTCATCGTCTGACACAAGTGAGAGGACCCAGCATTCTCCCAAGAAATGAGAAGAGAAAAGGTAACCAAATTAAATTAACCATCAAAACATCTATGTGCCTTACTGAGTAACTACATAATCTTATCGTAAACTTTTTCCCTGCCTTCCCCCACATTTTTTTTGTGCAAGATTCTAAATTAATCCTGTATACTATGCAAATCTGTGATGCTCTTAATCACATCTGGCCAAGAGAGATCTCTACGTACAAAGCATTAATGTAACCAGTATTCATGCGAGAGACCTCCAACATAGCCTGTAATTGCTACAGGAAGTGATTGATGCTGGTATTTCAGTAGGTAGCACTTTTCATTCTGCAGCAAAACCAATCCAACAGCCCAGCACAGCACAAGTGGGAGATCTGACGGTACTTTCTGTAACAGGTGTCAGACATAGAATCAGGGCAGGATACCAAGGCTAAGTGCATTCTGGTCTATCTAGCCCCTCTCTGTAGTTGCCACATTCCCACAATGCAGGTGATTATATTTCAAGTGGCTTGTGCAGAAATCCTCAGACACGCTGAACTATATAAAATGTGACTAGTAAGTCAGCATGTAGGCTTTCTTTAAAGTCAACTTGTTTGAAGTGTTTAGAGTAGCAGTTCTCAAACTATGGGTCGGGACCCCAAAGGGAGCCATGACCCCATGTTAATGGGGTTGCCAGGGCTGACAGACTTGCTAGGGCCTGGAGCTGAAGCCAAAGCCTGAGAGCTTCAACCCTGGGTGGTGGGGCTCAGGTTACAGGCCCCCCCACCTGGGGCAGAAGCCCATGGGCTTTGCCTCCCCCTCCCCCCCTGCCCAGGGTGGAGGGACTTGGACAAGCTCAGGCTTTGGTTCCCCCCCCCCCCGGGGTTGTGAAGTAATGTTTGTTTTCAGAAGTGGGTCATGGTGCAATGAAGTTTGAGAACCCCTGGTTTAGTGAGGCAACAGTCCTTCATCCACTGACAGGCAAGGGACTACAGCTTTCTACTGGTTAGTACTTTGTTTTCTCTAGCTTCTGTGCTCTGGATGAAAGCATTAAGTACTAATTTCAATGTTCAAAGTTGTCACTGTGTTAGTATGACTATTTTCGTGATGTAGCTCATATAAAATATTTTACAATCATCAGTCTAACTTCACAATATGCACTAAAATAAGGGAATCATGGCAGCATCTTATACAAGCCATTTTGCTGTTTTCATCACAGATCTACTTTGGGAGACCACAGAGAAACTGTAGAGACAGGGCCAGAACATTATCTTCTTTGCTTTTTACTTATCTTATCTCACTGAGAATGGAGGGGTTAAATCCAATTACTATGCTTATTTCATCCAATATTCACACATGGGGCAATCAAGGCAAAGTGGGACATCACGCCCATTTTCATGCAGAGTGAACAACAAGGTTCCTATCTCAGATTAGTTTATGCATTTGTGAAGAAAATCATAGTCAAAGACATTGTAACCATGCACAGAGTGATCATAAACAGTAACAAACAAAAATGAGCCCCTGTTCTATTACCTCATACAGAATGCTATTATTCGAGCTACATGGAACTTTGTTAGCACAGAGGAGAAACTATTGATTTTTAACCACCTAATCTATCTTCTGCGATATGCTAGCGTTGCAAACTAAAGGATCCCTCCTGCATCAGAGAAGAAGTTATTTCAAAATAATGGTCCATTTTAACAGGAGGGAGCAGCTTTAATGACTTAAGTTTAAACAGACAAGACCTGTAATTTGCCCATAACTTTTCAAAGTTGTTTATTTCTCCATTCTATAGAGGACAGAGAGTGTCCACACACAACTGGGTTCCCTTGGCTGAGTGTTTTTAGAACTTTTCAGCATATGGCATCCTATTAAATCAAATCTAAATAATGAAGATGTCAATCACAGTTTTGCAATCACCAAAGCTTGAATATTGCAATTCCCATAGGCTGAACAAATACAATAACATCAAATCCCCTTGAACTTTTACTTTCCGACCTCTCACTTCAAAACAGCTATTCCACCTGCTCACACTACTCCCCATAGTTGAGGCCCTCTCTTTATCCTGCCTGCCTCAGACCTCCATAACTGCAGAATGTGCTGGAAGTGGGAATGATATTCTTTCATTGGTGATGACTCATCTCTTTGAGCTGAGTGACTAGCCCTTCACAAGCTTGCCTTAAAAACTTCCTTATATTTTTAGGTCATGAGTGACAGTCTCTGTGAAGTATTTTGACACTTACTAGATGCTACATAAAAATATTAATAAAAAAATTATGATTAGAAGGAAGATTGGCTGTGGTTTCTTTTCCCTCCATTCAATCCCACATCTCAGCCTGTCTCAAATGTCCTCCTGGATGAGTCTTCATCAGCTTGAACTTTACATGAGATGGTTTAGTCGTGTTATGGGGGGAAGTTTACATTTTTTCAAAATTGTTTGCATTTAACACAGATAGAATCAATATGTACTTAATACAATTTTAACTATAGGTGGAGCTGCCAGCTCAGCCTATGATATCTTGCCCTAAAGACAACTTTCACCATGAGAATGTTTTTATATCCAGAGTCTGATCTGTGACAAATTGTGCCACATGACACTAATGGAAACAAGTTGTTGTGAGAGACATATGAATACGTACATTTTCAGCTAAGTGTGGTGGTTTGTCCAGCTAGCAAGCAAAATAACTGTACAAAATAGGTGAGAGACAGAAAGGCCCAGCAGGAGGAAGGAAAGCATTACTAATTATTTAGCTAGTAAGTGCCAATACAATTTTCATCCCCCTCTCCCAGGACTAACCCAGGAGTGGCCAACTCGTGGCTCCGGAGCCACATGCGGCTCTTTAGAGGTTAATGTACGGCTCCTTGCATAGGCACTGACTCCGAGGCTGGAGCGACAGATGCTTACTTTCCAATGTGCTGCGGGGTGCTCACTGCTCAACCCCCGGCTCTGTCCCAGGTCCTGCCACCACTCCACCCCTTCCCCTAAGGCCTCTGCTCCTTCCCCCTGGCTTGCCATGCCCTCGCTCCTCCCTCCTCCCCACCAGAGCCTCCTGTGCACTGCAAAACAGCTGATTGCGGTGGGCGGGAGGCATGGGGAGGGAGGGGGAGGCACTGATTGGCAAGGGTGCCAGTGGGCGGGAGGTGCTGGGGCCTGGAGGAGGGTAGCGGATGGGGGACTGCTGATGTATTACTGTGGCTCTTCGGCAATGTTCATTGGTAAATTCTGGCTCCTTCTCAGGCTGGCCACCCCTGCCCTAACCCTCTGGTGCTCCATTTTTGCATGATAGGATTGAGACAGAGACAACTGCTAATCATCAGCAATACAAGTATCTATGGCACATTCATTTACTGAAGCCTTACTGATTAAAATGTCTTAAGTTTTACGCTTAAAAAATTAAAAACCAAAACTGATCACAGGGTGTTCTTTTAAATGACAACTATATCAGCAGAAATGCTATCAGAATGGCTTATTTCATCAAAACTAGGTCTCAACTGCAGAAACTTCTTACAAAAATGGCTGTTTTCTTCCTGAAAATTGATCATTGTACATGAACATTCTGATGTATTATTATAATGATCATCAATTACATCCAATCAGTCTAAACAATGACAGCTTGTATACAGGCCATTTCTTTTTTGCAGTGATGATCCTTGATCAGTAATTATAAAGAAATTAAGGTTCTCCATAACTTGCAAAATCTTCTAACTATTTTCAGTTATAAAAGCTAGTTACAGCTGAACTCCAGTTATGTATCCTAAATTAAAGCCTACAACAATGGTATTTTAACCAAAGCCAGAAACTGATTAGCAAATCAGCAAACTGAGGTGACGGCATTAAAAAGAAACCTCTGTACCAGTAGGGTAACCAAATCAATTTCCAATGTCAGCAGCCTCAAGAATTTAATGACATTTCAGCTACATGAGCTGAAAATACTGAAAAATAAAGTTGAAAATTATAATAAAATCCACTAGTGTCTGCCTGTCAGGCAGCAGTAAATTTAAAGCACCCACTGCAAATACCTAAAGCCTTCATCTGGCCTAATTCTGTCCAGTTTAAGTTTCCAATTACTGCACTATTTCAAAAGCAAATGTTAATATACATCATTGCAGAATACTATCAGCTCAACATGTTATATAGCTATAATATAAAGGTGGTCACCTGACTGTGTATATTTAGTCAGGTCCCAAGTCAAGTGACCCAAAAACCAGAAAAGGAAACAAGCTCAGTTCTTCATTTTCTCTCACCACTCTTCTCTCCCCCGCCCATGCTTTGTTTAAACAGTATATGGTTTACAGAAGTGTACATGGTCTAGATGTTCACAAGTCAAGAGCACATACAAAACAAGCAGTGAGGAAGGAAAGCATCAAAATAGCAAAAGGCTTGTTAAAATTTCATTCGCACCTTGTCACTGCAGTCAGACCCACCACCTGACACCATTACAAATGCAGTAAAAAAACCCCAATGTTAATGAAACATTAAGGTTGAGAAGTGAACTTTATACTACTTAGGAAATTCAAAGGTTAAGCTTCCCATAGCAAAATTAACTCAAACACCGCATATACTGGTATTTAGGTTCGTCAATTGCTTTTTCTGCAGTGTTGCTGTTGAAACATTAAAGGCAGACGGTCAGGATAAATCATCTTGAGATAAAGGTTATCTAAGGGTAGTTTTTTCTCCAAGACAAAAAATGCTTTGAGTAATTTAAATATGATGTCATTAATATACCTTTTAAAAATATGAATTGGTTTATTGTAAGAAATGAGAACAGTCAAAATAATTTTAAGAAGTGATTAAAAATATTTAAGAACCCAGAGTACACTAGCTAATAGAGCCAAATTTGAATAAGAAAAATCACAGGGGAGTCTTGTTCAGTAGTGGGCTGACCAGGGAGACAGACCAATACTAAATCACAGAAATCAAGGCCAGGACAGACACATAGTCATAGGGCCCAATGCTACAAACCCTTATGCAGGTGATTAACTTTACTCAAGTGAGAAGCCCAGGTGATTTCAGGATCATAAGAATAAGGGACAAATTATTAAAAGTGAAGTAATTATATTAATATTGTTACTTTTCACTATGTTATTTACTTGCACTATTCAAGTTGAGTGATGCAGAAAAGAGACTAGTCAATTTCCCCTTCAGGTTCTCATATAGTACCACAATACGGCTCAGATTATTTCTATTTGCTATGGTGTTGTAACTATGTTGGTACCCGGATATATAAAGATATTACCTTACCTACCTTGTCTCTCCTATTTCTTTTGGCATTTTAAAAGTAATGGAAACATTTTTACTGGTCTTAGATTTTACTCCCAGGTGAGATCTAATATTTATTTCTTGCATTCCATTCTCTTTAATGGAAAGAAAATCTGTTGCTGTACCAGCAAAGTACCTAAAGCTAAAGAAAGTTTTGCCCAGAAAAAGGAAGAAGAGCATCTTTCCTCCAGGCCCCATGCAGTTTTTAGTAGAACCACCAGCTTCCAGGTCATTAGGGGAGGAATTACTAAATTAACCAGTTCAACTTTTTGGGCATGCACGCACCAAAATGTAAACAATTGAAACAGATACTTATGTAAGAAAAATCGAGGGGAGGGGGGAAATAGAGTCCTAAACCATGTTCTCCTTTATTTTTCAAAGGCGGAGGGGACAAGTCGGGCCTGGTGGCTTGTCACTGGATGCCTGTGGTCCTCTATTTCAAATTGTGCACATCCTCAAAAGGTGCAAAACCTCAGGGCAAGGTATTCTTGAACTTAATGTATGCAATGATTGCTTATTCAAAAAACAACAGTCAAGGAGTGCTGGCATTGATGGGGAGTGCAGGGAACATCTGGGCCATGACAGACCTGTTAGGTAAAGCCTGACTGGTCCATCTTTACATTGTTTGGTTGCACACTTCCAGAGAGGAACGTGCTTATTTAAAAGGGTAAAATGTCAGTAGAGACCATGGATTTTGAATGTTTAACTTGAGACATCTCAGATCTGAGTTTCAAAAGTGCTGAGTATTCACAATTCCAACTGAAGTCAATCAGACCTGTGCATGCTAAGCACCTTTGAAATTAGGCCCTCAGTGTTAAACTGGACTCTAAAGAACAAGCAACCAACAGTAGTGATCATTTTTAAAAACGTGTTAGTTATTTCAAACTCTGCAAAGGTTGTATACACTGAAGGCCATAAATATAGAATATGGATTTTTTAAAATGAAACTATTCAAGTTGCCAGAGTACAAGAGAGTGAACACTTTAGAATGGAAAACTTTTATATATATTTGCATAAGTTTGTCTAAATACAGTTTTGGGTCTGAAATGAGGCATAATAATTTTCAGTCCATAATAGGAAACAGAGAAAATTATGAGCCACCAAAGAGAGGATTTTATGACATCAACAGGACCTCTCACTACAATAAGATCCCAGTAATTCAGTTGCCTGTTTATATGTGCATGCATGCCATAAGGCGTAACATTGCACCTCCACCCCACAGTGTAAGCAGGGGTACTAATACCAGAACTGCTCAGCTACAGCCCCAATGCCATTTGGCAGACTTTATTATTATTATTTTTGAACTTGTGGTTATTTCCTTTCCATACCAATGTTTTTCGCTGGCACTGTATAATTTAAATTAGAGATGTACCTGTAAATGACTGAAGTTTAAATATAAAATATCCTAGAACAGAAGAGGGATTTTTGTTAATGTAAAGCAGTAAGGGATAGTATGTAAAGCTTCAGCCGATTGACTTTTTTAGATGAGATGTCATCAGGCAACTGAGTTCCTAACCCATGAATCTGGAGTTATTGTTATAAGGATAGGAGATGGTATTTTAAATATTTTAATTTATTTTGAAAGAATGAAGGCAGAGTGGTTTACTGTACAATGACACACACTGCATTGTCTCTTCCTTTTACTCTTTGAACCTGTCCTTGCAAGTCATTGTGGCAGGACAGGAAGTGCTCACTTTTCACCTGGCAGCTCTCTCTAGCCTTGCCTGTATTACTCACATGAGAACACAAATAGTAAAATGAGATACTATAGCACAGAATAATGGATAATAATGGGATCCTATCTTCATCATGGAGTGCTGTAAAACCTTCTGAGACTTGCAGATATGTAATGCAGGCAGTTCTTGCTCTTCTGCTCTGCATTTATGACAGAGAGTCGTAGAAATGGAGGAATGGAGGCAGAAGTTAAATAACTTTCCCACAGTCATGTTACAAATCAGTGTCGGAGCCAAGAATATACCCAGCCCTCTGGTCTAGCCACTAACCCAAGCTCCTTCCTCCCTTTTAAGTTTCATGGGAGCAAAGTGACGGATATTCTAAAACTGAAGAAGGGAAACAGGATACGTTGGAGAAATCTGACTCGATTTTATTAGATCCCTTACTGCTCAGATTTTCAACAGCAAGTGATATTTTGGCAACAAAGAACAATGCCAAAGAGCAGCATTAGCATAAGCAAGCATTAATTTGCTGCAGTCTGAGATTCTTGTGCCCAGACATGCCCAAATAAAATGTTTGGGTGACATGTACATTCAACTACTCTTATTCTAACTGGTCTACAGCCACCAGTCTCTTGTGATATATGGAGAAGGGAACAAAATACCCTACTGTTTCTACAGCATACTCGCACTTGTGGGTGTGGTACACAGGTTGAAAATTTAAAAAAAAAGAGATAGACCTGGTGTCCAAAAGAGATACAGCTATTCAACCAATAGAAACTACCAGTACTTGCAAAAGAAACAAAAGAACTGTTTAGCAAGCATTAAATGGCACACTGCCTACATCTAACATCCATCTAAATAAACAGAGGAGCGTGCTATCAGAAAACATAAGAGAAATTACAAGCATTAAAAAATATTCCATCTTCGCCCCACAGGCAATTATGAGACTCGGAAAGTTTTCTTGCAAACTAAAAAGGAGTCAACTTGCATCAAATTAACTGAATTATTTCTAAGGCAATTTCATTTATTTGTACATAAGTATTAAATGCAGAACCCCACTATTCAGCAAAAATACTGGAAGATTTCAAATGTAATTATAAATTGCTTTCTACATAACATTCAAAAAATGACAAGTTAGCATATAGGGAGACTAAGAAGCATATTTTGATCCATCATAAATGCCCTGCATTAATTATACCAAAACCAACTACTCATTCCATGTTTGAGAAAGATTTCAGGCAGTGAAATGACCAGTTTTTCAGTCTTCTGAAGGAGACTGAATAGGTTTCAAAACTTTTCTAGCACAAGATTTTCCTATACAAAATTTGAACAACAAAGATTGACACAGGATCCAACACTCATACTGGAGCAAACTTTTTATGGGAAGGGCTCAAAAAGACTCTTGCTCTTTCAATGTAGCATGGACTCAAAATCAATTCTAAAAAGGAAACCACTGGATGTAAAACTGATGAATGCTCTATTAAAGCTGTACCAAACTAAAATCAGAAAGTTATTTTCTGGTACCAACCATTGTTAAAATACTATCAATTAAAAACCAAAAGTCATTAATAAATCAACACGTGTTAATACACACCGAGTCCAGCTTTAGAAACTGAGTGGGATAAGGGGGGGATTGTTTGGCTTTTTTAAATTATTTAGCATCCCAGATGTAAAGATTGGATGAAGTTTTCCAGGATGGTCCAAATCTGTGCTAAGATTTTCTGGGTTAAAGAGAAAAAAAGAAAAAGAAAAAAACAACTGTTCTCCTAAAAACCCAGTGAACTAATTTTGTCACTGCTATATTTTTTCCATTCTTGATGCACACTAAAAAGTAATACCAGTGCATTTTTTAAATAAAAGACATTACTTTGTCTAACATTAAAATCAACACCTGCTCCTGCAAGCTGTCATCAGCAATATCAGGCCTAAGATTTAGCTCCTTTCTCAAGCTAAAAATGTGTTTCAATGACCTGCAATTGATTTTTTTTTTTAAAAACAAAACATAATTGATTCTCCAACAAGCTAGACTGCATGATATTGATGACATCTTGCATCAAAATAGCATCTAATCAACAGCTAGGATAACCATGCAATATCAAATACTGCGGGATTCCTCTGTAAGTGAGACAACTTTACATACTTTAAAAATACATATGCAACTTACTCAGACATTTTTCACAAACAGCATATAATTAGAGATCAAAACATTGCTGTCATGGTGACAAGGCCAATCTCTGTAATATATGCATATTGTGAAAGCTGATCTTGTTTTAGTGATTAAACCAAATGAGACAGGACTTTGGATTCTCTATGATAAAGAGCTATTCTGTATTTTTCTAACTGCTCTCACTCTAGTTCTGCTTATTTCTTTTTTTTTTTTTTAAATAAAAAGATACTTTGAACTTCTATAGCAATTTTCATTCAGGAATCTCAATGTGCTTTACAAACATTAGTGGCATGATAGATAAACATACCCATTTTAAAAGGACAAAACCAAGGCACAGATGTTAAGCAGCTCATCCAGGGTCACAGATTATGTCTGTTAAAAAGCTGGGAATGGAATTCAGGAGTTCTATCAGTTTCTTACTAAAGTCATCAAATAATGCTCCCGGCTCTTTTTATCAGTTTGCCTGGTTGCTTTTTAAAACTGCTTTAAAACAAACAGTATGCACGCATGACCATGTGTACAATTTATTCTCTACAGGAGAGTCTGCATAGAACAAGTGTTTTTTATCCTTTTTTATTAATTTATTTATTTAAAGCCATCCAAATTGGGCAAAATACATTTTTTTGTAAAAACAAGCTTTTATAAAACCCAAGTCCAACAGAAATGTTTTCAAAATTATTTAAATGCCAATAAAAACAGTCTTTTTAAAACAAATTAATATTTCCCTGAAGCGTTTACAATCCAAACACTGCAGCACTCAGGACTTGAAACCTAACTGCCTGCATTGATCTCCAGTGTTCAAGTTAAGAGAATGCAAGAAGTGAGCAGGATAAATAGCGAAAAGTGAACTGGATGCTTATGATTCTGTTTTAATAACCTAAGGCAGTGGGGTTCCCAAACTGTGGACTGTCAGAACATCAGGAGCCCACAGAATACTTGCTGGAACTAAAAAATAATTAAATACTTTTCTAACATACTCTTCCATGTTCACAGGTGCTGTAGTTGCCACATGGATGTTATTCAATTGCCAGTGAGAAAAGCGAAGGTGGTGCACACAATTGTGAATGGAAGAGAAAGCATCTGAGTCAAGCTCTCCATTTTGATAGTAATCCTTACTACAAACATTTGAAAACTCTTCATTTAAGGCATAATTTGTAACACAGCTAAAGGACTGTTTACAATATATGGGACCAATCCTATATTTCTTGTGTACTTATGATTCCCAATGACTTCAATGAATGCAGGATTTGGCCATATGATTTTTTTAATATGATGGTATCTCTTTAAAATCTGAAGTAGTAGTTGGCTGTTTTTGCATGAGTCTACAGAAACTACTCAAATTCTACTGGATGCCACTGTCAGCTCTGGCACCTAAAACAAACCTCTACCTGAAATCATAAGGTGCTAGTCATCCACACAGAGGCTTCATTTTCAGAATCATTTTGCATTTGTCACTGGCAATGTCTCCACCTATATTTGTCCACATATTCTTTCAGGCCCCTGCGGGTCATTTTGTTTTATAAATAATAGATCAGGAAATACTCAGACCTGGGACCTTTTAGAATGTTTCGCATCTGGAGAAGCCAACTGTCACCCCACAATCACAAGTCCCATTTACAATTTCTTCTAAAAATCATAACAGGGCTCTTATCAGTAACCCCTGCCCATACTGCACTGACAGGAAAAAGAATATCCTCTTAGTCATTTGAGTAAGACAAGTGGGAGGGGTGCCATTTTCTTTTTAAAAAAGGGGGAGAGGGGCGACAAGTCACACTGGTTCACTTCTCCACAGATTATCTGAACACATGGCTTCTTTCTGAGGTCCAAAAGAGGATCTCATCACATGATCACAATCAACATTATATACTTCTATTCACTGCAAGCCATTCTCCTAAAACATCTGCAGAATACGTACGCCAATGTACTTATTTTAGTTAACTAATCCATCTTCAAAAAATGCTAATTTGAGAGGACAGGAGACAATCATGCTGCAGCTTCAGGCTCAGAATATAAACAGAAAAAAGGACTGTTTTCTTATGAAAACATGGTACATCCATCTCAGATATATGCACTTAAGTGCTGCCAAAAGAGACTTGCATTTATCTGTAGATAAAGTAATCTAATTTCAAAGCCATTCTTAAATCTGAGAGAAATTTCGATGCCATGTCAATCAAAATATTCAAATCAAAACCAAGCTCCTCAATGAAAATATGTAACCGACTCATTTCATGACAGTAGCAGAAGTTGTGTGTTCTATGGCTAACTCCTTCCTTTGTCAAAAGGATGGCATGACTTAAGGAAGAATTAGCTTTTAAGTCTCCACTTTTCATTACTTCAAGGATGTAGTATTAGAATCCTTTGAGCTCCATGTTCAGAACAGTTTATATAAACATTTGAGAGAGTTTGGTGTCAACTAAGATTAAAAGGGATATTTAAATTTATTATGTAAGTTATGCTTACTTAAAACTGAGATGTACATTGACAACACTTTGTCTCATGGACTATATTCATTATAAGATTTTAGAAGAATTTGAAATGAACTGAAACACCTCCAATTAAGTCAGTTGAATCAATATTTAAAGCATAACATATCTACAGCACAAAACCAGTGTCAGGTTCTTGAGTGATACATATTATATAGTTGTACAGTCTATTTTATTAAACAGTATAAAAACAGAAACATTTTGTACTTCTGACTATGGAGCAAATGTTAGCATTATTCAAGTCACAATACTTTCAACTTACCACAGTTTGAAAAAAATACCAGACACATACCATTCAGAAGCCAATAAGACAGACTGTAGATGGTCTAGGACAAATGACTTCAGTGCTCCCAAACTACTCCAAGCTTCACCAACTAGTAGAGTGAAAATGACTTGCTCCTTGTCAGTTTACATTCAGAAGATGATCTTTGCTACAAGCTTTCATATAGAAAAAATTGTATTATGGAGAAATTAATGGTTTAGGTGACTGGATTTTTCACCCCCTGGCTTAACTGGAGAGATGAACAGATCTCTAGTTCACCAAGCATACCAATGGGTTTTTTTAAACCAGATTTTTCATATGCCATCTGTTTTTTGTTCATTTTTTAGAACAGCAAATTCAACATTTGTGCTTTGTCTACTCTCATTTTTGCTTCTCCAATTCTGAACTTACTAGTCCAAATGAAGAAGTTATTCCCTATATCCATAAAGAAGAGGTTTCTGCAGAGAAAGCTGATTTACTACTTCAACAAAATATGGCTCTATGTGATAGGCCAGCAATTTCCACTTCAATGGTTCAACTTCAGCAACAAACGTACTTGTGAAATAGTTTAGCTTCAGTCCTGAAGCTGATACCTTGTGGCAAGAATTCCACAGGTTGTGTGCTGTATTCAAAAGTATCTACTTTTATCAATTTTAAATTTACTATCTTTTGATTTAAGTGGATGTCCCTTGCATCTGACTTACTTGCTCTATATTACTTACTTGCTCTATATTATTCATTATTTTATATAACTCTAGTTCAAAGAGAGAACATGATAAAAGAATCCCAAACTGTTTCATTTTCCCCTCATATTGAAAAATTCCCATGCCTCTGATCATTTTCAATATCTTCTATGATGAAACCTTATGCAAAGAATTTTAGTTTCTCTAAAGTGTCTTTATCATCCTTACTTACTTTCTTTACTTCCTGATAGTCCAGTGGATCAACCCATTCTCTTACACGGCTCCCTCCATTTCAATATAATACCTAACTACAAACCCATGAAGCTGGCGCAAGACAGAAAGTAGTGGAAAGACTTAATTCAGACCCATCTTTGCTGCTGAGACAATGGATGGAAATCAAAGAACAGAAGTGAATATCTAGCTCACAGCAACTGTTGTAAGGCCTTATTTATAAAGTGCTTTGAAACACTCATGTGGAGATACTAAGAGATCACTGTTCATGAGTTCATATCTAGCAAACCAGAAATACTACATTCAAGTATTTGTCACACTGATACACACAAACACAAAACCAGATCATAACCACTAACTCAAGCCATGTTAATTACCAGTTTAAGCCTTGTAAAGCACCCTGATAGATGCCCCATAAACCTTTGTAATAAAATAAGATGTCTCCTTTCTTTAAAAATCATGTTTTGGCTCTCCTATCAGAGAATGAGTTTTCACTTAAGTAAAAAAAAACAAAAAAACAAAATAGTGATTCAAGGCAGTGATTTTTTAGCTTTTATGTTTTACTATGGATTTAAATCAATTCACCCCATTAAGTGTGAGGAAACAACAGTTTTGGTTAGAGCTAGACCTAAAGTAGGCTTCCTTGCCACAGCTGTGTCAATATACCTCAATTCTGACCCACAGCATCACCATCCACCCACAGCTACTCCAATGCACCTCAACTTTGACCTACAGCATTCACTGCCATTCTAGTCCAGACTTCATTGAAGACTCCAGTGAACACAAATTGTAACAAGCTGTATGGTAGTTCTGATGTGAACTAGAACAAATCAACAACTCATTCTCTAATGGCTTGCTCCAGAACTTGAGGCCCCAGATAGAAAAGACACCACTAATCCACTGCACCACCTTCATCCCAGTGGAAAAGCATTTTCACGGAAAGGTGTATATTTCTACTATGGCCTGTCTATTCAAGCCTGGTTTAAGCTGCAAGGATGTGGTGTTCTGGTACCAGTTAAAACAAAATGAAGCTTACAAAGGCACCTTTAGTTAGGTAAGGATGGGGACAGGTGTGGACTCCAGAAATTAGGAGGAGGTTTTTAAAATGATCACCCAGGGTCCTTGGAGAGAGAGAGAGAAAAAAAAGCTTCAATCTCAAAGTTAAACACTGGCCAGAGAGAGCTTTGTTAAAAATCAAAGGATTTTCTTTTTTTAATATAAAAGAAACAACATATTTGATTAGAAAAAAGGAATGCTTCAGTGATCCACAGTCAGAAATTAATCACGTAACTGAAATTTATATTCTGCTGATCAACTGCTTCATACTATATTAGACAATCATCAAAAGGGCCAGGTTAATGTGGCAGCAGCATGGTAATGTACTAACAATGAGAAGATTTAGATTCAGAAGTAAGCTCTGGATTCTCCCAGGACAGTAGAAAGCTTGGGGTTGAATGTGTTGTCATGTATAGGATGCAGGCAGTGTCAGTGAGAGGCAGGATAAGTGGTAACATCCTACAGAACCCCTGCTGGCCTGTTCTCAAAGCAGTATTGCCATCAGCTTTGGCGGAGTACAGTACCCTTATAAGTTGCCAGAAATAAGATGGGATGAAACTAATCATACTGTGTTTTCAATCAACTTCCTGCTGGCAGCCACCATTTCAAGAATGGAATTCATTTGTTTTATGCTTATTAACATATTTCCTTCTTTTCTGGTTCTAAGGCATTGCATACAATACCTTCAATGTTGGTATGTGCTTTAGAGAAAATAAAAACATTCACTAGAACACAAATAAAGTTGTCAAGTTATTTCTTTGACTTCTCCCTTCCCCACAATCAACTCCTAGAAGTCCAACTGGTATTTCAGCTTATAATATTAACCCATGCATGTGACTGCTTAATCACAAAGGTCCCAGTCCTGCAATGAGCTCTGCACAAATGGATTCCTGTCCTTGTGTAGAGAAAGCCCTTCCAAAGTCAGTGGGGATCTGCCCACATGATATCCAGAACAGGATTGGGTCCTAAATTTGAGCAAAACAGCTCTAGGTACCAAGAAAAATGGCTTGATTGGAATATGTATGGCATAAGGTATAAATTTCTGAAATCTGCAGCTCTAAAAGAAAATAACCAATGCAATCTGTAGTCTGCGATTCCAAAAAGCAATTGAAAGAACGGAAGAAGTCCAGTACAACTGAAACTCCAAATGTATGTTGCAATGCTCACACTGCCTGAAACTCGACAAAGCTTATGACATGCTATAATAAAAGGAGGAAAGAATAGTGAAGGTATTTTGAAGATATTGGAAGCATAAATGCTTTTGTAAATGAAGTTCTAAGAGATTATTATAGACTAGGTTTGCAGATTTAGGCTGTCTGTTTGGATACCTGAAATGATTCATTAAAATGTAATGTTCAACCCAATGCTTCATTTGACCTAAAGGATTTAAAGGGATTGTTCTTTTTATTTTATTTTTTAAATGATGCATAAAGAATAACTGAAAGGTATTTTTTGTTTTTCCCCCCTTAGAAAAAAGGAATGTCAAGTCTGGTCTTACTAGAAGGCCTCTGAGAGCTTTCAGGGATTGTTACTGTGAGCTTTAACAAAGATTAACATTTATAATTGAAGTTAATCATTGACCTTAAATAGATGTTTAAAGAAAGTTTTACATATAGTCTGACAAAAAATCCCTTCCCCCTCAGTTGTTCAGTTCGCAGTCTCTTGTATCATCACCATTTTACTAGTTTTCTAGCAAATATCCAGTACACCACCACAGAGTCTTCCAGCCTAGACAGGACCTAAATTTCTAATATAAAAACAAGCAAAAGTTTTTTTAAAACTCTTCAGACTTTTATGCATCAGTTTGAGTATTGGCCTGCTAAACCCAGGGTTGTGAGTTCAGTCCTTGAGGGAGCCACTTAGGGATCTGGGGCAAAATCAGTACTTGGTCCTGCCAGTGAAGGCAGGGTGCTGGACTCCATGACCTTTCGGGGTCCCTTCCAGTTCTATGAGATATACCTATCTCCATATATTATATCAGAAAGCAGCAACAAAATATGGAATCCTCCCTCCCCCCCCGCCGCTTTTGTACATCACATCACTTTTTAAAATGTGTGTTTCCTGAACTCCTGACATCAAAGTTCACCTAAAGACAGATTTTAATGCTAGGACCAACTGTAAGTATTTTTACATAAAAGGCCTTCTTTATTTGCAACGCTCCTTTTCACATTTTTCTTACTATGCCAAATGTTTGTGGATTACTGTAGAGAACATTCACTTTAAGCAACAGCTAGTACTAAACATTACACAGAACTTCTATGTTTCACCACATGAAAATAATTACAACCTTTTCATATTTAGCCAAGACCAACTTCCTGGAGTGCAGACTAGCCCATTGGCTTAGCATACATTGTTCTACCACAACAGTGATTCAGGATCAAGGGCTGCCTTGAGAGAAATTTTGATAATTAGACTAGTGAGGAACAGGGAACATTGAACAGCCAGAGATTTCTGAGAGAAAAGAGTGAGATGTGCAGTACCTACTGCCTGTCCACTAATACAAGGATCAAGATTCCTCCCAAGGCTGGTGATAAGCTGAATTTCCACTAGGAGGACTTGCCAGCATAGCTACAGCAGTACAGCTCTATCAGCAAACCATTTCTAGTGTAAACAAGGACAAAGAAAATGAGGACACGTGTGTCTTCAGGGATCAGACCTACACATGTACACAAGCCAACCACTCTACAGGATGCTTAACAATGTTGGCCTCTGATAACTCAATGAGGAAAAGTCTAAGCCTCTGAAAAAACAATCTTTTTCTTTTCTTTTCCCTCTGATAAAGTATATTTGTGTTCTGGAAAGGTGTCAGATTGACAGAACGTGAAACTAAAACCCTGTTTAGCAACACTACTGGTAGAGAAGGTGAACTTTTCCATACCATTCCACTGCCAATGTACTTCAACCCTGCTGGAATTATATCCCTTCAAAAGGGGGCAAATTAGTCCTAATTGTGATGGGTGTTTATGTGATGGGGAGAAATATCCATCAATATATAGGCAGCATCTTTAAAGGGCCATTTTCTTCATAGCCTCATTTCACCATTTGAGGCACCAGATTTTACAATACTCTGATGTCACAAACATAGGACACTGAACTCAATACAAAGTTCAGCATGAAAAGAGCTGTGAGCTGAAGTTGTCATAACTCCTTCAGTGCCTTTGTACATCATCACTGATCACAGAAGCCAGCGCATCATAATGGAAATAGTAGCAACTCTTTTTTAGTCATGTTATAGAAAGCATGAGGCATAAATACAGGGGCCTAGTAAATCAAAAATAAAATAATTTACTGTATATTTACAATATGCCTTGTAAGTTCACTCCCAATGGAACCATCGTATTTGTCAAAGTTCAGACTTGTATCATAACTCACAAATGGGATTTAATTTAGAATTCTGCCATTCCAATAAAATCAAAGGTAGCCTATTGACTAGTGACAGCTCTAAATCACTCTTAATATGCGTCCTTCTGCTCCTCCAGAGTACCTTAAATCGCATTATTTAAATCCCAAGAAGGTACAGTCATAGACAGGTATAAATCTCAGGTGGACTCCCACAAGTCTACCCAGTTACATATCCTTTGAACACTCCATAAATAAGAACTTTAGGGACCCACATCTTCACCACACATATTAAAGACACTTTTTGTCCATGTCTCAGCCAGCACATTCCATATGTCACAATATATCTGCTAAAAACCGATAATGGAAACATTATTACCAGGCATGGCCCTGGAGAGCGAAAGAAGAATCAAATGGGCAGTTATGTTTTTTTCCTCCAGCACAGAGGAATGACATTTCCCTCTAAAAAACAGGATTAGCCAGCAGATGACATGGACCATCCCTAGCATGAGGCCTGCTGGGAAGGTTTTATAAAGTGGTAACAGGACACCTTCTATATTGCTATTCATATATACATGGCTGTATATGGCTCTTTACAGACCTAAAACATGACAGACTGAAAGGGGACCTAAGTTACATGCTAGCCATATCTATGAAAGGCTGAAATTCTTGAAAGAATTAAAGAAAGTTGCCTGCTTGCCACTTTGCTGATGCCACTATTATTCCACCTGGGGGCTCAGAAACAAGGTGTGTTCGTTTAAATTAAACTGAACATCTAGAGGGATGAGCAGAGAGAGGCATTGAAGCTGCTCCCTTCAGGAAATTCTCTACAATTTCTAACGGCCATGGGGGAGGCCACACAAAGGTCTCAAAGCTGTGGGGGGAGTGGGAAGGCAGTAATACATGGGGATGACTGAATACTAATAAGGTGATAACTAATACAAGCCACAAACACACACAGATGGGGACCCCACTACAGAGAGCTGTTCAATATCTCGAAACGAGAATACAGACGGGATATTTTGGGATCATTTAGCTGCTGTCGCCACCCCTACTAAGCCACTTGTACTTGTAAATCAGGAGCCTGCCACCCCCTCTGTGATGCAGCAAATACAGTCACATGCCTGGGGGAGGGGCCCCTCTGACAGGGGAAGCCCCCCCGCCGCACAGCAGGGGCCACACGCCACTGCCCTGAAGCAATCCAGACTGGGGTGGGGTAAGGGGGGTGGGGTGGCTCAGCCTTCGTGACAGGCCCGAGGGGAGACCAATAATCCCGGCCCCAACCTGGCTCGCCGTCCCTGGCCTTAGTCACCAGGCCCGGCTCTGCTCCTGCCCAGCCCCACGGTGTAGCCCAGACCCCGGCCTCCTCCCCCGGGCCTCACCCCTCCCGGGCCGCACTCACCCCCAGAATCCGCAGGGGCACCGGGGCGGCAGGCTGGGCGCCTTGCTGCGCTCGCTGCCGGCGTCTCCCATGGCAGGGCCGAGTCTCCGGCGGGGCCGCGTCGCCGGGGCGGGGGGTCGCTGGGAGCGGAGGGTCCGGGGCTCGGAGCCGGGATTCCAGGCCGGTCAGCTGGAGCCGGGCGCTACCACTGCAGCGGCCGCGGAGGGGACGGAAGAGGAGCAGCGGCCGCGCCCGGCGAGGCCTGGGGGGACACTGAGCTCCGGGCGGCGCCCCTCCCTCTCCGCGGCGGCTGTGACGAACCTACTCTTGCCGCGAGCCGGACGCACCCCCTGACCCAACAATAGCCCCAGCGCCTCTCCCCGTGGTGCGCGGGGTGGTATCGCCCGGCCGCTGGCTCAGGTGGGAGTGGCGCGTACCATCCTCCTGCGGTGGGGGAGGTTGGAATAGAGCAGGGGCGAGGGCCAGGAGACGGTAACTGCTAAGGGAGCCGATAGCCGGGAGCAACGAGTCGCATCCGGCCCCAGAAGGTTCAGGGGCAGCGGGGACAACAGAAGTACCTAGGGAGGCCTCCCTCCCACCACATGTAGGAGGTGGTACGGCCCGGGAAGATGGACCTCGGCCTGAGAAACGGGGTGAGGGTTGGCGGGTGGCGCATGCGCGAGGAGAGGGAACCCGGAAGTGGGCACGGACCCGCCTTGTCCCGGGAGGTTCCCCCATCTGAAATCCAGCCCGGGCGGGCTCGTGACCGAGAGCGGGTCTGCGGGCCCGGACTCCTGGGTTCTGCGTCCGGACCCCCGCCCCGCGTGTGACCTTGGGCTGGTGCTGCGGCCGGTTCGCTCCCGGGGGTGCCCGACTCTGTCTCTCATCGAGCCTCTGAACCATTTCCCGCAAGACCCGGGGTCTTTGTCTGCCTCGGGTCGCTCGTCCTCCAGCCCAGACACCCCCCCCCCCACCACGCCCCACTGCTTAGCGAGGCTTTAAAGACCCCGTAGGTGTGTCTGGGAACTCGTTGTTCCGCACGGTTTGGACATACAGGATCCCTTCCTTTCTCCGTCCCCCTGCGAGTTTCGTTGCTCTCTGACAGGCATTGGACCATCTGTCATCCTCAAAACTTTCCCCACTCCGTATCCCAAATTCTGCCAAAAGGCGCCGAAACCATCCAGAGGTGACTGGTTTAAATGTAATTTACATTTAATTTTAATCTGCCAGAGGGGTTACCCTCTCCACCATTTGTACTTTGCAAGTACAGAATCAGATTAAATTTGGCCCCCAAATGTAGGTGATGTAAGAACAAACCTATACAAATCTAAGACCACAACAGATATTTCTGAGCAATAACTGTTAATTTTCAATTGCAGTGGAACAGAACTTTTTGTTAACAAATAAATATTAATGTAGTATTTGCTACTGAAAGTGCAGCACTGTACAAATGATTTGTGGTGTCTATAGTTATGATTTTGTCTTCTGCATATTGCATCCTTAAGATTAAAGATTACTTGCTTGTCTATTGGGAGCAGGGCTGAGGAGATTCAAGATCGTGTATCTTACAAGGTGAGAGAGAGACTTTGCTTTTGCTTTCCTGGGCACTTTATAATTTTTCTTTGTTTTCCTTGATGTAAAATAAAAATAATCTAGACTGAAAATGCATATTTTTCCTTTATGTATGGCAGACATAACACACTGCACATAAAAAACCCACCTTAAACTGACATTGAAGAAGTAAAACTGACTAGTCTTTCTTCTTGTCTGAGCTGAACAAATTGCAAAAAGTAAAGCAACATAAACAGAAGAGTAAAATACATTTTTTAAATAAGCAGTTACAAGTTTAGAGCACTCTAGCTCTACAAAAATGGGAGGTTCTAGCATTTAAGTATTTGAACTGGAGGTCAGGAGACCTGGATTGTATTTGTCACATAGACTTGATGTGTGGTCCCAAATAAGTGACCACCTTGGGCTCTGTGTACTTCAGTTTCTCCATCTGTGAAATGGGAATAATGATACTGACCCACTATTGTAAAGGATGAAAAGTGCTATGTAAGTGAAAAGTATTAGTATTATGATTAACAATATAAGGTAATTTTAATATAGTTTATTATGGAGGTGCTGGTTGCAATTCCATAGTTAAGGTTTTTCTGTTTTGCATTTAAAGCAGGGATGGATTCAACCTTTTTATGTTATATGATAAATACAGCATATCATCTCCAGACTTACAGCACTTGCTCTTTGAGTACATGTACATCTGGTAATTAGTTCATAAATTACAGGGTAAAACTGGATCCTTTAAGAATTTTATCATCCTGTGTCTTTTCTTTGTCTTGAATTATCTTAACAATAGAGTAACACAAATACTTCACACTTTTTGTCTAATTAACGTTACTTGAAATCTTATATATAGGCTACGTTTTGAGAAATTAAATTGCAATTATGCTACATTATTAAAGATTGGTGAATCTAATCATGATTATATAGGCTACAGACAGGCTCAGGTCAACAATTTGGGTAACTCTTTATGTAGGGCCATTCTGACATCAGAGGTAATTCAACCAGTCACCATCTTTCCTCTACAGCTAATTTGAATGCAACAATTTTATTGGTTGCAGTGACTGGTATGCAGGAAATAGAACACATGTCAAGAGTTTTTGCTCACAGCTTAACTAATCCAAATGTCACTTCTCTTTAAAGATCCTGTGGCTGTATCCTAGCCTGGGCATCAGTGCTTGAAAGGTTCTTCATGGCATTGCAGCTTGAGCACCCCCGCATACTGAGGCAACATTGCCAGGAGAGCTGTGGCAGAAATGTAGTTATGAGCTCCTAAACAACAACATTGGGGCTCAGAGTGGGCTCTCCATCTATAAAGCACCAGTCTAACTCACACAGCACTCTAAACCAATATGACAATTGCAAATTAAGAGCCAGATTCACCAATATGCTTTGGCTAGTTGCATTACTTTAGTGATGCATCATAACTGGCTGGTGCACTCTGGCTTTGGTGCCCATACTGGGGAATCTGTCCTTAAAAGTTATTTTTAAAATTACATGAAGTTCATAGTACAGATCTTTGTATCATTGGAAATATCACCTAGTAGAATTCTCTTTGGGTTTCTTGCTGTATCACTGAAAGGCCTATGTAAATGTGCTATCCACCATTGTGGACAGGACCTGTAGCAAGTACACACCAGATTGGGGACAATGTAGAGCACTTAACTTTATGAATGTGCTTTGACCATACAATAGTTATGCTAAAGAGTAACTGCATCCTAAGGGAAATGACTTCTTTCCCCTTCCCTCTGCAAGGGGCTGGCATTGGGAGAATGGAAAATTCCCAAACAAGACAAAGTGACAGACATGACAAAAAATGGGTTTAAAAAGGACTCATGGGAGAGGACTGAGGAAGAGAAGCCAGAAGCTTGGGCAAGAGGAAGAAAGGGGTTGGACTAGCCAAGCTAATAAAAAGCAAGCTGACCAAGGGAGAGGAGGCTTTATTTTTCAGAATACAAGCCGTATACTCAAGCAAAAGGTCTGGATCTTACAAAGGTCTCTGAGGCAAGCCCAAAGAATGCCCTGGAGTAGTGAGGAAACTGAGGCAGGGAAATTCAGGTAGGGTTTGTTTTTTAGGGTGTATTTTTTATAGATCCATATATTTCTTGTATGATTAAAGGGCAACAGTGTGTTAGAATTCTGTGCAAAGTGTCTGTGTGTTATATGATACACCTACTGCATGGCCCCTTGAAAAGGTAAACCAGAAGGCTAACACGTTTGGTGGGATTTTGGGAAAGGATGTGTCTAAGCTATGGGGGTGTCTGAAGAGTCAGCACTGATGCGACGGCTTGAGCAGGGGACTGTGTGGTTGCTGCTCCCAGCATGGGATGCTAGATAGAGGATCTGCACCCAGAAAGTGTGTCTAAGAACCCCAAGAGATTGACAGTGTCTGGGCTTTGTTAGACTCCAGAGGCTTAAAATACCTGAGGAACTAGCAATCTGGTGAGTGCTTGACCAAATCTGTGATACTTGGATGAGTCACTTTAACCTCTCCGCCCCTCAATAAAATGGAGATCATGATACAGATTTCCTTTGTAAACTGTGTTGAGATCTACTGATGAAAAATGCTATGTAACAGCTAGCTATTATTTATTAGTATTATTATTAATTTATTACTAAACTTTCTAATGCTCAGTTTAGGGATAATTACAACATCCCCATAATGTTTTTACACTTAAGTTACTGATATGTGCACTCAATCTTAACATCATTTCAGTGTAGTATTTTGTCTGGGGAAATTGTATATCATGATTTTAACCTACCCATGTTATTTTAAGTCTTTGTAAAGATCTTAAGCTGCACCATATCCACAAATCCATGTTGAAACTATCATATTGGTCCACTTCAAACTGATGGGAACAAGTTCCTTGTGGTGTATCACTGTGGCAGAGGAACATAGTAATCTTAGATATTTGAGCTCTTCTCCTCCTCCTCTCTGTCTCAGTAAAGTAAGTGTGTGTGTGTGGTGGGGGGTGGATGCGGGGCTATTGGGCTGACAGGAAATTAAGGTAGTTGATAACTGCACCAGAACCTAGTGTTCAGTGTGCTGTCTCCAGTAGGGCTCCCCTTGTGTCGCAGCTTTGACCTTCTGAGGAGCATTCTTAATAACTAACACTTTCTATAGCCCTTTTCATCCAAAGCTCCCAACAAATTTTATAAACTAACATACAAAGTGTGTGTATATATATATATATATATATATATATATAGGAATCACTTCACTCAGCAGTAGATGCATCCAAGGGCTGGGATGCAATGTTGCGGTTATTTAACAGATTTCAGCAACACAAGAGTTTATGACAGGAGGTGAAGTAGAATACACTGTCCAATGGAAAAAGCAAGACCAGTTTTATTTTCTTTAGGTCAGTGGTTCCCAACCTTTTTTCTGAACTCCCTCTCCTGTGATGGACTAGCAGATGCCAGTGAACAGCTACCTGTCTAGAAAAGGAAAACAGAGCGTTTCAGCAAATTGACAAAGAAAGGGAAAATTTATTTTTGATTCATTTTCTCCAAACATCTTACTTTAATAGTGCTTTCAAGCTGGTTTGGATATTGTAGAATGGCAGACTTGGAAGGGACCTCAGGAGGTCATTATCTAGTCCAACGCCCTATTCAAAGCAAGATCAATCCCCAGACAGATTTTTGCCCCAGATCCCTAAATGGCCCCCCTCAAGGATTGAACTCACAACCCTGGCTTTAACAAGCCAATGCTCAAACCACTGAGCTCTATAAGTATTGTCACATAGGCTGAAGTTTGGCTTAAGGTTCATAAACAAAGGGTCATGACACGGTATGAAGTTGAGGGAAAGTGTGTAGGTGTTGGGTCAGGTCTTATTTAACATCAGTAATGATCTGGAAAATGGCAAACAACAAACTGAAGAAATTCACACATGATGCTAAATTGGGAGGGGTTGTAAACATCAGGGTAGGCAGAAAAAATATGACAAGGGATCAACAGAGGGTTGACATATGGGCAGAATAAAACAAAATGCAATTTGACCTGGACAAATGCAAGCAAATACATGTAAGAAAAAGTAATTAGAAAAACAGCTACTCAGTGGTAGAAAGAAAACTTGGAAAGCAATGATGCTGAAGGAGACTCTAGTGGGAAGCAATTTAGCACTATGGCAGCAAAATCAGCTGATGTAATTTTGGCACTGCATACATGAATCCATCATGAAATGGACAAGGAAAGTGGTAAGCTCTCTTTATGAGACTCTGATGAGGTCATTGCTATAATTCTGTATTAATTTCTGGGCACTTTCTTACAGTAAGATGCAGACAAATTGTTGGGAGTACACAGAAGAGCAACCAAAACAAATGAAGTCTGGAAGAGCTGAAATAGCTTGGCTAAGGAATGGTTACATTTGGGAAACAGGGCAAAAGGTGATACCCATCTACTCATGTATGAAAGGTACAAACAAGGAGGGAAGAGAATTTTTCAAGGTAGTACAAAGGAGTTTAATAAAGGGATGAAGAAAAAGAACATTTAGGTTGAATATCAGGAAAAATGTATTAACCGAAGTCTGTGAGACTGTGGAATAGTCTCCCAAGGGAAGTGATTGTAGCTTCCCATTGAAGTCAGTGGGAGTTTTGTCTTAGATTTCCAGGGGAGCAGGAATGGCCCTAATGCATCAGTGCTGCAAGATGCTGTGTGCGTTTAGTTGCCACTGAAATCAATAGGAGTTGGGGAAATTCAGTGCTTCACATGATCAGCCTAAGTGACACCTCCCAGGCTCACGCTCAGACCGGGATGAGAGACAAATCTGTTCCTGATCTGGAAACGTGAATTGGCATAACTGTTTTTCAAACCTTCTCTTTGTCAAATCTGCTAGACAAGATTGTGCCTATACAAAATCAGACCATTTTTGTGGTATTTATTTTCGTACAAACACGATTGCTCAATTGAGATACACATGCACAATCTTACAGTGGAGCAGGTGGAGTGTGTCACAAGTGCTGCACATCTTCCTTCCCATCTTAAGATCTAAATTACCATAAAATGAGAAAAGCGACTCATGTGGCGCCAATCTGTTAGAGAGTCTCTTCATCTGATTGAAATAATCACCACTTTCTATCCCACTCCAGTCAGCTGGTATCATTCTCTGTGAATTCCTGTCTCTTAGAAGATCCCATCTCTTAAAACCCTCTTCTGATGATGGCAAATATGAGAGCTTTGAAAGGGGCAGTAAACAGGACATGTGTTAATTGTAGTTCAGTGTTAGATCTTTCACAAAAAAGGTGTTAGAATGTAGAAAGCTAACTAAATTTTTCAGTTTGTCTCTCAGTGATGGCTGTGTTGGCTAACCATTAAGCTGGGACCAAACATAATTTATTGAATTGTGAGTCATGTAGAGTTGTGTTTGATATGAGACCTCCACAGTCATACCATCATAACACACAGGTGTCATTTATTTGAACAATAAAGGGAAGGAACATGGTTTAAGGAGTAGAGCATGGGGTTCAGAGTCAAGACTCCTGCATACTTTCTCCAGCTATAGCACTGACTCACTGGGCCAATAACTTTACTGCTATGTGCCTTCAGTTTCCTTCTTTGTAAAATGGGGATGACCTACTGGAAGTCCTGACACACTCAAGGAATTATGATGTGATTGGAATAACAGAGACTTAGGATAACTCACATGACTGGAGTACTGTCATGGATGGATATAAATTGTTCAGGAAGGACAGGCAGGGCAGAAAAGATAGGGGAGTTGCATTATATGTAGGAGAGCAGTATGACTGCTCAGAGCTCCGGTATGAAACTGCAGAAAAACCGGAGAGTCTCTGGATTAAGTTTAGAAGCATGAGCAACAAGGGTGATCTCGTGGTGGGAGTCTGACATAAACCACCAGACTGGAGGGATGAGGTGGACGAGGCTTTCTTCCAGCAAGTAACAGAAGTTACTAGATCACAGGCCTTGGTTCTCATGGGAGACTTCATTCACCCTGATATCTGCTGGGAGAGCAATATAGCGGTGCACAGACAATCCAGGAAGATTTTGGAAAGTGTAGGGGACAATTTCCTGATCCAAGTGCTGGAGGAACCAACTAGGGACAGAGCTCTTCTTGACCTGCTGCTCACAAACTGGGAAGAATTAGTAGGGGAAGCAAAAGTGAATGGGAACCTGAGAGGCAGTGACCATAAGCTGGTCGAGTTCAGGATCCTGACACAAGGAAGAAAGGAGAGCAGCAGAATATGGACCCTGGACTTCAGAAAAGCAGACTTTGACTCCCTCAGGGGAGTGATGGGGAGGATCCCCTGGGAGAATAACATGAGGGGGAAGGAGTCCAGGAGAGCTGGCTGTATTTTAAAGAATCCTTATTGAAGTTGCAGGAAAAAAACATCCCAATGTGTAGAAAGAATAGTAAATATGGCAGGCAACCAGCTTGGCTTAACAGTGAAATCCTTGCTGATCTTAAACACAAAAAGGAACCTTACAAGAAGTGGAAAATTGGACAAATGACCAGGGAGGAGTATAAAAATATTGCTCAGGCATGCAGGAGTGAAATTAGGAAGGCCAAATCACACTTGGAGTTCCAGCTAGAAAGAGATATTAAGTGTAACAAGAAGAGTTTTTTCAGGTATGTTAGCAACAAGAAGAAAGTCAAAGAAAGTGTGGGCCCCTTACTGAATGAGGGAAGCAACCTAGTGACAGAGGATGTGGAAAAAGCTAATGTACTCAATGCTTTTTTTGACTCTCTCTTCACGAACATGGTTAGCTCCCAGACTACTGCACTGGTCAGCACAGCATGGGGAGGAGGTGACCAACCCTCTGTGGAGAAAGAAGTGGTTCAGGACTATTCAGAAAAGTTGGACGAGCACAAGTCCATGGGGCTGGATGCTCTGCATCGGGGGTGCTAAAGGAGTTGGCGGATGTGATTGCAGAGCCATTGGCCATTATCTTTGAAAACTCATGGCGAGCGGGGGAGGTCCCAGATGACTGGAAAAATGCTAATGTAGTGCCCGTCTTTAAAAAAGGGAAGGAGGAGGATCCAGGGAACTACAGACCAGTCAGCCTCACCTCAGTCCCTGGAAAAATCATGGAGCAGGTCCTCAAGGAATCAATTCTGAAGCACTTAGAGGAGAGGAAAGTGACTAGGAACAGTCAGCATGGATTCATCAAGGGCAAGACATGCCTGACTAACCTAATTGCCTTCTATGACGAAATAACTGGGTCTGTGGATGAGGGGAAAGTAGTGGATGTGTTATTCCTTGACTTTAGCAAAGCTTTTGATACGGTCTCCTACAGTATTCTTGCCAGCAAGTTAAAATAATATGGGCTGGATGAATGGACTATAAGGTTGATAGAAAGCTGGCTATATTGTTGGGCTCAACGGGTAGTGATCAATGGCTCCATGTCTAGTTGGCAGCCGGTATCAAGCGGGTGCCCCAAGGGTCAGCCCTGGGGCCGGTTTTTTTTAATATCTTCATTAATGATCTGGAGGATGGCATGGACTGCACCCTCAGCAAGTTTGCAGATGACACTAAACTGGGAGGAGGTGTAGACACGCTGGAGGGTAGGGCTAGGATACAGAGGGACTGTAGTGAGGCGGCCTGGCTCCCAGCCGCACCTGAGAGGGACGAGCCAGAACAGCCGCCACAGTGGGCGGAGCCACCGCCACCTGTCCCCGCCCCCCAGAAGTCAAGGGGCGGGACAGGAAGTATAAAGGCCCGGCCCCAGTGCTCAGGTGCTGCCCGGCAGCCGGAGAGGACAGATGCTATGGACTGAGCTCCTGTTGGACCGAGCCTTCCCCGAGCCCGGTACCCTGAGGAAGGCTGGCCGAGCCTTCCCTGAGCCCGGTACCCTGAGGAAGGCTGGCCGAGCCTTCCCTGAGCCCGGTACCCTGAGGAGGACTGGCCGAGCCTTCCCTGAGCCCGGTACCCTGAGGAGGACTGGCCGAGCCTTCCCTGAGCCCGGTACCCTGAGGAGGACTGGCCGAGCCTTCCCTGAGCCCGGTACCCTGAGGAGGACTGGCTGAGCCTTCCCTCGCCCCGCATCCTGAGGAGCAGCCCGACCTAGCCAGCACCCCAAGGAGCCCATGGTGTGGGACCCTGTGGAAGACCCCAGAGATGAGCAGGTACCAATGGAGGGGGAGATGGGAAGTAGCCCGGGGGTAGCCGACCCCAGTCTGGCTACAGCAGACTTGGAGCCAATGTTGGTGTGTTGCGGTCAGGACCCCACTGACACAGCGGCAGACTAACTGCTGCTTTTAGGGCCCCGGACTGGGACACAGTGGAGTGGGTGGGCCTGTGTCCCCCCTGCCACCCCACTCATGGGTGGCAGTCTCCCCCTCACACCCACACTCAGGCCTAGAAGCCTGGACTTACCAGGGTTGCTCAGCTCCTGCCTGAGGACCTGAGCCCCTGAACTGCAGTGTGTTGTGGCTCAGCTCCTGCCTGAGGACCTGAGCCCCTGAACTCCAGTGTGTTGTGGCTCAGCTCCTGCCTGAGGACCTGAGCCCTTGAACTGCTGGGTGTGTTCGCTCAGCTCCTGCCTGAGGGTCTGAGCCTGTGAATTACTGTTTGTTGCCCTGCCCTGACCTAGGGCTTGGGGGTTTAAGAGGCTCTTTGTGCTGCTCAGCCCTGCCTGAGGCCTGAGCCCGTGTGCTACTATTCACTGCCCCGCCCTGACCTAGGGCTTGGACTCTGGGGACCGAACTGCTTGCTAGCCTCCTGTAGTGAGGCGGCCTGGCTCCCAGCTGCACCTGAGAGGGCCAAGCCCCCACACCGGACTCTTACAGGGACCTAGAAAAATTAGAGGATTGGGCCAAAAGAAATCTGATGAGGTTCAACAAGGACAAGTGCAGAGTCCTGCACTTAAGACAGAAGAATCCCATGCACTGCTACAGACTAGGGACCGAATGGCTAGGCAGCAGTTCTGCAGAAAAGGACCTATGGGTTACAGTGGACGAGAAGCTGGATAGGAGTCAACAGTGTGCCCTTGCTGTCAAGAAGGTTAAGGGCATTTTGGGCTGTATAAGTAGGGGCATTGCCAGCAGATCAAGGGACATGATCATTCCCCTCTATTCGACATTGGTGAGGCCTCATTTGAAGTACTGTGTCCAGTTTTGGGCCCCACACTACAAGAAGGATGTGGAAAAATTGGAAAGAGTCCAGCAGAAGGCAACAAAAATGATTAGGGGGTTGGAGCACATGACTTATGAGGAGAGGCTGAGGGAACTGGGATTGTTTAGTCTGCAGAAGAGAAGAATGAGGGAAGATTTGATAGCTGCTTTCAACTACCTGAAAGGGGGTTCCAAAGAGGATGGATCTAGACTGTTCTCAGTGGTAGCAGATGACAGAACAAGGAGTAATGGTCTCAAGTTTCAGTGGGGGAGGTTTAGGTTGGATATTAGGAAAAACTTTTTCACTGGGAGGGTGGTGAAGCACTGGAATGAGTTACCTAGGGAGGTGGTGGAATCTCCTTCCTTAGAGGTTTTTAAGATCAGGCTTGACAAAGCCCTGGCTGGGATGATTTAGTTGGGGATCGGTCCCTGAGGTCCCTTCCAACCCTGTGATTCTATGATTCTACTGACTTATATTAAGCGAGGGCTTTGAGGTATAATTAATGTTTGTAAGGCACTTCGATCTTTGTTGGAAAGGTGCTATAAATGTGCTATTATTAGTTAATATTTTATTATATTATGACTATGGGAATGACATTTCCTGACAGCTATTGGCTAGCTGGAGGAACTTAGGGTCCAGAGCTCTTAACACTACCAGTCATTAATGGCTAAGAAACGAATAACCTGGAGGCCATCATAAATATTATGAATAATAGTTTTATTTATTATGCCCTCCCCATCATTCATCCAGGGCATTTTGAATGTTGCATTATAAAATAAGCAATTTAAGAAGGCCAGATAAAACATTAAAAAACCAATGGATTAGGCATAATTTATAAAAGTGGGTGGGGAAGAGGGAGGCAAATAGAAACCCTACACAGATTTGATAGTGACTAATATTGAAATCATCCACTGAAAATTAAATCTGCAGATGTTTTATATCAGCTGGAACTTTTATCACTATTATAAACTGTCAGGTTTATGAATGGATAATAAGGACCATTGTGCTGGGCATTTCCTGACAATGAATGACTGGCTGGGTGAAGCTTTTACATAACTCTGTTCAGCAGAAGATCTCAATGCACTTTACAAAGGAAGATAAATATCATTATGCAGTCAGGGAAATAGCCACAGAAAGTGAAGTACTCAAGGTCACACAAGGCATTGGTAGCTCTGGGAATAAAACCCCTATTGCTGAGCTCCTAATTTAGTACCTTATCCAAGGGTCCATGCTGTCTCTCAAAGCCCCTGCCTTCACCTTGGGTGCTCAACTCTTCCAATCAGTCACTAGCACCATCTCCTTCCACCCCCAAGTCAGCATTACCCTACCTTAGACCTTAGTTCCTCCTGTGCTGCTGACACATGAGGCAGTCCAGTTCCTCCACTGATTATGATTGTTCATTAGTTGTGATATCTTTTCCCAGGTGATACCAGCATACTCAATATCCTGTGCCGCTGTTTTCTCCCAGTTCTTCCTTGCTTTCTTTTTCCTCCCTGGGGTACCCAATTCAATACTTGCTTAGCACATCTCCCATGTTCCGTAGGGTGCACACATCCCAGCCACATGAGCCTGTTTTCTTTGATGATATTTTCTAACATGTCCTGCTCTATCAGCTCCTTCACTCTCACATTTGTTGTTTTATCTTTCCTTGAAATGTGTAGTATCTTCCTCAGCCATCTGTGATGGGCAGCCTCCAATTGCTTTTTGTTAGCTGCTGTCATCGGCCAAGTCTCTGCTCCATACTGTAGCGTGCTCAGTACAATTGCATGGTATAATCCGACCTTTAGTTTGGCGTGGAGATCTCTGTTTGGTCAGATGTTGTTCATCCTTCCAAAAGTGGTGTTTTTTTCCATAATCTCGCATGAATATCTTTATCTTAGCCACATCAAATATCACACTCCCCAGGGCACAGAACTGTTCTACCTGTTCAATTTCTTTTCCATCCATGTACCCTTTTTCATCTGTTGTCCAGTTTCCTACCTTCATCATCTTGGTTTTCTCTGTATTTACTCTCAATCCAATTTTTGCTTATTCCTGTTCTTCCTCCAATGTGAGAGCAATCATTCCTTTTCATGTCATACTTAGAAAAGCAACATAGTCAGCAGAGTAAAGATCTTATAACTCATCTCCACTAACCCATTTCATACCATCCATTATGCCTTTTGTTGCCTGCTTCACCACCCAGTCTATTTTTAATGCAAAGAGGGATTGGTGATAACACATACCCTTGTCTAGCTTCAATCCGGATATTGAACCATTCACCAGGCCTGTATCTAGACTTACTGTGCATCCACTTCCATCATGTAAACTTAATGTTATGTTGATCAGCTTATCTGGTATCCCATAGCTTCTAGCAATATTCCACAGGGTCTCTCGGGGGACACTATCGAATGCTTTCTTAAAGTTGATTGTAATGGATTTTTTGCCAAGCAGTAGCTTTTTTGATGATCTGTCAAAGAGCAACTGTCTGTTTACAGCATGATCTACCTGAACAGTCTATCCTGTTCTTCTCCTAATATTTCATCCACTGTCTTCTTCATTCTATTCAGCATAACCATAGCCAGTACTTAGCCCAGAATTGATAGCAGTACAATACCACTCCAGTTCATGCCCTGAGTAAGATCACCTGTTTTTTGCAATGCCACGATGATACCATCTTTCCAGTCTTGTGGCACTTGTTCTTTAACCCAGATTTTGTTGCAGAGACAGAAGAAGCAGAAGAGGGGGAGAGTTCTAGCAGCTCTATAGAATAGTGAACGACTTCTCAGGAAGACCCTGACCATCACAGGTGATGCCCATCAGGGACTCTCATGGACAGATGTTGAAAACCCATGAAGAACAAGTCAGATGACTGAAACAAGGTTTCCATTCCATATTAAACTGTTCAAAGCTGACAATCATGCACATGTTCAAGAAAAATGCCAATGTTAAATTAGAAGTAGAAGAGGGACCAATAACACCTGATGAAATTAAACCAACTGTCAAAGGCCTCAAACAGAGGAAAGATCCTGGGGCTGACAGAATTGAAGCAGAAGTACTAAAGGCAGGAGGCGAAATTCTGATTCAGCAGTTAACAGATCATTCAGTATTGCTTAATAAAAAATGGAATCCCCAAATCTCTCGTTTTTTATATGCAAATTAAAGGATTTAAAAATACTTTAAATTTCTTTCTCTTTGGAAAAACAGTTTATGCCAGAAGGATATAATCCAATAACGGAGGAAATAATTTAGAGGTGTTTCCCCTTTTTTTTTGTTTTTGTTTTGTTTTGGTTTGTGTTTGTACCACATGTCTAGCACAACAGTGTCCTTGCCCATGATGAGCTCCTAACCATTATGGTAATACAAATAATAATAATAAATCTTAAATTGTGTGATTTTGAATAAATGTGTGCCACTTTAGGTTCTAAGATCTAAGATTCAGATTATAGTTGCCTCCCTGTTACTGTCAGTTTGAACATGTTGATTTTTCTCTTCCCTCAGCTTCTTTGAAGATGGAAGGGTTGAGGGAATACGTGGCCAAATATTATTTCCATCCCTCTATCAATTCTCTGACTTTTGACCTGGTGTTTCTAAGCATACCTGAGATGAGAGTTACCAAAACTGTGCTGTCAGTTGGGTCTAATTGCTTAGCTGCATAAGAAAATGTTCCTGGAATCTAATGATGTCATGTCCTGAGAAGATGTGAAATATGAGCTTAAATTTCTTTCTCCATAACTTATTCAAGGTTTTTGTTTTTTTTCAGTGTTATGGCAGTAACGTCAGCTGAGAGAAACCCTGTCTTGCCATTTGTGGTGTCCCTACACCTGAAGCAAGATCAAAAGTAATATTTCACAAGGGGTACCTGCAGCCTGGCTAATTTCCTAAGCAGCACCAGTTACTTTTATAGCAGGTTCAAGCCTGAAAAAGTAGAGGTTGCAGCTGAAAATTGAGATCATGTAGAGCAGCTGTTTTATATTAGCATGATGTTGCTACAAGACAAGTTTAAAGTTGTTTAAAATCCTACCCACAGCAGTATTTCTCCTGCTGCATCCATGTTGATGGTTTCACTTTATGCTAGGCGATTAAGTGGAAACATCTACATACTGACTGCTTGATTTTTAGAACTATTTATCAGAGAAACATTGACTCAGTTGCTGATTGAAGGGTACTGCTTAACAATATCCCTTCGTTATTATTTATTGAGTGTTAAATGGTGCTCAACCCTAAAAAATACATAGAGGAAGATATATTCCTGTTCCAAGGGGCTTACAAACTAGTGAACAATACAGTACAGACATAAAATGTTCTTGGTGGCCATTATGCAGATGGCTTGCAGAGAATACAGGGAGCAAGGGAGGCAGTAAGAAGAAATAAGAGCATCAACATAAGCAAGAGTGGAGTTATGCAGGGTCCAGAAGGTGAGGACCAGGAGTTAGAATATGATGCAGAGGATGAGGGGAAACCAGTGAAGGCATTCAAATAAGGGAGTGACAGAATCTGAGCTGCAGGAAAGGAAAATGATTTGTACAGCAGCTTACTAGCTGGACCGAAGGTGAGGGATAGAAACCAGGAGACCAGAATGAGGTGGTTGCAGTGAAAGATGACCAACTTAACGACAAGGTTTTGACTGTAAGGATGGATAGGAAAGGATCAATTCTAGAAATGCAGTAGAGGATTTGGTGGTAGAAGGGGAAAGAGGAGTCAACAATAACAGCAAAGCTGCAAACCTGGGTGATGGGAAAGACAATGGAATCATCAGCAGAGAAAGAGAGAGGAGGGTTTGGGATTAAAGGATTAGGATTTCAGTATATTGAGTTTGCACAGGCAGTAGGACATCTACAATGTGATGGAATTGGAATATTGAGAAATAATAGCGGGGGACGTGAGGAGTAAACGAGGATTTCAGACTCATCAGTACAGAGTTGGTAACAGAAGCCATAAGAGTCAATGAGGTTTCCCAGTGACAAAGTACAGAAAGAGAAGAGTAGAAGACTAAGAACTGAATCCTGGGGGCATGGAGATGGAAGGGAGGATGAGGAACTATTGCAGCACAGCCTGAAGATGCTGAAGGATAGATTTTAGGAGTAGGCCCAGGTGAGTACGGAGACATGAATGTCCAAAGAGAGAGACTCCAGAAGGAGAGGCTGACCAAATGTGTCAGAAGCAATTGCTAGAGAGTTATGGCTCTATATGTGATCTTGAGCAAATGCTGTGACTCTGTTTCCCCTCTCACTCTGCCCATCTTGTCCATTTTTGTAGCTTTTTGGGGCTGGGACTGTTTCTTCCTATGTGTTTGTACAGCACCTAGCACAAGGGAACTCCCATCATGGTTGGGCCTCTAGGTGCTACCATAATAATAATAAAGATAGAGCAAAAGGGTAACAGAGAAGAGGCCCAGCAGGAGAGCATTAGTGACCTTGGTGAAGATACTTTGGTAGATTTGAAGGGTGGAACCAAAGCCTGTTAGGAAAGAAAGTAAAAACCATGAGAATAGAATGTGCACTTCAGGAGTTTGAAGGCAAGGGTGTAATGGCTGCATTGGCAGGGTGATGAATGTACTGGATGATCAATTAATCTTTTCCATTTTTAACTCTGATAGGAGAATGAGGCAGTAGCTGGATGGGTAGAGGACTTCAGGGAGGGGCTTCTTGTTTTTGAAATAAACTAAAAAAGAAGAGAGCAGGCAATGTCAAATTTCTCCTTGAAGAAATTAGTGAGCTTCTGAGCAGATGGCCTCAAACCCCTACTGTGTCATTCATGATCCTGCAACATATAGCCAGATTGAGGCCAAGTCACTACGCCCCACTACACAAGGGATATAGGCCACAGCAACTTCTAACTTTAGGTGCCTAGAAAATCATGGAACTCTGAGATCCACAAAGCCTAAGTTAAGCATCTGGGCTCCCTATGCAATGAATGAGGAGAGAGGGGCACCTAAGAATGGGATCCACAAAAACCAGAGAGCTGCCTAAGCTAGACAATGGGAAATGGCAATGAAAGGGGTGTGTCCTAAGCCCTATCTCTGTGAACAATCTACACCAAGTACCCCACTCCTGGAAACAGGCAGCTTAGGCGCCTAAGCCATTTCTTGCAAGAAATGCAAGAGGAGAAGCTTCTGCTACCCTTATAATTTCCAGGCCAGTGGTTAGAGCACTCATCCAGGATGTGTGAGACCCACGTTCAATTCCCATTCTGCCTGAGGGGGAGAAAGAATTCACAGAGGGATTTCCCACCTGTGGGAAGTCTGCGCTAACCACTGAGCTAAAGGCTATTCTTATAGAGTGTGCCCTCAATCTATCCTGTTGAAGTTTGTCCAACTTTGGCTAGGCCCTGTGCCCTCTACCTCCCAGGTGGGTGCCCTAATCACCAGGCTACAGAATCAGTCTCACTCTCTGGCCCAAGGATTGGGCATGCCTACTGGATTGGGCCTTGCAGGGGAGCTAGACATTGCCCAGCCTATCTTTCCTGGTTGGAAGATCGTGCTGGGGCTTAGTGTCCAGATGTTTTGACTGAGGTAGCACTGAGCATATTCAGAGGCAGAAGCTTAGGCACCTAGATATTTTACAGTAACAATTTAGGTGCCAAGTGAGTTTAAGCCCTTACCGAGTTGGGCAGTGGCTGAGGAAGGGTGCTGTGGATTATAGTGGTGCCTAAACATGGAGGCACCTAACTACCTTTGTGGGTGTGGGCTTACAGGCCTATGCATCAGGCCCCCGTATCTGCAGTCATGGGATGACATCAGAATCTCACCTTTCATTTTAAAAAAGTCAGTTTTTAGCCCTAATACTTGCAATGAAGTGTGTGTAAATGTATTATCTAGCACAGCAGCAGCTGCCTGCATCTGAAGACAGCCTGAAACAATAGCCCAGAGATGTGAACTGTCCATGCATAAAGTCTTAATGACATCTAGTAACAGTAGTAGTACACCCCCAAAAAGGGACTCTGTGTAGCAAGAGAAGAGTGTTGCGGGTCCACCTGCTGGATTTTTTAGACCTTCTCTACCCTAGAAAATTGCACTGCTTTATCTATACTAGTATTGCTGAATCGGTATAATCCACCTAGTATAGACATGGTTTTACCAGTATAAAGGTGCTTATAGCAGTATAGCTTAGGCATGGTCTACCCTTAAGAATGTTAATGGTATAGCTATTTTGGTTAGGAATGGGATTGTTTGTTTTTTAACTGAAATATTTGTACTGGATATAGGTGGCTTATACCCATGTAACTTATTCTCCTTCCCATATGGGAGTTGGGGCTATGATGTGGGCAGCAGGACCATGGTGCACAGCTGTGGGAAGCCCTGTGTCATGGTGTGCCTAGGGCCCTGTTCATAATGTACCAGGTGCACCACTCACTCAAATTTGGGCCTGCTGCCCCTTTGTCATCATGATAGAGGAGCAGTCCAGCCAAACCTGAGTGGCACTGTGATCCTGCATGTCAGGTCACAACACCCAGAAAGAGACAGCTGGGTCCAGCCCTGCAGGACAGGAGCCACCAGTGTGGAGGTGAGTGCAGGGCAGGATCTCTCTGCAAACCTAACCATAGGACCTCCTACCTCCTGGGGCAGGACTCAGATCCTTCCTCCATGGAGATAAAATGGATAAAACTAAATAACACAAAATTCCTCTAAAATGAAAATGTAAAAAAAAATATAATAATTTCATGGCGCTCTACCTATGATTAAATGGTAGAAATTATATAACATGTGACAGCCACAGCCATAGATGGAGAAATAGGCGGATGGATGCATCAGTGTTACTAAAAGGCCACTATGGATATTTATAACAAGACATGCATAAATCCTATGTATTCTAATATGCGTGAAACTACTAAAATCCCCTTCCTGGGCAAAGCATATCCTTATCCAACCTCCCTGCATCCTCCCTCTCTGCTGAAACACCCTTTATCCTCACTTCACATGGAACTCTGGATTCCATATCTTCCCAGGAAACTCTCTCAGCATAAATCCCACCCCCAAACTCCTAAGGTATGAAGGCTGCTTTCCAGCCCCCAGGCTGCATGAACAGACAGATGGCAGTGTCTCTCAGGAGGAGCCAGTCCACAAGACATGTCAATCCCATGCAGCGCCTGCAAGTCTACTTCATTCCTGCTGCTGTCTGACCTCCCAGTTCACTGGAGGTGTCAATGATCGCCACAGGCTAACTTCCCTTGTTATTGAGGACAGTCGTCAGCTGTTCTCCCTGGCTATTTGCACCTGCTTTGGAAGTGATGATAGGAAAAGGCAGAGTGCAGAATTCTTGACCTTCATCATTGTCCTTTCTTGCTCCTTCTTCAGCTCCTTGCAGGATGGCATGAGCTCTGCCACTCACAGAGACCCATCCTTGTTGCCAAGCCTCAGTACTGCTTGGGCACCTATAATACACATGTCCCCTCATCACTATCATACCAAAATGCTAAAGGGAACAAGAGATGCAAATGAATTAATAATTCCCACTTGCAGTCTGAATCTGCCACCTTTATTCATACTGGGCAGTACCTTACTGAACAAATAACCCCACTGACTTCAGTTCTACATTCTCACAGAATAAGGATATCAGAATTGGATCTTCAGTAAATAGTGTCTGACATGCCCAGGAACATTCTTCTGCCACCACAGAACTTCTGCAGAACTTGGTAGCATTAGCATTTTGAATTCCGCAGAATCAGGTGTTACTTCTGCAGCCAGAAGGAAGCCACAACAACATGATGCAATTAATTACAATGGACAGGGTGCAGGAGCAGTACCTGGTCCTGAATCAACAAGGGATCAACCTCAGCTCAGCCTCCTTCTCTTGCATAGGTGCCAAAGGACTGTACATTGGCTGCTCCAGAGACTGAGAAAGCCAGGGAATGACTCTTGGGAAAGGGTGGGGTCTGTAAGTGGGGCATAGGACTAAGTTAAGTCCCAAGATGGGACTGTTGTTTGTTTGGGGGGAGGGTTGGCTTATGTAAATCTGTTTGATTCTGGTTATAAACATTCTCCTTTGGGGGAAAAGCCCTGTTGACTTAGCCTCTGTGTTGTTTCTGCTCAGTGACAGCACTGACTTCCAACAACTTTATTTGCTCTACATTGTTCACAAAAGCTACTCCAAAATGCTTAACAGAGAATTAAATAATACATTCCTCTAAAAGGAGAGTGAGAAGAAGTAAGAGAGATGAGCAGGTGAAGAAAAGAGATGTCTTTAGATAAGATTTGAAAGTAGATGGAAAATCAAAGAGGTGCAGAAATAGAGTCTGCTATGTAATGGCAAGAGCTGTAGAAGAGCTTGTGTGGTGGGACGCCAAAGAGGCAGGTAGAATATGAGCAGAGGGACAGTAGAAAGAGACAAGCGCTGTGAGACAGAATGAAACAAGTCTGGGAAGGGTTTTAAAAGCAAGCACGATAATCTTGAAATGGCGAAGGGAAAACTGCCTTAATTCCCAGAAAAAAATTCTTCATAATTTCCATTGCTTTCAGATGGGACAAATTAGGAACTTGCAGCCTCATGCACTAATTGCTGCTCACTGACTTATTCAATCTATAATTAACTTTGGGTCTGAAATGATACCTGTGGCCAACTGGAGAATCATTTAACCTTCAAAGATATTGAACAGAAAGGTATGTAAAAGTTGCAGTGTTCAGGAATTGCTTGCCATATTTCCAACGGCTGTATGCAAAGAGTGGGAACTGTCTTGAATGGTGCAGATGTAATCTCCCAGAAGTAGTTTTCATCAGCTGCTTCTGTATAGGTGAGTAACAAATTTTCTTGTCATTATCAAAGGTAAAATCTCTTACTCCTGAAATTTCAGCAAGCTCTGGCATCCTCTGTTCAGATGGCATTCATTGTCTTCCAGACTTTATCTACAACTGAAAAAATCAAATTGACTCTTCTTCCGCTTAGACTGTTTTTAAATTGTGTAACTCAAATGACTTATTTTTGATTTACACTATCTCAAAACACGTAAGCATAGGCTTAGCTTTATTACAGTGAACACTCTCATTAAATACCTCTGTATGTGTGTTCAGGCCTGGGGCCTACATGAATCTGAAAATCAGGCTTATCATGTCTTGGCTTTTAGGAAGACTTTGTTGTCTAATGATTAGAAGAGGATAGTCTGAACCAGAATTCCTGAGTTTCTACTAGTACGGCCACTGATTTGTTTGGACAAACCTCTTGACTGCTCTATGCCTCACTTTTGCAATCTGGGGAATGGGTATAATAATACTTTTCCTTCCTGGGGGTGGGGGCAAAGAGAGACTAACTCATGAGTGTTTATAAAGTGCTTTGAGATCCTTTTAAGAAAGGGCTATCTGAAATCTTCAAGTGGTGTTCTAGTGCATGCAAAGCACTACTTACTGCCCTCTTTTGTGGGGGATTTGTTTTAACTCTGTCAGGCTAAACTGTTTGTAAACAAGCAATAACTGAATGTTGAGAGTTTGTCACCGAAGTGTGAATGATTCCAATCAGTGTATATGGTTACAAGTTGATTCAGTGCTTTCTGTGCTAATCCTCCCCTTGGCTTCTCCCTCACAATCCTCTCTAGCAGCGATAAATTCCCCTCTTGAAATTAATAATGCCAAGCCTGTCAGTGTTTTAAAATCCAAACTTAATTTTGTCCTCTTGAGCTTTGCCTTTGGCACGTGAAAGTAGAAGCTTTAAACTCTATTATTTGGAAAGTCCGCTGGGATGCCTTGGCATGGCAGGTGCTATATAAGTTTAGTGCTGCATTGCTACTAAAGTCCATTAAGAGGGATCTTTCTGAAGCTGTCAGCACACTGCAGATTAAAACCAGAAAAATAAAGGCATGCACAACACATGCTTCTCTAATGGTTCAGATAGCTGCAGAGAGAGGACTCCTCTTTGGCTTGTGATCAGTTTACAACTAGGTTAGCTGAAAAGGGTGTTTGGCTTTCTGTACAAGCCCTGCAAAAAATATTAATGTAATCAAGCTTGTGTGGGAGCCAGAGGAAGGTTTGTATTGAATCCAGTCCTCTGTTGTTTCTATATTATGCTCCATACCGGTTCTCTAACTTCAGGTAAGAACTAGCCTTTAGCACCACTACTTTAAGGAAGCTAGCATAGTAGACAACTTAATGTTGGTGAGGTGAGAAATTTATATAGAATTTTAGAAAGTCTTTGACAAATCCCCTGACAAGAGGCTATTAAAGAAACTAAGTAGCTATGGGGTGAGAGGCAAAGTCTGGTAGTAGATCAGAAACTCAGACACAGGAAACAGAATGGGAATAAGTGACTAGTTTTCTGCAGTGAGGTGCCTCACAGTTCCATACATGGGCTAGTGTTTAATATATTTATTAATGATTGGGAAAAGGAATTAACAGTGAGGTGGCAACATCTGTATCTGACAATTGTTGAGATTAGTCAAATCTACAGAAAACTGTGAGGAACTGCAGAGGGACCCTGTGAATGGATAGCACAATGGCAGATGAAATCCATTATTGACAAACACAGGCAATGCATGTTGGAAGGGATAATTTAAACTACTCAATAATTTAAACTTCCTCAATATGCAGTGGTCAAAAAACAAATAATGTTAGTATACATAAAGAATTTTGTTTAGAAAATACTGGAACTGGTGTAATGCCATTATAGAAATTGGCACAGAATCACTTGGAATAGTGTGGTCAATTCTGATCATGCTATTTCAGAAAGAGTATAGCACAAATAGAGGGTTTTCAGATACAGGTAGTGGATATTATTGGAGGTTTGGAAAGCCATCTGTGTGAAGAAAGGCCAAAAAGTCTGGACTTCTTTCCTCTTATTCATACCTTTTCTAAAGTAGACATGATAGATGTATGCAAAATAATGAATGACAGAGAGGAGATAAATTTGAGACTCTTATTTACCCTCCCATACTAAAATGACAAGGGGACAGTCAATGAAATTGGAAGGTAACAACATTTAAAATAGATGAAAGGACATAAATTTTTATGCAGTGCATAATTAACTCATTCCCTTAAGATAACATTAAGCCTAAGAGATTAGTAGGACTCAAAAAAGGATTAGACATTTATATGGGTAATGTAATTGTGGATGTTCCTATTAAATAGAATAACTTTTCTTTCTTTTGTCATAAAAGGATATAAACCCTCATGCTTCAGGGCCTAAGCTGATCAGTAAGTGGGGGAAAAAAAATTAAAAAAAAATAAAACAACCCAAAAACCCTTGCCCTATGGGCACGCTATTCCATAAATATCTACTGCTGAGTTTCTTGTATTTTACTGGTTACTGCCACAGAGCTTGCTAGACTAGATGGACCATAGTTCTGATACTCTGGGGCAATTACTGGGCTTCAGTCAGGATTCACACTGGAACAGAGTACAGACCACCCTAGTAGCATGAAAGTAGCATGTTCCTCCTGGCAATGGATAGAAACCACAGCTCCACTTTTTCGATTTCTCTCTTCCTGGGGTAGAGCAACCCCTCCCTGTACCTAACTTATGATCAGACCACCTAGGGTCTTACTGTTCCAATCAACAGGACCCACAGAGTAGTAAAAGCTAACTCCAACCCCCCAAAGTCCTGCCTAGTGGGTCCAGCAGTGATGGTCAGAAGGGGAAAAGGACATTGTGGCACCTTAGAGACTAACAAATTTATTTGAGCATAAGCTTTCATGGGCTACAGCCCACTTCATCAGATGCATAGACTGGAACATACAGCAAGAAGATATTTATACACACAGAGAACATGAAAAGGTGGAAGTATGCATACCAACTGTAAGAGGCCAATCAATTGAGATGAGCTATCATCAGCAGGAGAAAAAAAAACATTTTGCAGTGATAATCGAGATGACCCATAGAAGGTGTGAGGATACTTAACATGGGGAAATAGATTCAATTAGTGTAATGGCCCAACCATTCCCAGTCTCTGTTCAAACCTAAGTTAATTGTATCTAGTTTGCATATTAATTCAAGTTCAGCTGTCTCTCTTTGGAGATTGTTTTTGAAGTTTTTTTGTTGTAAAATTGCCACCTTCAAGTCTGTCACTGAGTGGTTAGAGAGGTCGAAGTGTTCTCCCACTGGTTTTTGAATGTTATGATTCCTGATGTCTGATTTGTGTCTATTTATTCTTTTGCGTAGAGACTGTCCGGTTTGGCCAATGTATATGGCAGAGGGGCATTGCCGGGCACATGATGGCATATATCACGTTGGTAGATGTGCAGGTGAACGAGCCCCTGATGGCATGGCTGATGTGATTAGGTCCTATGATGGTGTCACTTGAATAGATATGTGGACAGAGTTGGCATAAATAGGGGAAAGTGGATCAGAGACGTGGCTTAGATACTGTCTTCCACTTTTAACAAAAAGAGAAAGGAGGGTCTTGTGGTTAAGACATTAGCTTGAGATGGAGGCTATTGCAGTTCAAGTCCACCCTCCACCACAGACTCCATGTGTCAGCTTGGACAAGTCTCTGGGTATCTCTGTGTCTCAGTTCCCCATGTGTAAAAGTGGGGATAATGATGTTTACTTACTGCACAGGGGTGTTGAGGATAAATGCATTAATGTTTGTGACATGCTTAGATTCTATGGAGATGGGTGCATGTAAATACCTAGATAGGAGGTGAATGCTTTTCTACCTACCTGCCACTCATGAAGATGCTGTGACCTCAGAGACCCATTTAACTAATTTCTAACCCTGAAAAATCAGGTAGCATCAATGGTGAAAAAGCTACAGTGATCCTTATATTGTTTATGGGGCTCTCTTCAACAGGGAAGCACAAAGAGTGCAAGTTTATTTATCAAAGTAAATGTATGCATCTCTCATGGTCAGTGGTCTGGTTCAAAAACATTAGGCCAGAAATATAAGAAAGGGTCAATAATTTTGGGTGCTACCATTTTTGGGTGTTAAATCTGAGACATGCAAGGTCTGATTTTTTTCCCCCCTAAGTGTTGGGCACCCCCAATTTCAGCTGAAGTCAGGGGAGCTGCACGTCCTCAGAATATCTGAAAAAGATTGGGTACATGGTGTCTCAATTTGAGCACCCAAAATTAAGGCCTATGAAATTAGTAGCCCTAGCATGCTGTACGCTATTTACATTGCAAGGGGTATCATGTAAGTGGTTAGAACAGCAGACTACGAAAGATGAGCCTTGGGGCCCTGATTCTCCACCCTGTCTGAGCTCTGCTTGGATGGAATGGGTGCAGTAAATGGAGCCAGTTGTGGCTCTCTGATTCACAGCAGCTGGCTCTGGCACAAGTCACTCTGCAGCCCTAACTCACCTCACTGGTATTTGGTCCCTCAGGAACCTTATTCCAGTGGAGGATCAGGCATAGTTGAGTTTAGCTCCACCATGTCCTCTCCATTCACCCTTCTGATCCTGCTCATGCATTACCCCTCTCCATCCTGATCTCCCATGAGCACAAATCCAGATGTCATATCCCGACCCATCTCTGCTGCTTTCTTCCCTTGGGGATATTTGCCCCACCCCTAGCTCTACTTCCATTCCTGCTCTCTCGATTTCCCACACCCTTCCCCACCATCTCTTCCCCTCTCCTGACACCAGTCACCTAACTTCCCCCCCAACCCGCTCCTTCCCCCCTTCACGCTCCATCTCTAAAAAGGTCTCAGAGGACAAGATCCCTTCATCTGACACTTTCATTGCAGCTGCCTGCTCTGAGGCCCCTCCTTCACACTCCCAGCACTTTGTCAGACGGTGGGGGGTGTTGGGCTTCTCCTCTCCTGTTCCAGCTGCTTCTGGCCCTGCCCTCCTTCCCCTTGCCACTTTTTCAAATTAGCACCGTGTCCAAATCTCCAGTCTTCTCTCACTCCATATTGCCTTCATCTACTATCCACCCAACTCTTCCCCATCAGCCTTCCTCTCCAATTTCATCTCCTGGCTCCCTCGCTGCCTCTTTTCACAATCTCCACCAGTGACTTCAACTGCTATGTTGATAACCCACCTGATCCCTTAGCTGCACATTTCATCCTCCTGTTTTCATTTGACCTGCAGCCCTAGTTTAACTCCCCCATTCACCAAAAGGGCCATTTGCTTGACTTGGTCTTCCCCAAGCACTGCTCTCTCTGATCTTTCTTTTGTTGAGTTTCCTCTTTCTGAGCATCACCTGGTCTCTTTCAGTATCACATCAGCCCCCTCCATCATCCCCTGTCACTTGGCCTTTCTGTGACTTCCCTATTAGCACCAATAACTTCCTGTTTGCTCTCAGCCCTCTCCTTGCTGCTGCCCTTTCTTCCACTGATGGGGTTGTTGTTGATTCTCTCCATGTGTCACTCTCCTCCACCTTCGACTCCTTCCCTCCCCTCCCCATCACAAAGTCTGCCCTGTCAACTTCCAGGCCTGGCTTATCTCAACAGCTGCTTCCTGCACTCATGCTGCAGAGCATCTCTGGCAGAAGTCCTGTGCCGAGGCTGACTTCTTCCATTACAAATTAGTTATCCCCTCCTTCAGTTCTGCCATCTTTCTAGCTAAACAACTCTACTTCAACTTAATTGAATCTCAGGCTCACAATCCTAGCTGCCTTTTCCCCAGTGTGTGAACTATGGGGAAAAATAGGGGGGCCCTGGTACTTGGCAGATGTTTCCTTCTTGAGCTAGAGCAGTGGTGTGCAAATGGGGGTGGGTGGGAGGGGCGTGCTGAAACTGGGTCCTTCCACACTGAAAACAACATTTTTAAAAATTCTGCTTCTGTCCCACCCTGCAATACCCATTTCTGCTACCAGACTTTGTTGACTCTTCATCCTGCTCCTGCTGTTATGGCAGAGGGATCCCAGAGAGTGTGTGTGTTGAGTGCTGTGGGGCATCACTGAAAGAAGACAGAGTTAAGGTTGCATGGGAGTTAACCGTAACTCTATATTTCTTGATTTCTCAGCAGTTTGAGTTTGGCTGAATTCAACATTGTGGAAGGGCACAAGCTGTCCCCAGCAACTTGAATTTGCTGTTAACTATTTTTTGCCATTTAATTTCCTAGTTTTCTTAAAACAAAACAAAACCAGAAATGTTTGTTGGGAGGAGTTAGTGGTCATTCGGGCAGGTGTAGTTCTCCCCTATGCTTGCAGTTGATATGTTACTGGGGCTAGGTAAGAATCAAAAGCTTGAGCTTTTGCACAGTGCTTTTCATCACTAGATTGCAAAAGAAGTTTACATCATTATCCCCATTTTACAGATGGGAAACTGAGGCACACAGAGGTGAAGTGACTTGGCAAGGTCACCCAGCAGGCCAGTGGTAGAGCTAGGCATAGTCCTAGTCCTGTGGTCTTTCTACTTGGCCACACAATTGCCATGTGATTCCTCAGTGCTCCTCCCCATTTCTGTTCATTGTGTTATAATGGAAAGGGGAGAATTGTTATGCTTTGAGATGTTTGCAATGTAGTTGCTAGCAGGGCCCCCAATTTCCAGTACACACAGAGGGGCAAGAAACAATACTCAGACACCCCCAGGGGGCAGTGACTCTCAGATCCTATGAAGGGGGCAGGGAGTGGGGCTCAGAAAGGCCCAGTATCGCATCAGCCTCCTCTGTCATACCCTGCACTTGGCCTTTCTGTTCATTTCTGTTCAGAAAAGCAAGCCCACCCCCCGGAACATGGCTCACATGACAGGGACAAGGTGCTGGGAAAGGGGGGTAAGGTATACCTTCAAAGGTGGGCAGGGCCCCCCAGATTTTGGCACACACACTGGACCAGGGAGCGGGGCTCAGACACCACCAGGGAGGGAGGGACCCCCAGATCACATAGGGGGCTTGGGAGAGGGGCTCAGACTCCTGCAAAAAGCAAACCTCCCACCCCAGAACCTATGACTCACTCCTCAAACCCTTCCTTCCTCCAATCTCTGGACAGGAGGTTGCCAATCTCTTTCAAGAGAAAACTGACAAAATAAGATTCTCTCCTTCTCCTCCTCCTCCATCACAGACACAGATGTTTCTTAGCTGCTCTCCTCCTCTAACCACTCCACCTGCCCCAGTGATCCCATCCCATCTCCTGATCGCCCTCATGCCCACTCTCATCCCCTCCATTACCTCCTCCTTAACCTTTCACTTGCCACTGGCTCTTTCCTCTCATACTAAAAGCACCTCTACCATCTTAAAATACCTCACCCTGGACGCTACTTGCCTCCTCAACTCCAGCTAGGGTGACCCAGGTGTCCCAAGTTTGTAGGGACAGTCCTGATATTCAGGGCTTTGTCTTATATAGACGCCTATCACCCACCCACCCTCATCCTGGTTTTTTTTCACGCTTGCTTTCTGGTCACCCTAACTCCAGCTCTACCACCCCATTTACCAGCTCATTGAATGTGCTGTCTGCAGTCCCTGTCTGGAGTTCCTCTTCTTCAGTTCCATCCTTGTCCCTCTTCACTCTGGCTTCTGCCCCTGGCGCTCCACTGACAGCATTTTCACCAAAGTGTCAGAACCAGAACTCCTCCTTGACCTGTCCATTGCCTTTGATACCACTGATCTTGTTCCCCTTCTTCTAATCTTGTCCTTCCTTGGCTTCTTGTCCTCCCCATGGTGGTGGTTCTACTGCTATAATCCCTCTTTCAGTATGTCCTTTGGAGGATCCTCCTCCATCCCATCTCCAACTTTCTGTGGAGGTTCTACGAGGCTCTGTCTTTGATCCCCTTCTCTTCTCCCTCCACTATATCTCTGGGTAATCTAATTGACAGACACAAATTCAACTACCTTCTCTATGTTGATGACTCACAGATCTACCGCTCTGCTGTCCAAACTAAAACTCCTCAAGCTCAGCATGGCTGGAACAGAGCTTTTAATCTTCTCCCCCACCACAAGCCCGCCCTGATACTTCCTTTCTCAATCACTGTGGACTCCACCACTACTCATGCCTGTAACCTGGGTGTCCTCTTCAACTTGGACCTCTCTCTCTGGGTCCTCCCATGCAGGCTGTCTAAATCTTGCCAATTCTTTCTGCAAAACATCTCTAAGATACAACCTTTCTTATCTGTCCTCACAGCTAACATTCTCATCCAAGCTCTCATCTCTATTACGGCAACAGTCTTCTCTCCGGCCTTCACAAATGCAATCTTGCCACACTCATGTTCATTCAGAATGCATCTGCACAGTTAATTTCCATAGCCTTTCTCTCTGACTGTGCCACCCCTCTCTTTGCATCTCTCCACTGGCTCCCCCATAAGTTACATGTCTTCAGTTTTGAAGTCCTTCACAGCCTATCCCCATGGGAAGGGGTTGACTCACTGCTAGCACCTCCTTTTAGCCAGGCTCTGCATAGTAGCTCTCTCCCCCTCAGATTCCCCCTGCCAAGCACTTTGGCGGTCTGCTTCTTCCTGTGACTTGGCCCTCCAGCCAGGTCATTGTAAAGTCTCTCTTCCAGGATAGTCAACAAACAAACAAACCAAGGGGAATTAACACACATCACTCATCCCAAAGTTGGATTAAGCCTCTCTTCTCTCAGACAGCACTCAGGCTAAGGCTCTGAATTGAGTTCACAGGTAAGAGAGAGGAATGGTTCCTATCAAGGTGAGTCAGCATCTGCCCTTCACTTAGGGAGGGTCCATGAGATAGCAGTCATCTGGGGAGCTCCTGTCTTCATTCAGCAGTTTCTCCAGAAGCTGAGGGCTGAATGTGTTCTCTCCTCCATCTGCCATCAACAACTTGTCTACTGAGTCTGTATCCGCCACCTACTATATTCCTTCCTTTATGCCACTACACTTTCTTACCAGGGCTGGCTCCAGGCCCCAGCACGCCAAGCGCGTGCTTGGGGCGGCATGCCACGGGGGGCGCTCCGCCAGTCGCCAGGAGGGCAGCAGGCGGCTCCGGTGGACCTCCCGCAGGCGTGCCTACGGAGGGTCCGCTGGTCCCGCGGCTCCGGTGGACCTCCCGCAGGCATGCCTGTGGATGCTCCACCGGAGCCGCGGGACCAGCAGACCCTCCGCAGGCACGTCTGCAGGAGGTCCACTGGAGCCGCGGGACCAGCGACTGCCAGAGCACCCCTCTGCGGCGTGCCGCCGTGCTTGGGGCGGTGAAATTGCTAGAGCCGCCCCTGTTTCTTACCCTGCTCTGTCTTAAGAAAATGTAACCCCATTTTCCTGACACACTCACTGAACCCCTCGTAGTATATTCTGTCACCTTTAAAGTGTCTACACTCTTCATAAAGAACCCTTCTTTCCTGGAAACACTCCCTGCATTCCCATAGCAGGTGATCAACTGTTTTTCTTTGTTTTTTTTTTTTAAACCTCACGTGTTACAGAATCCATCTTTGTGTCTATTCAATAAATATAAATTATTCTTCAAACCACAGTGGCTTGTTAACATTTTAAATGTGAACACTTTATTTCACAACCTTGGAGTACCACCTTATCTTCTATTTTGGGGCATACTTCTTAGAATCTTCCTCCTTTTTTCTCCTTGGTCCACATTTTTTGCCATTCCTTTTTAAAACTAAATTTTTAATTCTTGCTAACTCAAAGGAATTTTTACATCAATTTCTTCATTTTTTTTCAAAGCATTTTTTTATTTCCTTATCTGCTATTTCGTTGCCGGGTGTCCCAGCATGTGCTGGAATCTATGCTAGTATTATGTTCATGCCTAGGAATACTAAATTTGTTATAAAAAAACAATATATCATTGATTAGATCTCTCCTGCTTTCTAAAAAGGTTCCCCCTTTTTAATAGATAATAAATCTGACGATAAATCCAGAAAAATACCTGTGGTAGGTCAGTTTAGTGCTAATATTATTCTCACAAGCTCAGCTGTCATAATGGCTAAACAATTAAATATTCTTTTCGATTTCTTAATGCCAAATTCAGGGATGCAGACAGTGATTTCTATTTAACCTGATTTTTCATCTTTAGATCTGTCAGTATATAGTTGGCAATGATGACCATATTTACCATATATAAACTCAAACTTTATCCATCCATAGGATGACTTTCTTTCCCTCTATTTTATTATATAATTCTAACTCCACACCTGGAGCGATGATTTTCCAGGTATAATTTAATGTCTTCCAGTATTTCTTTTTCACTTAACTCTTTTTACCCACATTTTAACCATTATAGCATGACTGAGTTTGTGTCGGGCTACATTCCATCCGCTTAATTCCCAACAATCCTCATATTTGTCTAGTACTCTCATCTGCATTATTTCACTCAACTTTAGCTCAAAATGTCAGCTTTAACATTTTCATTCTTAAATTAATAGCTACCTGCATTACATGCATTTCTTACAGCACCTCTGTATCACACACTCAATTCTTAGCACTTGAGCCTAATTGAATCTAATTTTTTTAAGCTCCTATCTGAACACAGAACTAAAGGCTTGACACCAGGTCAATCTATGACTTATCTTATTAATGCTCTATATAGCATTATCAGCATTTTCTTATCTGTTCCCCAGTTAATCACAACAATTCTTTTGCAGATTATTCCTGCCTTTATACTTGTTTTTAATAGTTTCTATATGGCTCTTCCAAGTTAGTTTATTATCCAACACTAAACCCATCAACTTAAAACTGTTAATTACATGTACCTGCTCTCCATAAAGACAAAAATTACACTCTTTACTCCTATCAACTGAGCTGATTTCTCCTTCTTAAACTTCTCCCTCAATCCTGCCAGGTGCGATAGGGAAGAGCCACCTGAGCCTACATTAGCTCATTAACACCATGTTGTCCAGTATGTTGCTTGAATAATCCATCACACCCACCTACTTATCTCTCATTCACTTAATGAGGTGTTAACTCCTGCCTCTGATTGGTCCATGCTGCCAGCCTCTTATTACATTTTCAAATAAGCACATTTGTTGTCTCCTTCATGGCCCTGCACTCGGGAGTAGCTCTCTATAAACATCTGAAAAGCTACTTCATTATCCTCCTTCAAAACCCTCCTCAGAGCTCTTGTGATGCCTACAAAAAACTTTTGACAAGGATTACGCTGATAGTGAGCTGAGACCATTGCCTGTCTTGCTGACCAGCATTGTTTCCCTATATTCCCCTGCTGGTTTGTCTGGTGTCTTTTGTCTTATACTTAGATTGTAAGCTCCTTGGGGTAAAGACCATCTTTTTGTTCTGTGTCTGTACAGTGCCTAGAGAGGTCCTGGCCCCAGTTATAGGTCCTAGGTGCTATGGTAATATAAATAATGTCCCTGTGTCAGGGTACATAAACCCCCACACTAGCATAGCCTGGGTTAAGGAGTGCTTTTGGGCTGCAGTAGCTGTGCCCCTAACACACCCGCAAATCATGCCAGGACTAGAAGAGCTGTTACAAGCAGGGAACTCCACTTAAATAGGGCAACCCTGGGAAGGGGACAAAGTGAGCTCCCCAGCTCTGAAGAAAGGACTGATAGCCTGCAGAGCCCCTGCCTTCACTGCCAAGAATGACCTTGAGAGGATCACTGCAGACTACGTGGCTCTGGGAAGAAGAATAAAGGAGCTTGAGGCGAAAGTGGTGTTCTCGTCCATCCTCCCTGTGCAGGGAAAAGGCCTGGGTAGAGACAGTTGAATTGTGGAAGTCAACTAATGGCTACACAGGTGATGTCAGAGAGAAGGTTTTGGATTCTTCGACCATGGAATGGTGATCCAAGAAGGAGGAGTGCTAGGCAGAGACGGGCTCCACCTAATGAAGAGAGGGAAGAGCATCTTCGCAAGCAGGCTGGCTAACCTAGTGAGGAGGGCTTTAAACTGGAGTCACCGGGGGAAGGAGACCAAAGCCCTGAGGTAAGGGGGGAAATGGGATACCGGGAGGAGAGTGCAAGAGGGAAGGACTCCTGTCTCAGACTGAGAAAGCGGGACAATCAGCGAGTTATCTTAAGTGCCTATACACAAATGCAAGAAGCCTGGAAAACAAGCAGGGAGAAGTGGAAGTCCTGGCACAGTCAAGGAACTATGATGTGATTGGAATAACAGAGACTTGGGATAACTCACATGACTGGAGTACTGGATATAAACTGTTCAGGAAGGACAGGCAGGGCAGAAATGATGGGGGAGTTGCATTGTACGTAAAAGAGGAGTATGACTGCTCAGAGCTCCGGTATGAAACGGCAGAAAAACCCGAGAGTCTCTGGATTAAGTTTAGAAGTGTGAGCAACAAGGGTAATGTCGTGGTAAGAGTCTGCTATAGACCACCAGACCAGGGGGATGAGGTGGACGAGGATTTCTTCTGGCAACTAACAGAAGTTACTAGATCGCAGGCCCTGGTTCACATGGGAGACTTTAATCACCCTGATATCTGCTGGGAGAGCAATACAGCGGTGCACAGACAATCCAGGAAGTTTTTGGAAAGTGTAGGGTATAATTTCCTGGTGCAAGTGCTGGAGGAACTAACTAGGGGCAGAGCTCTTCTAGACCTGCTGCTCACAAACTGGGAAGAATTAGTAGGGGAAGCAAAAGTTGATGGGGAACTGGGGAAGCAAAAGTGGAAGGGAACCTGGGAGGCAGTGACCATGAGATGGTCGAGTTCAGGATCCTGACACAAGGAAGAAAGGAGAGCAGTAGAACAGAGACCCTGGACTTCAGAAAAGCAGATTTGACTCCCTCAGGGAAGTGATGGGCAGGATCCCCTGGGAGAATAACATGAGGGGGAAAGGAGTCCAGGAGAGCTGGCTGTATTTTAAAGAATCCTTATTGAAGTTGCAGGAAAAAAACATCCCAATGTGTAGAAAGAATAGTAAATATGGCAGACAACCAGCTTGGCTTAACAGTGAAATCCTTGCTGATCTTAAACACAAAAAAGAAGCTTACAAGAAGTGGAAGATTGGACAAATGACCAGGGAGGAGTATAAAAATATTGCTCAAGCATGCAGGAGTAAAATCAGGAGGCCAAATCACACTTGGAGTTGCAGCTAGCAAGAGATGTTAAGCGTAACAAGAAGAGTTTCTTCAGGTATGTTAGCAACAAGAAGAAAGTCAAGGAAAGTGTGGGCCCCTTACTGAACGAGGAAGGCAACCGTGACAGAGGATGTGGAAAAAGCTAATGTACAATGCTTTTTTTTGACTCTGTCTTCACAAACAAGGTCAGTTCCCAGACTGCTGCACTCGGCAGCACAGTAGGGGAAGAGATGACCAGCCCCCTGTGGAGAAAGAAGTGGTTTGGGACTATTTAGAAAGACTGGATGAGCACAAGTCCATGGGGCCGGATGCGCTGCATCCAAGGGTGCTAAAGAAGTTGGCGGATGTGATTGCAGAGCCATTGGCCATTATCTTTGAAAACTCATGGCGATTGAGGGAGGTTCCAGATGACTGGAAAAAAGCTAATGTAGTGCCAATCTTTAAAAAAGAGAAGGAGGAGGATCCAGGGAAGTACAGGCCAGTCAGCCTCACCTCAGTCCCTGGAAAAATCATGGAGCAGGTCCTCAAGGAATCCATTCTGAAGCACTTAGAGGAGAGGAAAGTGATCAGGAACAGTCAGCATGGATTCATCAAGGGCAAGTCATGCCTGACTAACCTAATTGCCTTCTATGATGAGATAACTGGGTCTGTGGATGAGCGGAAAGCAGTGGATGTGTTATTCTTTGACTTTAGCAAAGCTTTTGATATGGTCTCCTACAGTATTCTTGCCAGCAAGTTAAAGAAGTATGGGCTGGATGAATGGACTATAAGGTGGATAGAAAGCTGGCTATATTGTTGGGTTCAATGGGTAGTGATCAATGGCTCCATGTCTAGTTGGCAGACGGTTTCAAGCGGAGTGCCCCAAGGGTCAGTCCTGGGGCTGGTTTTGTTCAATATCTTCATTAATGATCTGGAGGATGGCGTGGATTGCACTCTCAGCAAGTTTGCAGATGACACTAAACTGGGAGGAGTGGTAGATACACTGGAGGGTAGGGATAGGATACAGAGGGACCTAGAAAAATTAGAGGATTGAGCCAAAAGAAACCTGATGAGGTTCAACAAGGACAAGTGCAGAGTCCTGCACTTATGATGAAAGAATCCCATTCACTGTTACAGACTAGGGACTGAATGGCTAGGCAGCAGTTCTGCAGAAAAGGACCTATGGGTTACAGTGGATGAGAAGCTGGATATGAGTCAACAGCGTAACCTTGTTGCCAAGAAGGTTAACGGAATTTTGGGCTGTATAAGTAGGGGCATTGCCAGCAGATCGAGGGACGTGATTGTTCCTCTCTATTCAACATTGGTGAGGCCTCATCTGGAGTAGTGTGTCCAGTTTTGGGCCCCATACTACAAGGAGGATGTGGAAAAATTGGAAAGAGTCCAGCGGAGGGCAACAAAAAATGATTAGGGGGCTGGAGCACATGACTTATGAGGAGAGCCTGAGGGAACTGGGATTGTTTAGTCTTCAGAAGAGAAGAATGAGGGAGGATTTGATAGCTGCTTTCAACTACCTGAAAGAGGAGTTCCAAAGAGGATGGATCTAGACTGTTCTCAGTGGTAGCAGATGACAGAACAAGGAGTAATGGTCTCAAGTTGCAGCAAGGGAGGTTTAGGTTGGATATTAGGAAAAACTTTTTCACTAGGAGGATGGTGAAGCACTGGAATGGGTTACCTAGGGAGGTGGTGGAATCTCCTTCCTTAGAGGTTTTTAAGGTCAGGTTTGACAAAGCCCTGGCTGGGATGATTTATTTGGGAATTGGTCCTGCTTTGAGCAGGGGGTTGGACTAGATGACCTCCTGAGGTCCCTTCCAACCCTGATATTCTATGATTCTGTGATAAGAAGTGTACAGAAACCCTGAGTTGAAGAGGGGCCAGGGAAAAGGACCCAGACTTGCAGTGGACTCTGAAGTGATACTCCCAGGGCCCCTCTGAAGTAAGAGAGGCATATATCCTGGAGGGAGCTGCTGCTTGCAGATTTTTGTTTTAGCCCAGTTTGCTCACTGTGGGCTGTTTTTGTGGTTTCACTGTGGACCCTAAGCAGGAAAGAGACAGTCAAGAGGCCTCAGCTGGAGGGTTGAGCACCAGCTTGCTGAACAGGTGCCCTGCAGCACCCTCTAGGGTCGGGGGATACCTGGACTCACATGTATGTGCTCCCTATGAAGCCTAAAGAGGGTACTCTACCACCCACATATTTGGGACAGACCCCTTTTTCCTCTTACTCTAGGGTCTCTTGAATAGCTTATGTTAAGGTTCCTTCCCCACTCTGAACTCTAGGGTACAGATGTGGGGACCTGCATGAGAACCTCTGAGCTTAACTACCAGCTTAGATCTGGTTTTGCTGCCACCACCCAAATTATTTATGAGTAATTTGGGAAACTCTGTTTACCTCCCCCCCCCTAGAATATCTCCCTCCCAAGTACTATAACCCTTCCCTGGGTAGCCTTGAGAGACTTCTCCACCAATTTTCTGGTGAACACCGATCCAAACCCTTGGATCTTAAAACAAGGAGAAATTAACCATTCCCCCTCCTTTCCCCCCACCAATTCCTGGTGAGTCTAGATCTAACCCCCTTGGATTTTAAAACAAGGACAAATTAATTAGGTTCTTAAAAAGAAGGCTTTTAATTAAAGAAAGAAAGGTAAAAATCATCTCTGTAAAATCAGGATGGAAAATAACTTTACAGGGTAATCAGATTTAAAGAGCCCAGAGGAACCCCCTCTTGCCTTAGGTTCAAAGTTACAGCAAACAGAGGTAAACCCTTTAGCAAAAGGAACATTTACAAGTTGAGAAAACAAAGATAAACCTAACATGCCTTGCCTGGCTGTTACTTACAAGTTTGAAATATGAGAGACTTGTTCAGAAAGATTTGGAGAGCCTGGACTGATGTCCGATCCCTCTTAGTCCCAAGAGCAAACAACCCCCAAAACAAAAAGCACACAAACAAAAGCGTTCCCCCTACCAAAATTTGAAAGTATCTTGTCCCCTTATTGGTCTTTTGGGTCAGGTGTCAGCCAGGTTACCTAAGCTTCTTAACCCTTTACAGGTAAAAGGATTTTGGTGTCTCTGGCCAGGAGGGATTTTATAGTATTTTACACAGGAGGGCTGTTACCCTTTCCTTTATAGTTATGACAGCTTACCAGAGTGTTGATGTCATTATGCTACCACTATGCCTATGTTAGCCCTGGTCTACACTAGAAAATTAAGTCAGCTTAACTACATTGCTTAGGGAGGTGAAAAATCCTCTGAGTGGTGTAGTTAAGCTGAGCTATTCCTCAATGTAGACAGAAGAATTCTTCTATTTCCTCTCGGGGAGGTAGATTAACTACAGGAGAATCCCTCCTGTTGGCATAGTGTTTACGTTTCAAGTGTAGGCCCCAGCAGCCTGTATTTTACTGCTTCATACACCTGCCATATATAGTCAGCAGACAGAACTATGTAGAGGCGTATATAGAGGGTAAATGCATTCTGCAGTGGGGTGTCTACTAAACAAGCCTGCAGCTAAAATTGGTTTCCATAGCAGAAGAGTTCAGCATAGCTCTATTCTTAGCAGATGAAGGAAAATAAGCATTGGTAATAACTCCTGCAAATCCTTCAGTCCAAGTGGGTGTCTTTTGTGTACTAAATGCCGCCATTATAAATAAAGTACTCTGCATCTGAATGTGCCTAAAGTCAGTCCTGCAGGAGAGTTTCAATCAACTTCTGTTCAATTTATTCCACCTAAATGACTCAAATGTAAATAAAATTAAATTAATGGTACTGTATTTGTCTCCTGTTACAAATGTCATAGGCTTGAAGTAATGTTGACTGTACAATTGGAGGAGGACTACATTATAGAAATCAGCCTCCAGGAAACTGCATAGATTTTAGTATCTAGCCTGGAAGGGTCATAATGGTCACATTTAATCCAGATACTTTTTTAAAAATTCTGCTTATAATGTCTGTAACGAAGTGGGGGGTTTTCTTGGTTTTTCTGTGTTTTCCAGTGGGTTGCATGCAGAGGGAGGGGGACTCAGTGTCCCCGGGTGTTACTGGTTTAACGAGGTGAGGGGAGAGGGAGTTTGTTCTTACAGAAGACTGGAGAGGGAACTTGGGACCCCGGCTGATAGTCTGGAGGATGGAGACCCCAGCGACTGGTGACCCGGCTCAGGAGTCACAGTTGGTTCTGGCCAGTCTAATCAGGGAAAAAAAGGACTAGCCCAATCTCACTCGGCACAAGTCTCTTCTCAGTAACATGCATATTGGGTTGGACGAGCATGCAAGCTGTGCTGAATCTTCAAGGTAACTTTACTCTTCACTAATGTACCGTTCTTGACCATGCACCAAATTATTAAATAGTAATCTTGTATTTGACACCTTTCATCCCAAAGCACTTCACAAAGGAGGGCCAAATCCTGAGGTCCCAATTTAGGGAAACGCCTATCACAGTAAATGGGAGAGTAATACAGGGGCCTGCCCCTGTCAGAGCTAGGAGGCTTGGGGCCAGCCTGCCCTAGTCCTACATCAGCTGGAAAAGGGTCAGGTGTTTATAAAAATAAATAAATAAATAAAAAGGGCAAAGAGAGCTCAGGGGAGAGGAGCTGCAGGAGTGAGAGGGGGTCCTGCAGTAGGACCTGAATCAGGGGGATTGAAGGGTATCATGCTGTCCTTTCAGCACTGAGAGAGACAAGTGGGAAAGACTCTGGCAGCTCTAGCCCAGAGTAGGCAGAGGCAGGGCCGGCTCCAGGGGTTTTGCCGCCCCAAGCAGCCAAAAAAAAAAAAAAAGCCACGATCGCAATCTGCGGCAACTCAGCGGGAGGTCCTTCGCTCCGAGCGGGAGTGAGGGACCTTCCGCCAAATTGCAGCCGAATACCTGAAAGTGCCACCCCGCTCCGGAGTGGCCGCCCCAAGCACCCGCTTGATAAGCTGGTGCCTGGAGCCGGCTCTGGGCAGAGGAACTGCTCTCGTTTGATGTTTTACACTTGAAGAAAACTGCCTGGAATGACAATTGGCCATAGCAATGATGACTCTTTGGGAAGGGCCGGAGAGCCAACTTGAGGGAGGGGAAAATGAGGCAGTGGCTAGCTGAAGCCAGAGCAGGTAAGACTGTGCTGCTACCTACTTAGTAAAAAAAACTCTGGATTTTGTCCTACTGTGTATGTCTATAGATAGGTCATTGTATCTTATGCATTACATTTCTTCGTCTACCCCTGAACTGCAACCCCAGCCAGGATAGCTACCAATGAAATATCTGGAGCAGAGCTAGAGAGACCATTCCTTAAGGAAACTTGTGAAACCCCAGCTTTTATATAAGAAGGGCTATAGGATCTATTCTATCCAGGAAATCCACACATTTTAAAGGTCTTCCCCAAGAGGCTCACAGATAGATGCACTGAACTCAGTTTAGTTACCTGAGAATAATGGTCTGAGTTGGCCCTGCCGGGTTCAAACTTGTGGCTGAAAGGCATCCAGGTATTTTGAATGCAGACATCTATTCTAGCATGACTTAGTTGGTTTCAGACTACCAGCCCAATGAACAGTTAAACTTTCCAGTATCTCATGTACACCTGTCACCAGATGAGTGAGTGACAGATTAAACAAAAGAAAAACAGCATTCTCCCAGGGGACTCACTAGCTTTAGATATCAAAACAAATGCCTTGTATTCTGACTCCAACACCCATCTCCATCTCTCAGGGCTGCATTGTCCAAACCAACCCAAATCTATGTGTAATGCCAACAGACCCTGGTTGTCAGCAGGTTGGATTGAACCCAAGACCTTGGGAGCTTAGTGCATGAGCCTCTACTGCATGAGCTAAAAGCCATATGGCTGTTAGCTAAGGCTGTAGAGCAGACTCATTAATTTCTCTCTCTAGGTGTTCTCGGTGCCACTAGATGGGGCAGAGCACCACACCCAGGAGGTGTGTGGGTTACGTATGTGTAGTGAGGCGGCCTGGCTCCCGACGGCCTCTGAGAGGGAGGAACCGGAACAGCCACCTCAGTGGGCGGAGCCACTGCCACCTGTTCCTGCCCCCCAGAAGTCAAGGGGCGGGACAGGAAGTATAAAAGCCCGGCCTCAGCACTCAGTTGGAGCCCAGCAGCCAGAGAGGACAGACGCTCCTGATCGGGCTCCTGCTGGACCGAGCCTGCCCCGAGCCAGGTACCCGGACGTGGACGGACCAAGCCTCCCTCGAGCCAGGTATCCTGACGCAGACCGACCGAGCCTCCCTCGAGCCAGGTACCCTGAGGTGGACTGGCCGAGCCTGCCCCGAGCCCGGTACCCCGAGGAGCGGCCCGAGCGGCCCCCTGACCCGAGTCCGGAGGAGCAGCCCGACCTAGACCGCCTTCACCACGCCGAGGAACCTATGGTGTAGGACCCCGTTGCCGAGCCCAGCGACGAGCAGGTACCTGAGGAGGGGGAGATGGAGTGTAGTCCGGGGGTAGCCGAACCCTGTCCGGCTGAGGGCACTGACGTGCCCATGTCAGTGTGTTGCGGCCAGGATCCCCACTGACTGCAGCGGATCCACGCCGCTGCTAGGGCCCCGGGCTGGGACACAGTGGAGTGGGTGGGCCTGTGTCCCCCCTGCCACCCCACTCACGGGTGGCAGACTCCCCCTCCAACCCGTGCTCAGACAGAGAAGCCTGCACTTACCTGGGCTTTCTGAGACTATTGCTGCAGCTCAGCTCCTGCTATAAGGACCTGAGTCTTGAACTATTGTTTATTGCCCCGCCCTGACTAAGGGCCTGGGCCTCCTGAACTATAACTCAGCTCCTGCTACAAGGACCCGAGTCTTGAACTATTGGTTATTGCCCCGCCCTGACTAAGGGCCTGGGCTTCCTGACTTATTGCTGTGGTTCAGCTCCTGAGGCAAGGACCTGAGCCCCTGAGACTATTATTATTATTGCTCAGCTCCTGAGGCAAGGACCTGAGCCCCTGAGACTATTATTATTATTGCTCAGCTCCTGAGGCAAGGACCTGAGCCCCTGAGACTATTGTTTGTTGCCCCACCCTGACCTAGGGCTGGGGCTTACTGACTATTGTTGCTCAGCTCCTGATGCAAGGACCTGAGCCCTGAACTGTTATTGTTGCTCAGCTCCTGCTGTAAGGAGCTGAGCCTAGAACTGCTGTGTTTGGTGCCCCGCCCTGATTGAGGGCCTGGGCTTAGCTTGTTAACTTTGTTACTGCTCAGCCTGCAGGGGGATCTGAGCTCCCTGGACTCTTGTGTGTTGCCCCGCCCGGAGCTAGGGCTTGGGGCTTACTGACTTTGTAACTGCTCAGCTCCGGCTGTCAGGACCGGAGCTTAGAACTGGTTCGCTGCCCCGCCCTGAATAAGGGCCGTGGCTTCTTGACTTTATGGGTGCTCAGCCTGCGGAAAGGATCTGAGCCTAGACCTAGTGTCTGCTGTCCCGCCCTGACTGAGGGCTGGGACTCATTGCATTAATCGTGTGCCTTCTGTTCCGCCCCTGCTTGAGGGGCAGAACCCCAAGACCTTCAGGACCCGGAGACTGATTGGGGCCGTGTAGTGAGGCGGCCTGGCTCCCGACGGCCCCTGAGAGGGCACGGCCCCAACCTAGGACTATTACAGTATGCAACAAATAAAACAACCTTCTGTGTGGGGCTAGAAGTGGGGCTGTGCACACTGACCTCTCAGGAGTTGACTGTCATATTGCCCCCTTCCCTCCCTGCCTGTTGGTGCCACTGGCCAACCGCAGCCAGTGGTGCCAAAACTCAGAACGGTTGCCTAAGACCAGAGCCTTAACTGGGGCAGCTTCTTTACCATTGTGGCTGGCAGGGGGAGCTAGAGCATGTACTGCCACCACTCAGTGGGGAAAGTTGCAGGAGTGAGTAAGGAGCTGCTAGTGCTAGGGCCCTCTAAGTAGAGGTGGGGGAAAGAGAGACAGAAGAGAGCTCAGCTTCTCATGCTGGAGCTCCTTGGCCCAGCACTCCCTTTCTCCTCAACTCATACTTTGCCTCCAGGCATGGGAAGGGGCCTCCAAGACACCCACACCATAGCCTATGCTCTGCCTCTTGGCTCTTTCCTCAGTCTTCCCCATGGGCTCACACACTCTTTTTTTTAAACCCAGAAGTAGAGGAACTGGGATGGAGGGAGATGTGCAATACAGCAGCAGAGGATCATGGGCACGGTGGGGGGCAGTTCTGGTGTGAGTCCCTGTGGCAGGGCAAAGATTCACCAGCACAGTGCCTCCTGCTGGTCACCCAGGAAATTAGCTCTTTCCAGCCCAGAGCACCCTCTGCAGGCCGGTGTCTCACCTGATGCTGGCCCCATGTCCTTCCCAGCGCCCTTTGCCCAGGAGTTCTGCCCACCACAGTACCCCCTCACTCTGGGTCTCCCCTCCCAGGGGAGACCCCAACCTCCTATCCCCACCTTGCCTCAGTGGCTGCTGCCAGTCTCCGCTCACTGGGGCTGACAGCAGTCTGTAAACCACTCATCATCAGCAAGGGGGGATTGGACCAGCTGCCTATACCTATTCTGGGCTGCCTCTCTGGAGCCCTAGTACCCTTTGTGGGCCCTTAACTCAGCCTGCAACCTGGGGCTTTGCTAGGCTGGAGCTCCCCAGCTCCCTCTGCCCTTCCCCAGCACTACTCCACCCTGGGTACCCTCCTCAGCTTCCCAGGCAGCCAGGCCCTTTTCTCTCTAGGGAGCTAAAGAGAGTGTCTCTTAGTTGCTGGCCCTCAGCCCTCTTATAGGGCCAGCCATGGCCTGATTAGGGCGTGGCCCCACCTGTGGCTGCTTCCCCCAATCAGCCTAGTATTTCTCTGCCACAGCCCTCTCCAGGGCTGCTTTAACCCCCCAGGGCAGGAGCGGGGTGACTACCCCGCTACAGTCCCCTTGCTTATTTTTTTGCAATTTGTACCCTGCTACAGGGTAGAGCCAGATTCCCAGGCCGACCTGCCCCAGTACATTTCCAGAGCTGACTGGCAGCCTTCTTCCTTTGGAGATGGCCCCCATCCCTATAAGCCCACCTGCCACTAATGCAGGCCAGATGCCTTTATTATAGTGAGTCGAGCTCCCACAGGGATTCAGGTGTTCTCCCTCAACGTCCCTGAGCTATGCAAGGACTTCACTGAGTCTAGCTTCTCCTGGCATCACCCAATCAAGGCTAGCTGGTACCAACTCCCTTTATAAAGGAAACTGGGACAGTGGTGTATCAAGGTCATGAGGTCCTTTAAGGGTCTATATCACCCATCACAGGGAGATATGATTATCCCCAGCAAGTTAGTGATAGGACTGGTGTCATGCTTGTGCTCTACCCACTAAACAATGCTCCCTCCCACTGATGCCAACTAGCTCATCTTTGCAGTTGTTAACTTATTTCCATTGAGTCAAACTGAATTGCTTCAGAAATAATTTAAAGTTATTTGCTGCTCTGAAATGTGAAACTGCTGTGTGTGAAATGGCTCTCAGCTAGTGCCGTCTACCAGGATCCTCCTAAAATGATATGCATCTTCCACTGAGCTCTGATGGCAGCTGAGAACTGAAACTAAATGAGAGCTCATGCATGCGAAGAGAAAATAAACACTATATTTCTGCCCCCAGAATGAAGTGACACCCTTCGGCATTCTCTTCTGCTCTCTGCAGTTCCATGCAACATATCTAATTACTTTGTTTCATATGAAACTTAAATCAGACAAAACGTGCCAGCAGAGACAATGGGTAACTGTTGATAGTGGGAGGTAGGGTGACCAGATGTCCCGATAAAAACTGGACCATCCCGATATTTAGGTGTTTGTCTCGATATCTTGCTCCACCGGCAGCACTCGCCTTTTTTTTTTTTTTTTTTTGCTCTGCCGGCAGACCCCTCTCCCCCCCGCACATGTGTTCTGATATTTTCTCCCTCTCATCTGGTCACCCTAGTGGGAGGGGGCACCTGACCACCCCTCGTGTTGCCTTTGCTACCCACTCATCAGTCCTTTGCCTGCTCCCCTCCTCATTGCATCCTCCTCCAGCTCTCCTTCTCACTGTCCCCTTCCTGCTTTGCCCCCCACCCCTGCTTTTCCTCCATAAACTTCTAGCAGGGTGCATCCTGCTCCCAGTACTGTGCAGAGAACCAGCCCTTGGTGGGAGTACTCAGCACACCTGCACCCAGTCTGGCAAGCTCCTTCTTCCCTTGCTGCCTCTGGCCAGGCCAGTGCCCCAGGAAAACCCCAAACCCTCCCACATGGGATGCTGCAAAGGCAGAGCAGAGCCTTGCATGTGCCAAAGCCTCCTGGAGCCCCTCTTCCTCCCCCGCCACCTCCGCCGTCCTGCTCCCCTGGGTTCTGGCCTCAGGAGCACAGGACTGCTCCATCCCTTAGGCTTTGTGCTTGAGGCAGCAGCCACTTGCTGGGCTGCTCCTTCTGCTGGGGGAGCCCTCCCCTGCTCAGACACTTCTGGCCATGCTGCACTGCTGCTGAAGCCCCTGCAGAGTCCGGCATTCATGGTTGGTTTGGGGAAGCTGGGGATGGGATTTGCTGGTTCCCACCCTCCCCCATGCAGTTCCCCACTACTGGACACCAGCAACAGCCCTGCCCCGCCTGCTGCCACTGCCTGCTCAAATGGGCCTGCTTGGTCCTAGTGTGCTGCCTAGCTGGATGGTCCCTCCATAGAGAGCCCGGGGACACAGCTGCTTCTGCTGACCCCCGCTGGACTGTGATGGCTCTGCCCTGCAGCCCCACAGTGCTGGTGGATGCCTGGTTGGAAATGGAAGGCAGAAATCAGGGGGAGGGGGATGGGACCCCATGTGCCTCTCCCCACCTGTTCCCCTCAATGTGTGATTGATTGTAGGAAGTTTCTGACATCACAAGTATCAGAACAGTAGGTTTATATTACTCACACTACTGGCTAAACTTGCATCTAGTTGTAAATCCCTTGAAGTCAGAAGGTTGGACTAGATGACCTCCTGAGGTCCCTTCCAACCCTGAGATTCTATGATTCTAAGTCAGTTAGATTACACGAGGTATTATTTTGGCCCTGTAGTAAAGTCCTCAGAGGGCCAGGTGACCTACTGGTTAGCACACCTGTTTCCAGTCCCTTGCCTCTCAGCAGGAAGAGCCTTAAATCCAGTTCATAGTCCTTGATGTGGCTTATTGTCACCACAGGGTTTTCACCATCCTTACCCTCTCCTTGCCAGAGAGCAAGGTGGGGTGGAAATGAGGCTTATACCCCTCCTGCAACAAGGGCAGTTGGTATAGGAGCCCAGGCCCTCCCACGCCACTGGACTCAGACCCAGGGCCCTATGACAGACCACAGTGTCAGGTGTTTTGGAGTGCCCCAGACAGGGCCGGCTCTAGCTTTTTTGCCGCCCCAAGCACGGCAGGCAGGCTGCCTTCGGTGGCATGCCTGTGGGAGGTCCCTGGTCGGGTCCTGCAGATTCGGCGGCTTGCCTGCCGGAGGTCGCCAGTCCCGTAGCTTCGGCGGCTTGCCTGTGGGAGGTCTGCTGGTCCTGCGGCTTCAGTGTACCCGCTGCTGAATTGCTGCCGAATCCACGGGACCAGCAGACCTCCCGCAGGCAAGCCACTGAAAGCAGCCTGACTGTCGCCCTCACAGGGACCGGCAGGGCGCCCCCCCGCAGCTTGCTGCCCCAGGCATGTGCTTGGAGTGCTGGTGCCTGGAGCCACCACTGGCCCCAGAGCCACCTGCCTTGGTCACTTCCTACCATTCATTTCCTCCAAAGTCTCCAAGTCCAATATAAAATAGCAAAAGAAAAGACAATTAAATCTTCAGCCCCAGCTGGGTTCAGCAGGTAGTCTTCTTTCTCACAGCAAGACTTCCTCGTACCTGGCTCAGGTTTGTACACCCCATCCCAGGCCCTTGGGAGTCTATGTTCTCTCCTACTAAAGTGCAGGAATTGACGAGTAACTCCAATTCCATTACTCTTAGTAGAAGTTGCATACTTAATTCTGTTGGCTGATATTCTCACTGCTATTGCAGCAGAGAGCCAGCTTCTGTAAAGGGAACATTCTTCTCTACATGGTAGATATGTACAGCATAAACTGAGAATGGTGAAAACTTCGAGTCACTCTCACCCGCTGCTGGGTCATTTCTCAGAGCAGTTTTCTCATTACAGTATTTCTGATTTCATTTGCCTGGGTTGACCATTTATCCATTGCTTGGAGTTTTGCCCCAACAATTGTGAGTTATATGGTCTCCCCACAACGGCAATGTTAGCCTGGATAAATCTCATTCTGCAAAATTATATCTGTTCTACTTAAAATTCTGTCACAGTTTCAACTGGATATGGTGTCCTTCCATTCCTCTACTAAATGGCTGGCTATTAGTGCTGTGCACTGATAGAGAGCTACCATATTTCACCATAAAGGTGAGGTGGTGGTGAAACGATTCTTGTGTATAGGGTGCTGTTTGTAAATTGCTTTGTGATCCTTCCGGTGGCAATTCTGCAGTTGGGAGAGCTGGGGCACTGCCCAATTCAGAAACACAGGGAAATAATATTGGAATGAAATGAATGGACCTTTATTCCAGCGTTGGGCACCTCTCGCAGTGAGTAAAATGCCTTTTCCACTTGATTGAAGGATCTTTGCTTCAGCAGCTGTTCCCGTGCCCCTAACTGAGTTGTGCACATGCATACATTCCAGTAGAGGGCTCCAAAGCAGCAGCAGCAGCTACAGAGAGCACGAAGGGCTGCTTTCAAAACCAAAAAGTGCCCTTAAGCGCAGGTGCAGCCAAGGTGAGGTACAGTGCTCCTCCACCTAAAATTCTGGATTAAAGCCCCCTCTGGCTCCTTTGGAATAAAAGGTGGTATGGAAATGTAAGATATAATTGGCTAACTCAATATGGGTCAGTCCAGTGGGGGGAAGGAGGTTATGTTTCATTTAGAATGATAATGAAGGGAGCATTTTTTTTTGTTTAACCTTCACAGTTAAAATCATAACTTGCTCTGTAGCTCTTCTGCATGTCTGGGGAGGAGAGGAATAATCTGGATTCTAATAATCTTTAATTTTCTTTTTCTAGAGGAACTTTACACAATTTGTGACACTAACATAAATCTGCAGAAATTCTGTTGAATCAGTGGGAACTGTTGCACCACTTTAAATCTACAGTAATTCTGCTGAATTCAGTGTAGTTACTCCAGGTTTATGTTAGTATAAATGAAACAAGAATCTGACCTAATTGTCTTTCCCTGACTGCTAGGGCAAAATTTCTGTGTGTGTACATATACATAGCTGTGCCACTGAACTAGTTAGAGAGAGAGCAACCTACTACTACCCTGCTGGGCTACTTAGGGGAGTGAGTGTCAGTAAATTTCACTGCTCCAGCGTACTGGTTTTAGGGGAATGTCAGTAAAAGATACTGCAGTAGAGGACTAGTTTTGGAAGACATCATTCTCTCCCCATCCTCTGGAAGGCTATTGCCTTTCTTGACCCAGATCTTCTGGATCCAGAAATGCAGTACACCTGACTTCAGCTTTGATCCACCCTCACTCCCAGCTATGTCATCCCTCGGAGCAGTTTTCTCAGAACAGCGGGATGCACAGCAGATTGAGTGGATGTATCAGTGTGGGTTTCTTTCTGAGCCACAAGGATTGAATTTACTCTGTTACTTGCACCTGCTTTACTTTGTCTAGCTTGGAAAATTTTTGCAGCCACCTTTTCATGCATTTGCACCTTAATGGAGGTTAAGGGATGGAGACTGAGCAAAGCTTTAAAAGAAACACATTGTGCTCTATTTAGCACTAATGTACAGTTTCCTATTACTGAGAAGCAGACTAACCCTGTGCTCCTTTCCCAGTTATGATACATCTTACTCCAGTAGGAGATTGCCACAGGCAGGATTGTGTCAAAACTGAGGCAGGACCTTATAAAGTTTTGGTGTTATTTAATGGTTACTTTATTTGTGAATAACCGGTAGGCAGCAACTGTACCTAGGAAAATGATATCATCATAGAGACACTTGTTTGAATCTCTCTACCTGATGAACCATCTAGTGCCATCTGCTGCTGCCCAGTAATGTTACAGAATTCAAGCGCTAGAGTTTCCACTATTTGTTCCTAGGCATCTGCTTTTCCCCATAACTCCCCCCTCCCCCCAGGAAACCACAGTATTCTTTAGTGCATTACTGGGTATTTTCTGATTTTTTTCACCAGAAAAATGTGGGAAAGGCAGAAGCCACCTATGCCCACAGTGAGACCTACCAGATATAGATGTGGAGGTTGACGTGTTCTTTTGGATCCTGTCGTCTGTCAGATATGCCCGAAGATGAGACCTCTCCTTCTCAGGTCTCCATCCTGCCCTGTGCAGTTTGTCTAACTGCTCTAGGGCTTAGTTCCACAGGAGAGAGTAGTTTCACAGCCTGAGCACCTAGTTCCTGCAGGGAAGCCTCAGGGAGCCCTGTAATTCAAATACCAAAAAGTACAATCAGACCTAAAAAGAATGAAGCAAGCTCTGGAAAACTTTGAAGGTGCCTGCAAACTCTTAATCGCCTCCTCACCAAGTGACACATGCTGCCAGAGAGTCTCTCACTGCCACTCAGGCTCACTTCCCTTCCGTCTGATGCAGAAATCGACAGGAGATGTCACCTGTCCACTAGCGCTTTGGATTGCTAACGAGCTGGGCCTGTGTATTTCATCCTGGAATAGCTGCTACTGCTGCTTTTCCGCCCCTCTTGCTCAGAGGGTGGATGTCAAAAATGTCATCCTTTATGAAAGCTAGAAGGAAAGGACAATATCAGCGTGTGATGTGCAGGGACTGTGACAGGGAGAGGAGCCATAGATAAAGGTCCAATGTCACTAATAATGCATGAGATAACATAATGAGAGATCTTTGGGGGGAAAAGGCAGCACTTACGGAATACTCAACACATGGAATTGTTTCTTTGGGGGTTAATTACGCCATTTGGGCCATTTCATCCTGATGTTTCACCTGCTTTGATATATTGGCTCATTTCTGGCATTTAATGTTAAAGGGTGAAGTTCCTGTAGCTGTTCTTGTAGTGGCCCTGCCTCATAAACTGATACTAGGGTGGGTCAGACTGGAGTCTCCCTCTGTCTCGGGTTTGAAGGGATGCTGATCTTATCACCTCAGTAATTTTTCAGGCTAAAGCATATTCTGGAGAATATCATTACTAACTGGACTCTACTTTTTAAAAAATCTGTGACATTTGTATATTTAGAAAATCATTGCCGAGTCAGGAATCAAAATATGTCCCGGGGCCTCATCCTGCCAGCTACAGAGATCCCTCAGCTCCCATTGATTTCTGGAGGTATTCAGCACCATACAAGTAGTGCTCAGCACCATGAATCATTGGGTCACTAATGTATATTTTTGGGAAGGGGTATCTATGAAGGAGAAATTCCTCTAGGATCCTTCCTACAAAGACACGCTTTTCTACAAACCAGCTCCCTGCCAGCCCCCGAGTGAATGCAAAGGTGGTATAAAATCACTTTTCTCTGTCCCTACTTGGGTCTGGAGTCAAACCAAGCTCACCTTTACCTGTGAATTGGGGCCACTGTTTTTGTCTAGGTTCTACATAAATCGTGACTACTGGTCGGCCTTCTAAAAATGTCACTGTGTTAGAAGGATGAATTTTAAACCAGACACAATTGTGTTTAGATGGGGGCAGCCACTTCCCCACCAGATTATACTGATTTAATGAGGGTTACATTCTGGATTTAAACCACCTGACATTCTTTAGAGTCAAAAATTCAAATTGTTGTGCTAAATTATTTGTATCAGGAATGAACTGGGCCCATTTTTACTCCTATCGTGTATTTTAAGTACTAGATTTATAAAGTCTTTCTCTAGAAGCTGCAGCAGAGATGAACTCTCACAGGCAGCAGTAGCCTGAAGTGTAGGCTAAGTAAGCAGCCAAATAGGGTGCCAAGGGAGTATTTCTGGGATGGCACTGGGACTGATACATGGTTCAGCAGAAAGGGGAGTGAAGTGGTGCGGATGAAGCCACACCCTCTGGTGGACTTTCTGGGTGCCCCAGTGTGGCCATGGGTCTTCCTGGAAGGGTTGAGGGTGGGAAGAAGTCTATCTTTGGTGTCCACTGAGGTGGGCTTGAGCTCACAAGCTAATTGACCCTTCAGTCTTATCCCCCTTCTAAGTGAGGATGAGCAACTCAGCCTCAAAACATTCTACAATAAAAAACAAAGGTAACTCAACACTGGGCCATCCCCCGACTCTGGAGGGTGAGGGGTGTCCCTACCCTTTCCTTCGGGCTTGGTTCTAAACAGTCTCTGATTCAAGTATGCCTCACTCCTTGGGGGTCTATCAGTTCCTCCCCAGAGGCTGCTCCAGCTAGCAGGCCTTTCTCCTTCAGCTCCCTTCAGGCAGAGAGGCAAAGCTCTGTCCTCCTTCCTGGCCAGTCAGCCCAAAACTCAGCTATGTTCTCTCCTTTTATTCCTCCTTCAGGCTTGGCATTGGCCGCAGGAATAATGGGTCAGAACTAGCTGGATGCAAAGGCTCTCTTTAACTCTTTCTCTGCCGGTATGGGGCCTCTCTGACCCATCACACATCCTCCCACCAACCTCATTTGGGGTACATCTCTCTCCTGCCAGTTCTCCCTCATCCTGCGAAAAAAGTCTCCATTCAGGTGGGCTCTTTTGGCCTGGTGTTGGACACGGAAGGAGAAGGGCTGGAGGGACAGGTATCACCTCATAATTTGGGGGTTGTGTCCTTCATGGCATGGAGCCAACGTAGCAGGGCCTGGTGGGTGACCAAAGTGAAATGATTCCCAAGAAGGTGATATCAGAGCGAGTCCATTTCTCACTTCACTGCCAATGCCTCTTTTTCAACTGTGGAGTAGGTCTTCTCCTTTGGGAATAATTTTCTAAGGTAGAGAATGGGGTGTTCTTTGCCTTCCACCAACTGGGATAAAATGGCCCCTAATCCCGAACTGGAGACATCAGTCTGTAGCAGGAAGTCCTTGGTGAAGTCAGGGCTATATAAGACAGGTTCTTGGCAGAGATTAACCTTAAGAGTTTGAAAGGCCTCTTCACAAGCCTTGGTTGACTCAATCTTCTTTGGGCTATTATTTCTAAGGAGAACAGTCAGAGGGGCCACAGGGGTCCAAGTTAGGAGTAAAATGTTGGTCGTATTTGGCTAGTCTTAAAACATTGCATATCTATTTCTTTGAGATTGGTGTGGGACATGTCTGGAGGATCTGCACCTTATCCACCAACGGTCACACCTTGGCTTTCATCAGGATGTACCTGAGGTAAGTCATCTTGTTTTTGCCCAGATGGCATTTGGTGGGGTTTGCTGTCACTCCAGCCGTTTTAAGGGATTTGAGTACAGCAGCTACATGTTTTAGGCGGTCTTTCCAAATTCAACTATATATTACATCTTCTGGTATGCTGCGGCATAGCTATTATGGGGCTGGAGGACCTGATCCATCAGTCACTGGAACATGGCTGGGACCCCATGTAATCCAAATGGCATAATCTGGAACTGAAAAAGAGTAAAAGGAGTGGCAAAAGCTATTTTCTCTCAGGACTTAGGTGTGAGGGGGATCTGCCAAAACCCTATGGTCAGATCTAGGGTGGTACTGTACTCGGCATCACCTAGCCGGTTGAGTAATTCATCAATGCATGGCATAGGGTATTGATCAAATTTGAATATGGGTTTGACCTTCCTGAAGTTAATGCAAAAACAGATGATTCCATCAGGCTTAGGGACCAGCACTATTGGGTTCCTCCAGTCACTAAACGACTTCTTGATTAATCCCAGCTCTAGCATTGCCTGAAGCTCTTGCTTCATGATTTCTCTCATCCTCTGGTGAAATAATTGTGAATTTTCTCTAATGCAGTGTCTGGGTTCTGTCTACATCTGATTGGAAATTAGATGGGTTCATCCAGGTTGCGTAAAAAACACTGTAGAGAAGGCAGTGATCAACTGCTGGGCCTGGGCCTTTTGTTCTGGAGTGAGGTTGCTCCTGATTTTGACCATCCCAGTGTAGCTTGTAACTAATACAATAAATTAATTTAAAGAGCTGGATATAAGAGACTAATACCTAATAGGTAAAAAAAATAGTTTAACGTTAAAGCTGAAATACAAGAAATGTATAGGCTTAGGCTTGTAAAATATTTGTCTTAGCCAAATTAGGCCTTAGGATAAAATAGCATAAGTACATTAATAATAAACCCGCTGAACTTGTGTCCGTTTTTGTGATATACTGCTGATTTGAAAATAACTGCTGAGTTTGGATAATAATGTCTATGAGAGATCAGTAGACACCACAAGATGACCTTTGAGAGCCTTCCATAAGGTAACCACCTGTTACTATGATGATAAGGTGATATCAGTTTCTCTGACATTCATTAATATTTACAAGTTAGCATATGGAATGGGCACCCCCAAAATAGTGGGGTATGGAAGTTCAAATAAGGAAAATGGGTTAAAACCTTCATAATATGTATAAGTCCCAGTCAGCATTAGCATAACACATTATAAAAGCTCTATAATTGCCTGCGTGCCTTGGGGAGACACCAGGATGATGACCAGTGGTGTTGATGATTGGTGAGGATGACGATTAACACTTCAGGTTTTCTGCAAGGGATGGTGTGAGTAATGCAAGTGCTTTATGTTCCTGTATTGTTCTCTCTCTCCTTGACCAGATTGCAGGGTGTGTACTGTTTGGTTGGTTAAAAAAGTAATTATTACAGAAAGACCACTGTGTAGTCTTGGACATACACAGTGGGGTCCCCATCTATTGCTAACCTCGCTACTGTAGTCAATCTAGGGGGTGGTGAACTCTCACAGATTAAAGCAGGTGTAAATCGTGTGTGTGGGTAATTAGTTAAAGGAATCAATATCTTTAGATAAGGCTAAACCAGGCTTCGAGGTTCCGGTGGCATTTGGGCTCCAGCAGGTAGGGGGCTATAAACAGGCTGTCTTGAGCCTTCCATGGCTTTAAAAGATTCATGTAGTAAATTTGTTGGAGTTTCCATTTGCCTTGCTGGTGGCTCTTGTAATTCACAGGTCCCACTCATCATATCGCCCCATGAGGCCCTTGCCAGAGCGTTAGCAGCTTCAATTCTGCACTGGAAAGTAATTAGAGAAACAAGTCCTCAGTCTGAAACACCTGAAGGCAGGCCCCTTTATTATAGGGGCTGCTTCCTGGGTGCTCTAACTATGTAGAAGTTTCTCACTGGAGAAGGAGCCTAATGCTTTGAGTTCAGACTGTATTGTACAACTTTGTCAGCTTGGGGTGACTGTTCTTTCCACATCTCCCTATATGAGATCTAACATTCCTCATGACTTTAGCTAGAATGGCAAGAAAAATCAGTGGAGGACTGAGGTACCTCTCATATGAAAAGCACGAGGGGAGGGAGGTAGTTCCAGTGGTGGATATCTTTGTGACTGTAGGGCCCAGTGGGTCTATGAACTCAAGCCTGCAGAACTGCGAGGCATCAAACATCTCCATGCTGCCACCCAGCAATAACTGTAACTAGCTTACACTGCACTACACATAACTTGCTATGGACACACATCATGAGAAATTCCACCTCAGGGGGTGTGACAGGCAGCAGTCTCATGGCTCCTGATTGGCTTTCTGCCCTATATAAACCCAACAGGTGTTTCAGGAAATGTCCAGTTAACAGTAAAAAGAACAGGAGTACTTGTGGCACCTTAAAGACTAACAAATTTATTTTAGCATGAGCTTTCGTGAGCTGCAGCTCACTTCTTCGGATGTGGATCTCCCGTAGTCACATCATTCCTGCTCTTGAACTCCTGGCTTTGACCTTGGCTTGATTTGGACCTCGGCTCCTGACCTGGATCCTGAAACTTGAGTTGGACTCTGATCTTTGGTATCAACCCTGGCCTGGAATTTTACTACAAACTCCTCCGCTACTGTCAGTCTCAGGTTTGACCCTGCTCTGACCCTAAGTCGTGACTGCCCTTGTCAGGACAGTTTGCCTGGCCCACCCTAACCTGTGTGAAGGCCTACCCTGTGAGACCCTGGATTCCCTGTCCGGCATGCCCCAGAGGGTACTGGAGATGCCTGAACAGCTTGAGCACTCCCAGGAGCTTCCCGTGCTTTGAGCCCAAGTATTGCAGATCACAACAGAGAACCAAGCTCTGTGCAAGCAATCCACCCAGCTCCATGATGAAAATGTGGCACTGCATGCCCAACTGGCACAGCACGCTGCACCTCGCCAGATGCTATGATAGCAGGCGGCCCAGCTGCAGGATGAAAATGTTGCACTATGAGCGTGCACTGCATGTACCTGGACTGAGAACCCTCAGTCCCTCCGAAAGTTTTAATGGGGACTACCAAAAATTCAGGGGGTTATTAACCAATGCTGCCTGCTGTTTTGCTCTGCCCCCAGTCCTACCTCACTGACCAAGCAAAAATAGGACTCATAATTAGCCTCCTGATGGGCTATTGGAGTGGGTCTTGCCCCCTCTTGAATGAGTGAGTCTGACACTATCTGATTGAGATGCCTTCCTCCAGGCATTTTCTTCCACGTTGACGATCCCCACCGTGCCTGCTTGATGGAGACGGTCCTGTGCAAACTCCAGCAGGGGCAGGGATCAGCCTTCTCCTATGCTGCCCACTTTTGGTGACTAATTGCTGACATGGAGTGAAACAAAGTGGCCCAGCTCTACTAGTTTTTGTGGGGACTAAGAGAGATTAGGGATGAGGTACCTCATGTGGAGGCCCCAACTAGCCTAGATGCCTTAATTGGCATCATACCATTGACAATAAGCTCTGTGAGCAACATGAGGAAGAGGTCCAGGCCACCTGACTGGTGCCCCTTTATCCCTGAACCTATGCAGCTTGATGCTGCCTGATGTCATGTGACCCCTGAGGAAAAAGAGCACCATTGCCACCTAGGGTGAACAGACGTCCCGATATTATTGGGACAGTCCCAATTTTAGGGGACTTGTCCCACGTCCCAACCTTACAGTGGTCGAGACGCCCTCTGTCCCAATATCGAAGACCGGCTGGACTACAGCCACGGCGCCGCAGCCATGGTGCTGCCGCTCACCACTTCCTGGGGCAGCTGCCAGCGCCTGCCCGCTGGCAGGAGTGCCACGTGCTGCAGGGGCGAGGCTTGTAGGCGTTGGGAGCGGGCAGAGAGCCCTCCACCCCCCACCCCCACCCGACCCGACCCACAACCCTAGGAGCTAGGGGGACCAGCCTGCCAGATGTGTCCCGGGACGGGAACCGCCCCAGGTGAGCATCGCTGGGACTCCCCACCTCACCCCCTGGCAGGTCCCTCTGGCTCTTAGGGTGGGGGGGCTCTTTGTGCTGCCAGCACCTGCAAGCCCCGCTCCGCGGCTCTGGCAGCTCCCATTGGCACTTTTCCCAGCCAATGGGAGCCACGGAGCTTGCACTTGTGCTGGGCGCAGCACGTGGAGAGTCTGGAGACCCCCCTCGCCGCTCTCACCCTAGGAGCCAGAGACCTCCCAACAGGGCTGCTGAGTGCGGCCAGGGAAGGAGGCAGGGTGTGATGGAGTGAGTGTCTGGGAGGTGTGGTGCTGGGCTGTGAGGGTGTGGAGGGCGCTGGGCAGTGGGGGAAGTTTGTGTGTGTCAGGACACTGGGCAGTGCAGGTCTGTGTGGGGCATTATGTAGTTGTGGTGGTGGTGGGGCTGGGGGGAAGGGCACTGGGAGGGAGGGGAAATGTGTGTATTGGGAAACTAGCGAGTGGGGGGTTCTGTGTGGGGTGCTGGGCAGCTGTGGTGGGGCTGTGGGCAGGGGTGCGCTGGGTGGTGTGTGTGTGTGTGCACAGCACTGTGCATTTGTGGTGGAAAGGTTGTAGGGGGGCTCTGGGCATAGTGGATCCAGGGGGCGCTGGGCAGGGGAGATGTGTGGCACAGCATGGGCCCACTGCTAACAGGAAGGGGCACACTGGTAGCACAGGGCCAGGCGGACCAGTGTGCCTCTGGCTCTGTCTGTCTCTCCCCTCCCTGCCCCGCTCACCCAATGTGTCCTGATATTTCACTCTTGCAATCTGGTTGCCCTATTGCCACCACAAGCTGTGTTTTCTACTGTGGAGAATCCAGCCACACTCTCGCCAACTGCTATATCCTGAACTCTAGCATGATCCAGGTCAGGAAATGACCACATGTGGGAGGGTTTCTCCCATTGACATAGCTATCGCCTCTTGAGGAGGTGGATTAATTATGCTGACAAGAGACGCTCTCCCATCGGCATGGTAGCATCTTCACTAAAGCACGACAGCTGCACTGCTGCAACTTTTTAAGTGTAGACCAGCCCCCAGCCTTGTTCGGAATGAAACTACTTCAAATGTCATTGGCCAACTCTTGAGTCTAATTGTATGGCGCATGCGTTAACTGCGTAAGACACTCAAACTTATCCCTTAGCCAGACTCGTCCCTGCTCTAACTACAAGGAACCAGTGAAGTTACACCAGAGATGAATTTGCCCCATTCTGTCTTATTCCATTCCGTACAAGCAAAGCTTCAGTCAAAGCATACCACTGAAATCAATGTCAGGACCTCAAAGTTGATCCTAAGAAACAGCATGTGAGCATGATTTCTCAGTTCTATGTGGGAGAGGCAAGGCATCTGACAGGGCCCAGCAGGAGTGACTACCAGTTCTCTGCCTGCCGCACAACAAACAGGTTTATTTAGCTAGCAGCATCCTCAGAACTAGCTGTTATCACCTGATGTAGCTCCCTTTATGTAGCACTAACCCTGGGCTTGCAACAAACCACAAAGCTTTTGCCTGCAAAGCTCTTGCTGACATTCTCTCTCTCTCTCTCTGCCTCTCTGCACTATATTCCAAGTTTTGTGTGAGGAACGTGAACAATTTGGAAAGAGTTTGCTCCTTTGAGACCGAAGGAAGCTCTTTGTGAGCTATCTTTAGAGTCAGCATTCGCTTTGGGCTAGTCCATGTTTCCCTGGTTAAGTCCATGGAAAGAGAGGAGTTAATCACTTGTATCATACTTTTCTTCTGCTCTGGACCTTGCATAGCCTGCACCCCGATTTGTCCCATGACCACCCAGCAAGAGAAACACACACCTTGAGAAACACAAGCCTCATTTGGGGTCATTGCCTTGGCATCAGGGCCGGCTCCAGGCACCAGCATTCCAAGCTGGTGCTTGGGGCGGCATTCTGCAAGGGGCGGCAGTCCCTGTTGTTTTGCCCCCAAGCAGTGCGCTGAATTGCTGCGGTGGGGGCAGTCCATGTGCCTTTAGGGCGGCAGGCGCATTTCCGCGGTGGCGGCAATTCGGCAGCAGCTTCTCTGTTTAGCTGTCCGTGGCGGCTTCAGCTAAACATAGAAGCTGCCACTGAATTGCCACAGCCACGGAAACACGCCTGCCGCCCTAAGGGCACACGGACTGCCCCTGCCGCCCGCGGTGGCAATTCAGCGTGCTGCTTGGGCGGTGAAAACTGTAAAGCCGGCCCTGCTTGGCATGGCTTCCATGTCACTTGCAACATGTGCAAAATGTAGCCTCTCCCTTACTTGCTCACTGGTTAGAAGAGTGCTCATCATATTTCACCTACCCTGCACTCTGTACAATGGTTGTGTACAAAGTGGCAGGCTGACTGTAATATAAGCTGGTGTTGCTGGGTTTTAATGCCCCTAATGGAACAGGTCCTTGCTATATTCAAGACTTTCTCCTTCCAGCTTAATTTGACTGGTATTGACAGTGGGACACAGTCAGGAGTGGCAGGTTTGTAGAAATTTTGATGGTCCCCAGAACCCACCCCCCCAAACTCTACCCCCCACCTGCCAAAGGCTCTGGGAGGGAGTTTGGGTCGGGGGAGGAGGTCTGTGGTGCAGGCCCTGGGCTGGAGCAGGGGATCCGGGTGCAGGAGGGGTGCAGGGTGCAGGCTCTGGGAGGGAGTTTGGGTGCAGAAGGGGTGAGAGGTTGGGCTCTGGGAGGGAGTTTGGGTGAGGGAGGGGGTCTGTGGTGCAAGCTCTGGGATGGAGTTTGGGTGCAGGGTGTAGGCTCTGGGCTGGGGCAGCAGGTTGAGGTGCAGAAGGGGGTGAGTGGTGCAGGCTCTGGGACTGAGTTTGGATGTAGGCTCTGGGCTGGGGCAAGGGGTGGGAGTGCAGGAGGGGGTGAGGGGTGCAGCCTCTGGGAGGGAGTTTGGGGGTGGGAGGAGGTGCAGAGGCTCAGGGCTAGAGCAGAGGGTAGGGGTGTAGGGGGTGAGGGCTCTGGCTGGGGATGAGGGGTTTGGGGTGTGGGGGGGCTCGGGCCTAGGGCAGAGGTGTGGGGAGTAAGGGCTCTGGCTGGGGGTGTTGGCTCTGGGATGGGGCGGGCTGGGGATGAGTTTGGGGTGCAGGCAGGCTGCCCCGGGGCTGGAACCAGAGAGGAGGACTCCCCTTAGCCCTCTGCCTGCTGGCAGCAGTGAGCTCTGGGGCCCCTCTTCCCCCAGCAGCACACTCACCCCACACCACTGTTACTGCACCTGCTCTTAAGGCCACTCTCAGAGCCAGGTAGCTCCCTCGCCTGCCCTCTGGTGGGTGATGCGGGGGGAGGGGGCTGCCTTCACATGTGTGCCTCCTCCCCTGCTGCTGCCCCTCACTGTAGCCTCACTGGGGGTGGGGGATGGGGCTGCCCCTTGCCCGGCGTGAGGCAGGAGTGGTGACTGCGGGTGGGGGGGCCCCCTGTGCTGGTGGAGGGTCCCGCTGGAAAATGAAATGGTCTGAGGCAAAAGGGCAGGCTCAGGGTCAGTCTGCCCTGGCAGTAGTGAATGGGAGGCACTAGGACCCTGCGGTGGCAGTTGATGCAGGGAGGAAGCATGGAGCTGCAGGGGAGAGACAGGGATGCTCTGCTCTGGGGCCCCGGGGAGGCGCACGGGGGCAGCAAGTGGATGCCGGGGGACACTCAGAAGAGGTGTGGGGGGTGGCAGGCGGGGCCCAGGGAGAGACCCGGCCCCAAACATTGGTGGAGTAGGGCCCCCAGGCCCTGAATATTGCTGGAGCCCAGGGACCACAGGCCTATATAACTCGCCGCCCCTGGACAGAGTCCACCTTTAAGTATCTCACTGGAGTCTCTTGCTGGCAGGCAACTGAGCCTTTGCTGTAGTTGGTTCCAGTGTCTGGCACTTGCTCTGCACCAACATCACTTTTTAAAGCTTAAATCTTATAATCCTTTTAAACTTTAAACTTCATAGGTTGTTTGTGAGCATGACCATTGTAAGCCTCGTATCTGTTCCCTTCCCACGACTCCTTCTCTCTGTATCCTACCTACTCAGTGTTTTGAATTGTTTTTATTGCTGTTCTTCAGTGCTCCAAGTGTCAGAGCTGGGAAGTGTTTTAAACATAAAGTGATTATTACTTTGAGTACATAATAATTGGGAAATGAATTCAATAGTGGTGCATCTGCAGATGGAAGATCTGTCCTGAATATATGTGTACACACATATGCACCCTGGAGGTGTGCACGCACGTAGAACACCTCTCTTTGTCACATATACTCACTTGCATAGCCCACCGGTGCATGGGCATGAGCCCGCCCCCGCAAACACACAATAGATGTGAATTTACACTCCTTTGAGTACTGGAGGTTAGGTTTGAGTTTCTTGCATCTATTGATTTGATTCCAGGCTGGACAAAACCAAGGAGAGGTCTGTTTTTCAGTTCTGGCTTGGACATAGCTGGGCTGAAGATGGCATGTACTGGAGAAATGGTGAGAATTTTGCAAAGTCAGGTGTTCTTGTGAGCTTTCTGCTATTTTGAGTCAAAATCCTGTGAAAAGAGTTCACCAGATTTTGGCAGCATCAAATTCAGATTCCAAACCTGTTCTTGATCTGATCACTGCCACCTTGGGCCGTCCATCTCGCTTTTTTCCTGCCCCAAAAGGCAAATAACAGCAAAGTCACACATAGTCATGCGTATTCACCCTTACTGAACGAAATACCAAAGTACCTTCTTTTTATATTGGATTAATAAGAGGACTCAGCAGAGTATCTGGAACTCTGAATTCTTTATTACATAATTTCTATGGAGTTAGTATAGAATAAGGAGAGAGCATGACTTGTGCAGGCAGTTCAAGGGACTTTGTGTGAAAGCATGTGACTCTTTAAGCCCTACCCTGTACGTGACCTTCAGATAGTGTCAGCTTCATGGAATTGAAGGCAGAGCCAGGTTTGGTAGCTAACATGTGTCTTTGTATTCCCACTCCTGGCCATTGCTTTCCAGGTGTACACATCCTAGGGCCAGTATTTGGCCTGTTTTCTCAAGATATCTTCAAAATGCCTTTATCTCCATTGCTTTGATCAGTTTTGACTATGAACGAAAGCACCAAGTCAAGAGGATCAATAGCAACAGGAGCGCACTTTATCTTACGTTGCTGAGCCTTGTTCCAGGTTCTCTTCTTTCTGGCTTTAAAATTTTTTTTTGTCTTGTCTTGTTTTCATTATTGTTATATATGGCTGGGGCTGCAAAAATTCAATAGGAATTAAAGTTACACAGCAAGAAGCACAATGCTGCCTTTTGCTGGGTTTTCTTAGGTGGATGGGGCCTGGGAACCTGAGAAAGAGAGGAGCTGAAAACCTCTGCTCTCCTTGGTCATTCCTTAACGTGTGAAATGCTAACCTAGCTTAGCAGAGTCTGTGGCTGTTCCTAAACTAGCATTTTTCCTCTAAACCTTTCCACCAGCTCAGCTCCAGCTGCCACCATTTTCATCACGGTGTTGCCTAACTCTGCTCAGAACATGTCTGAATGACGCGGTAGTAAAACAGGCCTTGTCTCCACTGGTGCCTTGTCTCCACTAAAGCAGTGGTTCTCAAACTTTTGTACTGGTGACCCCTTTCACATGACAAGCCTCTGAGTGCGACCCCCCTCATAAATTAAAAACATTTTTTTATATATTTAACACCATTATAAATGCTGGTGGCAAAGCAGGGTTTGGGGTGGAGGCTGACAGCTCGCAAACCCCCCCATGTAATAATCTCGCGACCCCCTGAGAGGTCCCGACCCCTAGTTTGAGAAGCCCTGCACTAGAGTTTCTGTAGTTGCTACCATTGGTAGTGCTGCAATGGTGGTAGCAAAGGTGGGAAACTTCCCCTCCCCCCAAAAAAGGCTAGTGTAGCCTGGGCAAGTGAGGGCTCAAGGTGAACGTTTGCCCATATTGACACCACAGAGTTTGTAGTACTGCAAGCAGGGGTTTGGAGGAAGAGGCTCTGACAGGAGGAATCACTCTGTTAAAAGAGTTGTTCAAAGCTGGAGACTGGGTTGAAGGGTGGCAACAAGCTGCTCTGCAGTTCTCCCAGGCAGGGGATGTCTGCAAGTTTTTTCAAGCTACTTTTACTCACAAGCTATAATTACCATGTAACTGTCTTTCCCAGGGTTGGCCTAAGTTTTATACTATTAATCCTTAAAAATCTGATGTGCTTATTAGTCATCTTCATGAATGCACCTCCAGGCTCTACTTTCAGTAGCCTAACCTTCCAGCCACAGAACAACACAGATGCTGGCCTCCTCTGCACCAGGAAATGTACACTGCTGACCATGGATGGGAGTGAACTAGTGCTGAACATAGCTTGGCTTTGTCTATGCTTATAGCTAAACTTTGTTCTGCACTGATTCAGCTGCCAATGTAGCTAGCACCTGTGACGACAAGGCCTAAAGGACTTTACTTAGAACTTTGGTACTCATCTATTGAGGCATCCTGTTATCAAGTGCTGTAACCCTGCATGGAAGTGAAGTGGAATTACTGCTGAGTCACTCCAGCAGTAGATTCAGTTCACACCAGCTAGGAGGTAAGGGCTGGAGACAAGTCTTTCAGCAAGAACCTTGGGAGCAGCCAAGCTTGGGCAGAAAGCTTAGGGTGAGATTCACGTGTGGTTGCTTTTTATTTGCATTGCCAATAAAACCAAACCTCAGGAAGGGGGTTAAATTTGACCTAATATTTTGTGTGTGTGTGTGTGTGTACTTCGTTCAGAGCAGGGTGGGAGCTGTTATCGCCTCTAACTTGCATCTTAAACCTCTCAGGGCTCCTCAAGAAGCTCCTGCCTCCTCCCTCTGCCACATGCCCAATATTCTTGCATCTCCTCTAATAAGACCCTGGACTAACCACCCCCACACAGCTTTGACAACCCAACACCCCTACAGCTATCTGCCATACCTAGCCACAGCCCCTCCAGAAAGGGCTCAGATCTCAGTAACCAAGTATCAGATAGAAGGATCCTATGGAGAGATGCAGCTTAGGTGGGTCTCATGTTTCAACACAGGGGTGTGAAGGGGAAAAAAAAAAGCAGAGGAGAGAATTAGGGAGATCCTGAGGAAAAAGCCCTTCATGTTGTGAGCACAGTTCTGCCTTAGGGCTCTGTTATGTTATTGAACAATAAAGGCAACCCCCTGGAGGGGAATGAATGTTTGGACAAGGGCCTAGTGTGAGGTGAGTGGTGGGGAATGGAGTGGGATCTCTACCCATTGACACCATTCTTCTGTATTGCAAACCCTCCATCCCCTGCCAATTCACTCCTTCCAAGCAACTGGATTCACCCAGTTTCTAGTACCATCCACACTACAAATGTTAATGCCCCTGAGTAAGTTGCTTATCTGCTTCCTGGGAGACTAGAGGGGTCCATCTTCCTCCATGACTCCTGGAAAACACAGATGGGCAGACGGGGAAACCACTAATTCATTTCCAAGGGAGAGGAACTCAAAAGACTCATGAGGAGGGATGCTGTCAGGCTGATGCTTCCCAGTAGCTCCAAACAGAAAGTTGCAGAGATCCCCGCTTTGCAATGGAGCACTTGGCACATACCCCAGACCCATTTTCTATTGTGTGCTGTGAACGAGTATTGTTTTCATTAAAACAATATGACAAATGAGCCAACAGAACAGGGGAAGAACTGTGTGCTGTTCAATAAGCACTTTGTATTTCAGTCCTAACCTTCTCCTTATTGATCGAGTGTGCCTCGCTAATCAAATTATTAAAAATGAAACCACTAATTACAGGAAATGGAAAGTCATTTAGTTGCTAGTAATGTAAAAAATAAAATTGGATTTTTCACATCTTACCTGATGTACAAAAACAACCCATCCTGTACTAGCAGCGTTCTGCCCCTGGAATGCTACATCTCACATCTGGAACAGCTGTGTCCTTCATTTCCTAGTGCACCACAATGTCCTCTAGAGCACCCAGCACTGCTTCTGGAGGACCTTGTCCTGTGTCTAGTGTGCCTCATTCATACCTCTAGAATACTCTGGCCTGCATCTAGAGCACCTGGCCCCACCGTTGAAATACCCTGCCTTGCATCTGGAGCAGGTCATTCCACGTGTGGAGCCTTTCATCCTACACACACAGCACCTTGCCCTGTATTTGGAGCATTTCCCTAATTACACCTATAGAATCTGACCTGCCTTAGTCAGCAGCACTCTGGTCTGTTGTTCAGGTGGCCTGGGTTTCAGTCCCCTTTCTGGTTCCTTGACTGAGAGTCCGAAGCATTTGGCCATGCTGTAATATCTACTTGAGCAGAGGGGAGGGGGAGCTCTCAGGCAAAACAGAGCATATTGCTATATTTTGATTTAGGCCTGAGCAACATTGGTTGGTGAAATGTTGAAGTTTAGCATTTCTGGCTTGTAGTCAAAAGGTTATTTAGAATAAGTTAACTCGTCCTAAACTCTGTCCCCACCTTTGAGTCCCTTGATGTAGTTGGTGTTGGTCCTGCTTTGAGCAGGGGATTGGATTAGATGACCTCCTGAGGTCTCTTCCAACCCTAATGATTGTCATGCTTACTGACTGTCCTGAAGATGAGTGGAAACAAGCAAATGTGTAATGATGACCAGCCATTAATTATATTGAGACAATTAAGACACTTATTTATGTCTGGCCTAAGCAGAGATCTGTTACCAACTCCTTCTCCTTTGGGCCTGCTTACGAAGAGGATATCTGTTTGTGGTCACCACCAGACTTTTCAGGAAAATGTCTACCTCAAACTTGAATCTTCTACTATGACCTCAGATCAAGATACCTAATTCTTGGTCCATGATGAGCTATAACCAACATGCTGGAATCGCTAATTGGACAAGGGTGGTCCCTGAGGTGGAGCAAGGGGACACTGACCCCTACAAAAGACTTAAAACACACAGATTAAAAAAAAGGGGTCTCTCTTGCACCAATAGTGACACCCGAAGTTGTATCCTGCTCTCTTTCCTGGACTGGCCATCCGGAGGAGGAGATGCAAAAGACTGACAAGTTTGAAGCTATAACTAAAAGAGAGAAAAGACCACCTCTGTGCATGCAAAATGAGCTCAAGTTACTTGCAACATCAGAACTAGTTCTCAACTCAGACTGACCAGATGAGTTAGTGACTCTAAGAAGACAACATGATAGTACTTTTGTTTGAATTCTGCAACGTCTAGTAGAGAGTCTGCTGTGTCATCAATTGTTTCTCCAGGTAGACACTAAAAAACTCCCAAGTTGGTGTTTAATTTAGTAAGAGATTAGTTTGGGTTAAAAGCATATTATTCCAAAACTGCTAAGTGTCTGATTTAGGAATCACTTCTGTACTGTGTAAAAGTGCCAGCAGATGCAGAAAGACATTGAGACTATACTAGTAGGGGAAGAGGAATGAGCTAATGGTTTGTCTGCATGGGCAGTGAGGGGTTATTGTTAAGCTTTTTGCTATGTGACTGGTAAAGTGCTGTACACAAGCTGAACCAATAGTGTGCATGTGGAATACCTGTTCCATTTTTCAATTTGCATTGTGTGTACACAAGGTGCATGCAGCTTGTTGTGAACTGATGGGATTGTGTTCTTGGAGGGCATCCTATGATCCTTTACTTCACTGTGCAGCAGCGTTTCATCCTGGGATTGTTTTCATTATGAATTGTGGGAAGCCAGGTGATTTCAAATTTTTGAACAATCCCATGTCTCTATACCCTGTTTACTTTCTGGGCTGGCTAGCGCCTTTGTCGAATTGCTGTTGGCCAGCATGGACCCAGCAACATGCCATTCCACTATGGTGGCAGCCTCAAATACGCACAGGCTTCTTGGGTTGTATTTCAGCACTCCAAGCCAGACAAATTCTGCTTTGGAGACTGCCCATTGCCCTGCTGAGTAAGTGATGTAGCAGCAATGGTGGAAGTGGGACGAGGGTAAGGGAGAAGAGGAGGACACCAAGCGGCTGGTTCTAGAGGATTGGTTCCTGGATCAGGTCCACATTGTGCAGCGCTGTTTCTGGGCTTAGGAGACCAGCACGGATTGGTAGGAAAGGATCATTCTGAAGACCAGTAGCGGCAAGAGAATTTCAGGATGGGCGGGAAATCTTGACTGAGATCAGTGCTACACTGACAGTGGAGCTGCAGTGCCAGTGTACTAACGTGGTGCTCCATTTCCATGGAGAAGTGGGTCACCATTGCCATATGGGTGGCTAGCCATCCCTGAATGCTACTTTTCCATAGCCAACTGATTCAGCATGGGGGAGATCACCTGTTGGAGCCATTGTCATGCAGGTGTGTCACACCATGGAAAAGGTACTGTTGCACCAGGTTATAAAGCTGGCTAACGCTAAGGAAATTATTGATGACTTCATATGCATGGGATTCCCAAACTGTATTGGGGCATGTAGAGAGGTTAGCTGGTGCTCGTCTCTCTCTGGGGCGGCAGGGAACCACACCGCCTCACTAAACTCGGGAAGATGTCTTGTGGGGAATTAGTTTGGCCGTGGGAGTCATCCTCTATGGCCTTTGTGAAAGCAGAAATAAACTCAGTAAGCCCAGGCCCTAGGTCAGGGTGAGGCAATGGTGAGTCAAGCGCTCAGGCCCTCGGAGGCTGAGCAACAACAGTATATAAGAGTAAGCCCAGGACCTAGGTCAGGGTGGGGCAATGGTGAGTCAGGCCCTCAGGCAGGGGCTGAGCAGTAACCAGATATAAACAGTAGGCCGAGGCCCTAGGTTCCGAAGGGCCTGCGAGAGGGGGAGATTGCCACCTGCAAGTGGCAGGGGGGACACAGACCCTCCCACTCCACTGCATCCCAGCCCAGGGCCCTAGCAGTGGTAGAAGACCCGCTGCTACGTCAGTGAGGATCCTGGCCACAACACACTGACAGGGGTTCTGGCAGTGCTGCAGACAGACTAGGGTCGGCTGCCCCCGGCTACTTCCTACCTCCCCCTCTAGAGGTACCTGGGACAGAGTGGTGTTCTCAGCGGGGTCCAGCACCATGGGTTCTTTGGGATAGCCGGTGAGGGGTAGACTCAGCAACTCCCGGGTAGCTGGCACGGGGCAGGTTTGGCAACTCCTCTGGGTAGCTGGTGCAGGGCAGGTCGGGCCAGTCCCCGGTTTTACTGCAGGCCGCTGGGGTTTTCCAATCATGAGGTAGGCTGGAGGCGTCTGGCCTCGCCGGTGGCTGCTCTCTCAGTGAGCTCTGAGGTCCGGCCTCTATACTTCCGGGGCAACGCCTGACCCTCTGAGGGGCGGGCTCAGAGCTCCCTGGTTCTGTCCACTCCGGTGTCTGGAGGGACTCTTCCCTCTTTGGGGTGGCAGGGAACCACACCGCCTCCCTACAGGGCAATTGATGGAACCCATGTGCCTATCATTTACTCCCCTATCAGAGCACAGAATTTATAAACAGAAAGAGTTATTTCTCCCTGGTGATCCAAGGGCTGGTTGACCACCATGGCAGGTTTACAAACATAAATGCAGGGTGGTCAGGAAGAAGGGCCCATGATGCTATGATCTTTTGGAACTCAGCTGTATTTGCATTAATGGAGATAGGACTGTTTGCCCCCAGGAACTCTATGAGCATTAGTGTTGTTGCGCTTGCTCTGGTTAGCCTGGGAGAATTGGCTTATCCCCTGCTTCCCTGGTTAATGAAGCCATTCACAGGCCACTTGGACAGAAGGAAGAAACTTTGTAACGGTTGACTATCATTCTGCAACCGCTGAGTCAAGTGTATATTTGGCCATTTGAAAGGGAGATGGTGCTATTTGTGAAATAGGTTGGAAGAAGCAGAAAAAAATGTTATAGCATCATGTTGTATTGTGATATATATTTGTAAGACCAAGAGAGGAAAACTTAACGATGGGGAGGAGGCCCAAATGCAGACACTTGCTTGGTGGTTTGAGCAGCCAGAGGACAGCTCTCCTCCATCCTCATCCCACTCAGCCTCCAATGAGTGTTGCCGGTTGCCTTTGTAGGAAGGGATGAGAAGAGAGCTGACAGCAGGATCCACAACCTGCCAGGGATGGATGGTTGTTTAATTGTGTAAAATCCTGTCCAGTTCTTCATAAAATGGACAGATCACATACATGTTCCCTGCATGATGTCTTCCTTGCATCCTTCATTTTAATGTAAACCCTCCTGAGCTGCTTGCTTTTTATCCATCATTGGTAGGCATCCTGGTCATAACCCTGTGTAGGCAACTGCTTTGCAATGTCCACAAACAGGTCTTTATTATGGTCACTGGCCACAAGAGTTTCCTGTACTGACGCCTCTCCCCAGATGGCAATGAGATCCAGAGTCTCAACACAGCTCATAATGGCAGCACAAGGCATGCGGTGTGGTTTGTGGTGTAGAATTGCTGTAGTATCACAAGAATGCTGATTCATTTGAATCCAAGAGAAAATGGTTAAAAACTGGCCCCGAGTCAGCTTTTAAAGGGAAAGGGGAGGATTTGACACCTGGAAATTTGACACCGGGAGGGGGCCACACAGGTAAACAAACAGATAAATGGTTGACTTCAAAGCAGTGTGGGATAGCCATTGGTGCCATACAAAAAGTGATGGGCAGATGTTGTGTGCATATGAACAAGAGACTGAACTAATTCAATTTGCAGCAAACTTAGTCCTCTTTGCAAGAGGACTCCGGAGTTCACGGTAAGTGTGGAGTTAATTTGCTGTGATGCACTGCAGCATGTATAGGCTAGCATTTTAGAAGTGGATTAACTCGACTTGAACTAGTTTCAAAACTGGTTTGATCCCTAAGTAAATAAAGTCCAACGTAGGTTGTATGTGTTCAGAGAAATTTAAGGCAAGAATCAGCTTCTGTCCTTAGCAGACTCTTAGGCCAATTAATTAGATTAAAAGAAACTAATTCTGCCTTAACTGTCCTGTGAGGTATTGAAGTAATTCCTGTGGTAACCTTATAAATTGATTTAATCACTCATTGTAGTAACTGGAGAGCCAGATAAATTGATCCATGGATTTACTGATTGAATTTCAAGTGTAACCTTGATTTGATCATTGCATTGTTATATTTGATGAGATTAGGGAAATTGGAAGTAAATTAGTAAGAGATATTTTGTTTAAACGTATTTTTGCTTATTCTTTTTATAAATCCATAAAAGCACACTAGAGTGGTTTCTCTCTCAAAACTTCAGTGTAGGAAAACAACCTATTTAGAGGTAAAAGTAAATATAGAGAGTTGCTCCTGGACCCGTATTTTAATTCTTTGATTAAAATCCTATTGCCACTACTCTGTAGCTGGGGAAGATGATGGCTCCACTATGGGACCCCCAGAGGTTAAAGGGGAGAGAGATAATGGGTTGGCTCCGCAAATGTTCCACTGCTAGGGCCATGGGAACAGAAACCCCAATACACTCCAAATGCTAGTTTTCTTTAGTATTTTATTTCCTTTGCAAATTATTAGTTCTCATTTGTCTTCCTTAGCATGCCTCTGGAATAACTCTTTTTTTAATCTCTTGGATCCCACCGCTATCTTTTTATAGCAGCGCCTATCACTGTGGTATCCGAGCATCCACATTTTAAACTACCATTCTTGTAACTCTCTCCCTCTGGGCTGGAGCCAAGAGAAAGAGATGAAGATTCACCACCAAATAGATATAACAGAGCTAAAGATGGGCCCAAAGGTGATTTGAACCAGATCTTTCAGGTCATTGGTGCATCAATTAGCTAATAGGCAGTGAGGCTTCCAAGACTATCAGAATGCAGGCTGTGTTAATAGCTGTTCTCCTCTAGGCCAAGAGTCTTCCACTTGCAGAAACCCAGGAGATATTCATCTCTTCTCTCTCTTGCAAATGCTGCCATTAGTTTTAAAAGTGACATTTGGTAATATAGCAACAGTGCAGCAAAAAACCCCTCAGCCTGCAGAGATGAATAGCTCCTGCCATTTCTCTTTTGTATCCACTGCTGAGCTATTTGAAAAGTGCAGGAGATAAGTAGCCTTATGACCATCAGAGATTAACAGTCTCTGAGGCACTGAATGTGGGTTGTTGCTGCTGGGAGTATAATGGCTGTTGAATTCACATTTATACAGAGATTTCAGTGAGGGCACTGCACAGAGCATTGTGTGTAAAAGGCCACGTACTATAAACATTGGGGCCATGCAAAATGACACACAGAGCAAAAACCCTGTCACCCAGGACCAGCAGGGCACCGACCAGTGCCTGCCACACAAGAGACCTAGTCTGATTGCAGTTTATGAATCCTCCTCAGAGTCAAGGGATATGCCGGAGCCTGTAAAATTCCAGCTACTCCTGTAGCTTTTTGCTACAGAGGATGTGAGTTCCGGGCTGCCTGTGAACCTGCAATACAGGTGCAGCAGCCTCGGGAGAGGTGTCAGTTGTCCTGCCTGGCTTTCTGATGCCAGGTAACAGGCAGTGAGTGACTTCCCCCACCAGGCAAGCACAGGAAGCTCTGGAGGACAAAGTTACAGTGTAGCTGGTGGATTCTCTCACTGCCTCTGCTTTTGCTTACTTCCCATTTTGCGCAGCTGACTGACCAGCAATAGGCTCCAAGAGCGGCCAGAGCAGTGGCAGTCGGAGTCATGGAAGCGCCTGGGGCTGATGGGCTTGAGGCACAGGCCTCGACATGCCCTGTCATCACTTTCCAAAGCACATGTCCTAAAGAGCGAGCAGGGGCATGATCAAGGGTGGCCAAGATGACAGCATCTTCTACCATCCCTGCTTTTGTGCTGGAATAGTAGAGACTCAGAAACAGCTGTGCTAGGCTCACACAAAGGCAATGATACTAATAATACTTTGCAGTTCACTGGCGTCTTTCAACCAGGAATCACAAAACACTCTGCACACATGAATGACTTCAGTCTTGCAACCCTTCTGGGAGGGAGGCTCTATTATTGTCCTCATATTATGGATAGGAAAATGGAGACATTGGGGGAGAAGTAACTTGCACAGGAGCCTGCACTGAGTCAAGGGCAGAGCTGGGGAAAGAACCAAGGCATCTTGATTCCCAGTTCCCTGCTCTAACCTCTAGACAATGCTGCCTTCTAATAACAATTAATCGTAACAAGTCAATTATATATGCATGTATTTACAGTGTATGGTACCCAACACCATAGTATCTGAGCACCTTCCAGACACTGAGAGTTATCCCCACAACACCCCAGTGAGATAGAGAAGTCATATTGTACCTGTTTTGCAGATGAGAAATTGAAGCACTGCGATTAAGGTCAATTTAATCTCCTGTGTTCTTCAAGGAATCTTACATTATATAAAGAACCTGTGCAGGTTCCAATGAGCCACCCAAATGCTCCATGAGTTCATTGTAACAATGTAATTCAGGGTACTGGGTCCAAGGAACCTCAATAGTTCTTTCTAACTCAAGAGAAAATGTTACATCCAAATTGCTATGTTTGCACCTTCAGAGAACAGAATTTGTTCATGGTAATGAGTTTGTTAGATCTCAGTCTAGTCCTTTTATTTCAGCAGGTGTGTTTGCAATCGCTGTTACGCAATAAAAGGATGAGCTGTTAATTCCTCCCACCTACATTTTTAAGAATAATTGGTACTCAAGGAAGCAAGAGATTCACAGCATTGTCTACAGGTTCCTGCAGATACATGCTACAGAGCGCTGATGTTCCAGCTTAATCCTATCCAGCAACATCCTTATTCCACTCCTGGGAGTCCTCTAAGTGGAGAATGCCAATTATACCAAATTGTGTGGAGATACACTTAAACCTCCATAAAGAACCAGAATTTCATCAGGTAGTCTGAGGTCTACAGTGCAGACTAAGCACTTGTCTACACTACCATTTTTGTCAGTATAACTTATGTCACTCAGGGGTGTAAAAAAAAACCCACCCCCAAGCTATGTAAGTTACACCAACAGAAGTGCCGGTGTGCACAGCGCTATGTTGGTGGGAGAGCTTCTCCTGCTCCCATAGCTACCGCCGCTCGTGGAAGTGGTTTTATGATGCTGACCAGAGAGCTCTCTCCTGTCGGCGTAGAGCGGCTACATGAGTGATTTTTACAGTGGCACAGTTGCATCGGTACAGCTGTGCTGCTGTAAGCTTGCTATTGTCGACATGGCCGTACAGAGGTATAACTACATGTGAAAAATCCACATCCCTGAGTGATGTAGTTTATACCAACTTACCCCCTGGTTTAAACAGTGCTAAGTTGGTGGAGAGCTTCTCCCTTGACATAGCTACCGCCTCTCCTGTTGGCATAGAGCAGGGGTCGGCAACCTACGGCACATATGCCAAAGGTGGCATGCGGGCCGATTTTGCCTGACACGTGGCTGCCAGCCGGGGTCCCAGCCACCAGCCCTCCTCAGCGCGCAGCCGGCTGAGTGAACGGAACCTCAGGACGGCAGGAGGCTGAGCGGGGCTGGTGGCTGGGACCCCAGACCGGCAGCAGGTGCGCCCCACGGCTCCCCCCTCACTATGCTTGGGTTCTGTGGCTCCTGGGAGTGTGAGCCGCCGGGGCACCGGGCTGCAGGAGGAGTGGCAGCGGCGGCTTACACTCCTGGGAGCTGCAGAGCCCAAGCGCGGTGAGAGGGGAACTGAGGGGGCGCATGGGGACCGCCGCTCACATGCATCCGCTGCAGGACCCCCCTGGGGGGGTGGGGCACCGGGCCACAGCCTGGGCAGGCGCACCCCCCGGCTCCCCCTTCACTGCGCTCGGGTGGTGCGGGTCCCGGAAGTGTGAGCCGCCACCGCCGCTGCCCCTCCTGCAGCTCCCCCCCCTCCAGCTGCCTCAGTACTCTGCGGGGGAGGGGCTGTGTGCACAGCAGCTTGGCAGCGTGTCTTGCCTCCACGTGGACCCAGCGTCTGACCGGCATTGGCATGGTAAGGGGAGTCCCAGGGCGCAGTCAGGGAGCAGGGGGAGGGTTGGATGGGTTGGGAGTTCTGGGGGTCTTGTCAGGGGGCGGGTTGTGGTTGGATGGGGCGTGGGAGTCCCGGGGGTCTGTCTGGGGGCGGGGATGTGGATAAGGGTTGGGGCAGTCAGGGGACAGGTAGGGGGTAGGGTCCTAGGGAGGCAGTTGGGGGGGGTCTCAGGAGGGGGCAGTCAGGGGACAAGGAGCAGGGAGGCTTAGGCAGAGGGTGGGGTTCTGGGGGGCAGTTAGGGGCAGGGGTCCCAGGAGGGGGCAGTCAGGGGACTAGGAGCGGGGGGGGGTTGGGGGTTCTGACGGGGGCAGTCGGGGTGGGAAGTGGGAGGGAGTGGATGGGGGCGGGGCTAGGGCAGGTCTCTCCCCTCTTTTTTGATTGTTGAACTTTTACAAGTGTGTGAGAGTAAAGTGCGCTGTATTATATCGTTCAAAAAAGGGATGGACCCATTGATCTTGCCACACTGGAACCACTGACCTTCAGTGCAACCTCCATTGTGCCAGTGAATTCACACTCTAGCTTCTGTAATTGCTAAAATTCAGCACCAAACAAGTGAAGTTTAAAGATAACTCTATGGCTGAGTGAGTCTATTACTCTCACACTGTCTTTGGTTTTATTCCAGTGCTGAACAAAAACAGTTTTCAAAACCCCCAAAGTTGCTGTAAAACAGACTACGTTATCCTTTGGACAGCTCTAGTAATTATTCCATTGCTTGTCATTTCAGTACATTTGGTTCAAAATGTACAAGAAGGCAATATTCCTCCTGGGGACAGGAATGTGTGTCTAGCAGGGATTGAGGGATCACTCTCATCATGGCAGGATTTCTTTCCTTGTAATGAGGCAATGATTCTGTGGGGACTAAGGCAAAAACAATATTTTCAACTGAAAGGGACAAAAAAAGAGGAATGTACTTCCTCCCCCCCCCCCCCCCTGCTTCCTGTGGTCAGGTGATGGCCTGTTAAGTGCAATCATGGGAGTCTTTCCAAAAGAATCACTGTTCTATGTCCTGGGAATTTCATTCACTTTAGATCTTTTTCATGTTCTCTAGAGTAGAAAGCCAAGGAGTGAAACCTGCAAGGTACTGAGTGCCCTCAACTACTATTCTTCCACTTTTAAAAACTGCAGTGGTATTAGCAAGACATTGAAGCACTCTGAGCTATGGCAAAATATGCTGTTAAAATGGGCCTGATTCTCCACTTGCTTGCACCTTGAGTTATAATTTATGCCTTGTGCTAAGTGGCTGCCAGCTCCAAATAGCAGCATTTAATATCCTGTCTGTATAGGTGCAAATGACTACACAAGGTACAAGGCAAAGGAGGATCAGGCCCTACAATTCCAGCTGACAAGTGTTAACTCTGCAAATGCGTGAACAGAATAGAATGTCTCCTATGAGCCTGATTTCTTTAGCCTCCTGTCTAAAACAAGAATTACCTGATATTGCTTAAAACAATGAGTATAACCCTCACCCTGCAAAACTGGCATAAACCGAGAAAGCTACTAAATCTAAAACATTGTCTTCTGAGGATTTGCTCAATTTCAGCCTGCAAACAGAAATAAATTTTTTAAAAACCTGAGCCCATAAAGGGATTATAACCTGCAAGACTGTTTCCTCAATAATGTTCTTATGTCCTTCAATCAACTACACACCAGTGCAATATAGAGACAAAAAACTTTTATATGCACCTACAATTAAAAGGCTTTTTATATCCAAGGCTAGAACTTTACTTTCTTTTTATGTTTCAGACAGAGAGAAATACTTTCAATAAACAAACAGCCCTAAGTATTCCATTTCTAAATTGTGTAGGATCCTATGAAATAGTAATCGACACCTTAGTTACATAAGGGACCCCTCCTCCCCGTCACTGCCATCGAACTGTAGAGGCTGAGGGCTCAGACTGTAAATTGGGTAAATGCTATGTGGGGGAATGGCAGGATGTAGGAGCTGTGGCAGGATCTTGGGTGTCTAGCCACCACAGCTGTGAATACCGTATTTGCTTCACCTACAGCCATTGTATTAATGGAATAGGTATATTTCCTTTTTTCAAAGACTGCATCAGCTTCCGTTGGGCCCCTCAGAGGAGTATGTATGTGCCCTCTATAATGCCCAGTACAGATGGGATGTTCTCCATGGAATAGGGTTCCAGAACAACTTGGTGCTGCATGAGCCTATAAGAAAGAGAATGTGGTCTGTAACCCTGCAGCTCACAGCATTTAGGAAGTATCCTAGGCACACAGAGGCAGAGGGCTGGTTGATGCCAATAGTGTCCCTAATGGGTCTTTGAAAGGAGCAAAGGTCATGGATGCCAAGTGCTGTGCTGATCCTGATTACTACACAGAGTGCGTGACTCTTGTGGGTCAACTTCTCTTGCTCCCACTTCAGCTCATCACAGAAGTGTCAAATAGAAGGCAGCGGGGGGTAGCTTGCACCTCTGTATGAACTGTGCCTCAGACTGAGGAAGTTCCTCTGAAGTTCACAGAGGGTGTTAGGAGGGCAAGGGCACTTCCTTCTCTGAGCCTTTCTTTCCCTTGCCCATTGACTTCTTTCTCTGCCTCATGATGTACGGACCCAGAGAAGGTAGGTGTACTTCTGTCTCTTCCCAAGAATGTCCCCTACCGCTCCAGTGACCCCTCGCCCAGAAACCCTATTGTGGATGTGATGGTGAGGGAGCTGGATCAGTTATATATAACAAATGGAACCAGAGTCTTGACTGGAAGAGCAGCTCAAATGTTAGTGGCCTTAAACTTAGGACTGATTTAACCTTCTGCTGATAAATTGTATAGTCAACTGCTTGACCACAGTTATGGTTCGTTATGAAATATACTCAAGAGACAAATTAACCAGTCAGGTTTATTAATATGGAAAAAAGTTCTATATGATATCAGTCTCTGCAGAGCAGTTCCATGCAGCGATGTTCCATTTTCCTTACGCAGAAGGTGTGTCCCCAAGTTACACATTTCAGCTGGGATTATTTATCTGATTTTACAGGTTACACGTTTCTTTACACATCACTAAAATCCAATCCATCAGTTTGTTCCAGTTCTCTAACATGTTGTTCTATTCCTTCCTTATCTTTGTTTTGGATACTAGCATTCCACATACCGGTCTGTGAAGGTACTTCCCTAGCTTGTATTAAAACATAGAATGACAGTATCTTGATTTTGTCAAGTTTCCTCTCTGCTTGTGCCAAATGCTTGCTTAAGCAAATGCACGGTGTTATGGGATACTTAGCATAAGTGAACAGGATTACGATATAGGCCAGTTTAGGCTATATCACTGTTACAATATTTGTGCTTAATGTTTTTGGTGCTTAATGCATACTTATATACAGGGTGCAGATAATACATATTAATATCTATTTATATGATAGTCAGCATCTATTAGTCAACACTTCCTTTACTGAAGCCTTTTGGCTGGTATACAGGCTTAGTCAATTGTCACTAATAAAGTCTGTTCACTGGAGGACCTATAGTTGTACAAAAAGAGTTTGCCTTCCACTTTATTAGACAGATAGGATTTCTGTTGAGATTATGTAATGGATTACTTGCTGCTCACATGGTGCAAAGTCTACAGGTTCAAGGCAGAAATAGTCAGTAAATAATTCCCGTTGTATAGGGCAGTGCTTCCCAAAGTGTGGGTTGCCCCCTTGGGGAAGGACAAAAGGCTAATGGGAGTGGGGAGAAGGTGAATACATTAAGATGTGTGAGCCTTCAGCAACACATGGTGAAGTTCAAGGGGGGTACAATAGGTTTTGTTCTCCTGAAGAGGAGTTCAGCTTTTGTTAGTTGGGTAGCATAGGAAACACTACCATAGTGTAAGGCTGGTGTAGATGGACAAGGCAGAACCTGTACTCCTACCCTGTAGATGAGGTGTCTCAGGGGAGTGAAGTCGGGGGATGGGGGCGGGAAGAATGGCAGAGCAGAGCAGAGCTCTGCTATGCCAGTTCTCCACTAGTGTAAGTTCCCTAACTTCTACCAGGTTTGACCAGCAGTGGATTAGGGAGCTGATTTTGGCTCTCCACTGTAGATGAAATTTGCATGGGTGGGGTGGAGAATCCAGAACTATTTGTTTATGTGACATCTGCCTGATAAATATAAATTCAATTGAACTGATTATGTTATTCTCAGATGGAAAGGATATTTTATATTAAATTTAGAGAGAGGTATTTAATGATGTATTTTATTTTACTATTAATTTTAGGGGTGTTGGAAAAGTTGTGTATAAAGTCCATTTCTTTAGCATCAGGAATGAGGGCTCCACCAAACCACCTACCCCATTGGGGATGTTAAAGAGAACTAATCAGTCTTTGAATCAATTAATCCCTGGTTGTTCCTCACAATAGATATATATCTGTGTTTACAAGCTGGGGCATAGTCTTCTACCATCTGAGAAACAGAAGCTGTTTGGATGACCTTGTCCACAATAACAAAGCCTGCAGAGAAGTGTTGAAATTTACCTGTTCTTCAGGCTCCCTCATCTCCGACTCACTCATGGGTTGTCAACTTTAGAGCCAGACCTTCACCTAAGCCTGGTGTTTCAGCTGTAGCTGCTCTCATCTGAACAGAGAAATGAGTGAGCGATGAGAAAGTAAACATTTTTTAAAATATACCAGAAGCAAGAAGCCTGCCAAACAAACAATCGGTGGGGCCATTGGATAGTCAACTAAAGGACCATTCAAGGAAGACAAAGCCATTGCAGAGAAGGTAAATTAATTCTTTGCATCTATCTTCACTGCAGAGGATATGAAGGTGATTCCCACACCTATGCCATTCTTTTTAGGTGAGAAATCTGAGGAATTGTCCTGGATTGAGATGTCCATAGAGGAGGCTAATAAAATTTGTGGTTGTTACAATGTTGGGAGGTATTGCCAGTACAGGGGAAGATTGGAAGATCTGGATGAACTTGAAAAAGGGAGTAAGAGAAATGGGATAAAATTTAATAGTGCAAAGTGCACTTAGGGACTAATAACAAGGCTTTTTGCTATAAGCTGGGGACTTATCAGTTGGAAGTGACAGAGGAGGAGAAAGACCTGGGTGTTTTGGTTGACCACAGGTTGACTATGAGCTGCCAATGTGATGTGGCTGTGGAAAAGGCTAATGCAATCCTAGGATGCATCAGGCAAGATATTTCCGGTAGAGACAGGGAAGTGTTAGTACTATTATACAAGGCACTGGCAAGACCTCATTTGGAATACTGTGTACAGTTCTGGTCTCCCATGTTTAAGGAAGATGAATTCAAAGTGGAACAGGTACAGAGAAGGGTTACGAGGATGATCAGAGGAATGGAAAACCTCTGAGGAGTCTCAAAGAGCTTGGCTTGTTTACCAAACAAAGGGGAGATGGGATTGCTTTCTATAAATACATCAGAGGGATAAATACCAGGGAGAAAGAGGAGTTATTCAAGTTTAGGTGCCAATGTTGACACAAGAACAAATGGATATAAACTGGCCCTCAACAAGTTTAGACTTGAAATTAGATGAAGGTTTGTAACCATCAGAGGAGTGAAGTTCTGGAACAGCCTTCCAAGGGGAGCAGTGGGGGCAAACAACCTAAGTGGCCTCAGGACTGAGTTTGATAAGCTAATGGAAGGGATGGTATGATGAGACTGCCTACAATGGCATATACTGTAACTCACTTGTGACTGCTAGCAGCAAATATCTCCAATGGCCAGTGATGGGATGCTAGTTGTAGGGGAGGAAGGGCTGAGAGATACTACAGGAAATTCTTTCCCAGCTGTCTGGCTGTTGGGTCCTGCCCACATTCTCAGGATCTAATGGTTTGCCATATTTGGGATCAGGAAGGAATTTTTCCCTGAGTCAGGTTGGCAAAGACCCTTGGATTTTTGTTGCCTTCCTCTGCAGCATGGGGCATGGGTCACTTCCTGGTTTAAACTAGTTTAAATGGTTGATTCTCTGTAACCTGAAGTCTTTAAATCATGATTTGAGGACTTCAGTAACTCAGCCAGAGGCTATGGGTCTATTAAAGGAGTGGATGGGAGAGATTCTGTGGCCTGAAATGTGCAGGAGGTCAGACTAGTTGATCATGATGGTTCCTTCAGGCCTTAAAGTCTATGAGGTTTTGAAATAAACTGATAAATTAAATGGTAGTAAGTCATCAAGACCAGAAGATATTTACCCAAAAGTTCTGAAGGAACTAAAATATGAAACTGTAGAAATACTAACTGCGATATGTAACCTATTGTTTAAATCAGCCTCTCTACCAGATGACAGGTGGATAGCTAATGTAATGCCAATTTTGAAAAAACACTCCAGAGGTGATCCTGGCAGTTACAGGCCAGTAAGACTAACTTAAGTACCATGCAAACTGTTTGAAACTATAGTAAAGAACATAATTATTGGATGCATAGATGAACATGATATGTTGAGGAAGAGTCACCAGGGCTTTTGTAAAGGGAAATCATGCCTTACCAATCAAACATGTGGACAAGGGTGATTCAGTGGATATAGAGTTTCAGAAAGCCTTTGACAAGGTCCCTCACCAAAGGTTCTTAAGCAAAGTAAGGAGTCCTGGAATAAGAAGAAAGGTCCTATCATGGAGCAGTAACTGGTTAAAGATGGGAAACAAATGGTAGGAATAAATGGTCAGTTTTCGCAGTGGAGAGATGTAAATAGTGGGGTTCCCCAAGGACCTGTACTGGGACCAGTGCTGTTCTACATATTCATAAATGATCTGGAAAAGAGGGTGAACAATGAGGTGGCAAAGTTTGCAGATGATACAAAATTATTCAAGACAGTTAAGTCAAAGCAGCAGAGTGAAGAGTTACAAAGGAATCTCAAAAAACTGGGTGAACGGGCAACACAATGGCAAGTGAAATTCAGTGTTGATAAATGCAGAGTAATACAAATTGGAAAACATAATCCCAAGTATACATATAAAATGTGGTCTAAAGTAGCTGTTCCAACTACTATGACATCATGGAGTCATTGCAGATTGTTCTCTGAAAACTTCTGCTCAATATACGGTGGCAGTCAAAAAAGCTAACAATGTTATGAACCATTAGGAAATGGATAGAAAATAAGACAGAAAATATTGTAATGTCACTATATAAATCCATGGTACACCCACAGCTTGAATATTGTGAACAGTTCTGGTCATGTCATCTCAATAAAGGTACATTGGAATTGGAAAAAGTTCAGAGAAGGGCAACAATCATGAATGGCATGGAGAAAGTGAATGAGGAAGTGTAATTTATCCTTTCATATAACACAAGAACCAGGAGTCACCCAATGAAATTAATAGGCAGCAGGATTAAAATAAACCTAAGCACATAGTTCTTCATACTCAGTCAAACTATGGCCCTCTTTGCCATGGGGTGTTGTGAAGGCCAAAAGTTTAACTGAGTTTAAAAAAGAATTAGATAAGTTCATAGAGGATAGGTCCATCAATGGCTATTAGCCAAGATGGTCGGGGACACAATCCCGTGCTATGGGTGTCTCTAAACCTCTGACTGTCAGAAGCTGGGACAGGATGGCAGGGGATGGATCACTCAATAAATTGCCCTTTTCTGTTCATTCCCTCTGCGAAGGGTCCCCAGGGTGCAACCTGGACTGTGGGACCACTAAGCCCTGCAAACCCACCAGCCTGGGCTGCCCCTCACATTGTGATGCTGATGTCAAGCTACAAGCCTCTGACAGGCCCTGCACTTACACAGCCACCCACAGGCAGGGACACACCCAACTGAGTTACATGAATGATCTCCCAGCCACTCATAAACCCACAATAGAGAAGCTCTAGCCAATTCCCCTCAGTTCCAGCCCTACATCAGTGTAAGAACTATACCGTCTTACACTGGTTAGAAGCCTGATCAGTGTAAGTTCAAAATTTAATTTGCCACTCAAAGGGTAGTGGATGTACAACATCCCTTGTTAACCTGAGCTGAGATTCCCTAAGCATTTCAACCAAAAGCAGACTATATTAGATAAAATATAAAAGATTTATTAATTACAGAAAGAGATTTTAAATGATTATAAGTATCAGGCATAGAGATCAAAGTTGGTTACCTAAGAAATAAAAATAAATTTGCAGTCTAAATTCTAACTTAAACAGACTAAGCAAGATTTGAATCAAACAGTCTCTCACCCTAACAGATGGTACAAGCGGCTTACAGTTCCTAATTACATAGTCTGGGACCCCCTTCCAGCCTGGGACCAATCTCCCTAGTTCAAAGTCTTTGTCTTCCATACAGTCTTCCAGGTGTTGAGATGGAGGGTGTGTGAGGCCAAGTGATGTCACTGACTTTTATACTTTCTTCTAGCTACTAGAAAGATCCTTGCTATGATGTGAATGCATTGTACAAAACATATAATCATATGACAGTGGGGAATATGGGGGTTCCAGGGTGCTACTTTGAAGAACAGCATGCCACACCCTCTGAAGCATATGACACTGGCCACCATCAGAAGACAGGACACTGGGCTAGATGGACCATTGGTCTGACCGTATGGCGATTCTTATGTTCTTAAGTCCAAGGAAGGATTGCTTTGTGACTTGTAAACACAACTAGCAGTAATAGTTATACTCAGATCCTGTGACTTGTAATTTAATATCAGATCATTATGCAACAAAGCACATTGATAAGTGAATGGCAGTGATTAGCCAGGAGCTTTGGTGTCCACCATAGGAGACTTCTGTGTTTGGTTCAGTCTGCAACATCCCCTGAAGATCAGCTACTCTTTAATTTTGATTGGTGCACAATAAGAACATTGTGTTTGCATCAGTGACTGCTTAGTGGAAGTGTATGAAAATGTTATTAAAATGGGAAAATGCCTCTTCAAGTGGGTTTTGCTTTGCCACTTAACAGTCCCATATAAATGATGTACAAAGGATTTGGATGAGAGGATGCTATCAGAGATAATAAACTATTAATAGGAACTAGTCAAGTTTCACTCAGTGGGATTAAGACTCAATCATCTCCCATTTAGGAGTATAGTATCAAGCCATCCTTCTGATATGACAAGGTTTGTGTTTTTCCAGTGAGGAGGAAGAGCGGATTTTCATTTAAAATTTTTTAATTTGTGTCAACGATCCTTTGGTGGGTTTGCAGATCTGCGGAGACCTCCAGGCTCATGCTCTAACTATACAGTTAGAGGAGGGGTGTAGAGATAGGATCACCATTGCAAATGGTGAGCACTGGGGGTTGCTGAAACAAGTCGCTCAGCACAGAGTGGGTTAGGGTGGTTGGAGGATGTTTTCTAAGAGGGGTGGAGACAGATGTGGGTTCCACAGCTCACCATATATAGCTGGAGGCAGTGGTGTAATGGAATGGAAAGGGGCAGCTGTATATTTCCTCACTTTGAGGAGAGAAGATGCATCTTCTACAACTGCACTAGGTGCTATAAACAAAAATCACAGATAACAGAGGGAAATGACTTACTAGGGCCTCTATCCATCCATCCCTCTCTTCCTCAAGTTTTGTCCCATTTACTTTAAGTGCCCCCAGTGAGGGAGCTTCCAACCCTTCCTTTGGGAGTCTGTTCCACAGCTTGACAGATCTCACCATTAGAGAGTTATTTTTCTTGATATCCAGCCTAAAATATCCTTTGTACAATTTCATCTCTTTATCATTAGAGTCCATCAACACTTCAAAAGCAGGTGAATCAGGGGAAGCCATTTAAAACTTAGTTAAAATGAGTAGTGTGAATGGGCCCTAAATGTGTTGCAACTGGGTCCCTTGATTCAGTTGTTTCACTAGTGCAGAAGGCCTTAGCTATATATCCCTGTGCCATCCTACACAATCCCTCTCCTTCAAATATTTGTAGACAGCCCAGTGCTACATACTGTAACCAATCTGTGGTCACCAGATTGAATTGAATGATTATCCCTGTGCTGTGCAGCATGGGTATTCAGAATTCCACAGCATCAGCAGGAATGGAAACCAGATCCCGCTGCTGGGAAAACAGACCCCTACCACTTGAGCTACAGGAGAATTGTCTTTAGCTGCTAGTCCAGTAGGGCCTGTGACTAGAAAGGTTACTGTAACCAAGTTACCACCAATATTTGTTTGCATTTTTAAATGAATTTGCTGGAACTCTGTGTGATGGGATCCCCCCAGGTGCAGCCTGGGACTGTGGGACCACTGTGGCCCCTGAACTCCCTCCAGCTGTCTCTCTCAATGCCTTGCTAGTGACCAGCAGCAAACCCCTCCAGCTGCTATCACTCAGCACAACCACATGTGGAGACCTAACACCCAGCTAGATAGCATGAATGCTCCCAGAGCCACTCATGAACCACACAAGGAAAGGCACCAGCCAAATACCCCAGCTCTGTACCCTAGGAATATACCATCTTGCACTGCTCAAGATGAGCAATGAAGCTGTATTAATTGGTTCACCACTTAATCAATGGAAAGTGGATGTACACCTGCTTTTGTAAAACCTGAACACTTTTGACGCACACTTCATATGAACTCATTGATAAAGATAACCAGTAAAACAAATTTATTAACTACACAAGATTTAATATCACTTAAAATCTGTGATAGGCAAAAAGTCAGAGTTAGTTACCAATAGAAATAAAATATAAGCACCCAGTCTAAACTCTCAACCCTATTAGACTGGGCAACAACTAGACTAAGCAGTTTTTCTCACCCCACTGGATATCGCAGTTCATAGTACACAGGTTTCGCCCTTGAAATCTGGGCCAGTCCCCTCAGTTGGAGTCTTCAGAGTGTCCTTGTTGCTTTCAGGGTAGGTGGGTGAAGGAGAAAGGCCCAGCATGTGGCCACTGGGTCTTTTTTTTAACCTCAGTTCTATGTGCTTGGGGAGCACAAGTCCAGGCAGGTCTGGGGGCATTGCTGAGTCTCCAGGCAAGGTTGAGCAATTCCTGTGGTGTGGCCTCATGCAGGTGAGTCATTGAATTGTAGCTCCCTTGCTGGACAATGGTTGTCGATGGGTTGTTTAACACCCTGACCAGGGGGTTGGTCACTTTCCCTGCTGTTGCCTCTGGGGAGCTAATATCTGGCTGTCACCAACTTACAGCATATTTTAGTGACAACCATACAACACAATTCTCATAACTTCATATGCGTTAATAATATACATATATGGATGGAAAAAGGACTTTCAGAAGATCATAACCTTTCCCCTGATACATATAAAGCATGCCTTGTAAGGCAAGATCACAATTATATAAAAATGAGGAATATGGGGGTTACAAGATGCTTCCCCAAAGTATAGTAGGTCGCACTCTGTTTGCACCCCTGTTGGTTTGGCTCTCCACAAATATCCTAGGCATCACTCAGAAATATTTGAGACGCATCACTCACTTGATCTCAAAACTATCTGCATTCTACACAAATGTGGTGTCCCCTTCTTTTACTGTTGAAAATGACAACATCAGAAACATAGATCCATGAAAGTGCAGTTGTAGCTCGAGGTGTTTACACTACAGGAATGACTCCCACAGCAGTGCATCTCCAGCAGAAATAACATTGGTGTGTCCTTCTTTGTGTCTCTGTTAACTTTATATCCCTCCTCTGGGCATTGGTAGATAAGATTCAAGGGAATGAGTTCACTGGCAGGAATTTTAACTGTATATTGTGGAATAGTAACAGAAGGTGAATTTTGAATTTGTAAATGTATTTGCCCTGGAAATCTGATACTAAGAATTATATTCATCCAATCAGAGAAAACAAACATACTGCGTAACCTATGGGGGCAATCAAAACAGCTGAAATGTTGGATCCTCAATTTTCACAACAGACTGCTTGTAAATGGACTACAGACCAAGAACTTTTTGGCAAATTTAAAATACTTTTGAGAAAAAAATTGTACATGTGTTATTTACAAATAGAAAAAAAGTGAAATTCACTGAGTAAATTATTTATTATAGATGTGCCCAGCTGACATATAGTTGTGCCGTTCTGATTTCACCCGTTAGAGGGCAGTGGTGCACACGCGCGCACACATGCACACACGCCTCACTATGCTCCCACAAAAGCCATTGCCTTTGGTCACTTTTAATGTTTTTTCTAGATGACAAACTGAAGGGAAGCATCTCTCCCATCTTCTATTTGGTTATTCTATGCCCTGATCATCATGGTGCCTTAGGCCCAGATCCTCAAAGATATTTGCAATTTGGCCCAGATGCTTAAAGGTATTTAGGTACCTGCAGGTCTTCCAGAATTAGGAATTTAAACAAGCAGATGTATTCTGGCGGAGATGCTCATAATCGAATGCAATATCTTGAGATGCTATCCCCAGGTGAGCACAACGGTTTGCAGAGGCCTCCTTTTTCTATGATTTTCTATTTGTAAACCAACTTGAACTTTAGTGCTGGTGAAAGTCCATTAGCCTTGGGCTAGCTGGATGTAGGCATTGTATAAATGTTACATAGTAAATCTGATATTGATTAATGGGCACCAATTAATTTTAAAAAAAGGAAATAGCAGCCTTGAAACTTTTATTTGAGGAAAAAGCCCACAAAAAATTCCACAGAGTTTGCAAACCAACATAATTTAAAAAATAAGATTTGCCCCACATTTTGGACATGGTGTCTTTAAGAAACCTGTATGCTGCCTTCAAGCTGTCTAGCTAGTATTGACTCAACGTAAAGCAATTCCTGCAATTGTGTTTCTAAAGAACTGGTGCAAAGTGATATGAAATTAAAATAAATGGCACCATTAAGTGCTCCCCAGGGTCAATAGCACTGACACTTAATGGTCAAAGATGTACAGGAGGCAGCGCTAGGAGCCTCTGCTCTGTCAAAGCCCTATAGACAGACTTCCAGCAAGATTAATTTGCCAGCAGTCTTCATTGTTCCTTTCCAGTAAATAGGGTTGGGGGGGGAGAAGGGGGGAAATGGTCTCAAATTGATACATTGTTATTTTCACTGGTGTAAAGCCCGGCATGGCCACAATGTGCAATCACTCCACCTCATTTCCCTCCTGCCCTGAAACCTTGACAAGTTCTAATATCTCCTGCTAAGCTAGTCATTCCCATAACACACAGTTATTAAAGCATTGTTAGGAAAATGAGGGCTTGAAAAGTGGAATGATTTTGACAAGAAAATCTCATTTCTTTCAGGTTCATTTTGCTTGAATTGGAATTGAATGACTTACATTATCTTTTATTTATTTATATTGCACTTCTGAGCCTAGCACTATGTAGCTAACAGGTGAGTGACCCAGAAAAGCTGATTTTAAAGGCTTGGGAACGTCAGTACTGAACATTTTAGCCTTAAGCCTGGTTAGTGCTGTAATTACTCATATAAAGGGGAGGAGGGGGACACACCAGTGTGATATGGTGCAATTCTCCCTAACCACTGTAACTGGTTAGTCTAATCACTACAGCTAGCTCCAAAGAGTGAATCACAAAGATTAAAAAATGTTCAAAATACATACTAAAAAAACCAAACAACTTAGCTGCCTTAATAGCCTGGTGCAGTGTAGGACAGCACTGAGATGGCAGCTGCTATATGAATGCATAGAAAAACAGAAGTTATTGCTTTTTCAACATTCTCAGCTAACTTAATTTGTTTTAACTAACAAGCTTAATTTATTTTACAGCAGCTTTGAAAAAATCCCAGCTCTCCCTGTGCGTCCAAAGGGGTTCCCCATTCTTGGAGTCCTATCTCAACATTCCCCACGCTGGAGCTCCTGCATGGGAATCATCAGTGCAATGGCAACTTCTACTGAGAGTCCTGCCAGAGCCATGAAGATAGACGTGCAGTAGTAAGTCTTTCTAAAGACTTCAGAAATTCTGTTTTTATAAAGAGAGTTGGGCGAATCCTGAGAGAGCACCTGCAACTCCCAGTAACTTCACCAGAAGTAGCAGGGGCTCAGAATCTCCCAGGAATGGTCTTACTCAAAGGGCTCAGTCCTGCAAATACTTGCACATGGGAGTAACTTTACTCATGTAAGCATCCCCATTGGGTCCAATGAGACCCCTAATGACGCTCAGTAGAAGTGTCTGCAGATTCAGGCCTGTAGGTGCGACAGGGAATCCCAACAGTTTTCGTCTAAGACTGGGTCTTGCTCTTGAGGTGCTTTGTGGTTGATCTCATTACATTTAGTCAAAGATTTAGGCCTTGTCTATGCTATGGGTGCGGTAGTGGCATATCTATGCTGCCATAGCTAGGACATTGTAACCTCCTGGTGCAGAGACAGCGACAGAAAGGGAGTTTCCATTGCTAGAGGGACGCCACCTCCCTGATCAATGGTAGCTAGGTTGATGGAAGAATGCTCTGTTGACCTAGCTGTGCCTACCCCAGGGATTAGGTCGGCATACCAGTGTCGCTCTTAGGTATGGATTTTTCACACCCCTGAGCACTGTAGCTATGTTGACCTAAGTTTTAAGTGTAGACCAGGCCTGAACAGTAAATGTGTTACAAATCTACACTGCTACCCTTTCAGGAGTATTCACAGTGCAGTCCTTTCTTTCCCAGCTAAGGTGACCAGATGTCCCAATTTTATAAGGATAGGCCCTATATTTGAGGCTGTGTCTTATATAGGCACCTATTACCCCTCACCCCATTTTGATTTCACACTTGCTAGCTGGTCACCCTATTACCCGCACAGCCCACCAAACATCATTCTGAACCAGATCAGGCTGATAATCATATCTTGTATTTCTCTAGCAACTTGCATCTCAAAGTATTGCTCCACTTTCTGCAGCACCCTAGGTTTTCCTTGGGAATCTTCCACCCACATTCTGACCAAAGCCAGTGCTGCTTTGCTTGTGTGTTCTGATAGGACCGCAGCTCAAGATGGCAGGGACTACTAGAAACACTACTTACTGAGCTATTTGTCAGGCTGTTAAATGCCTGCCCGCAGTACGACCTTAGATATTCAGTTTCTTTGTACTGATTATTTTTGACTAATCAGCCCTTCTCACCAGGGCCGGCTCCAGGCACCAGCCCAGCAAGCAGGTGCTTGGGGCGGCACATCCGGCTCTTGGGCGGTGGGTCCCTCACTCCCTCTTGGAGCGAAGGACCTGCTGCTGAATTGTCGCCAAAGACTGAAGCAGTGGGATAATGGGGGTGGGGGGGTAACAGCTACCTCAGGCAGCTTGGAATTGCCCAATAATCCCATTGTGTGCAGGGATGGAGCCAAGGTTTTTGCCACCCCAAGCAGCAAAAAGGGGGGAGGGGAAAATCATGATCGTGCCTCTTCCCCCCGCCCCTTTTTTGCTGCTTGGGGCAGTAAAAACCCTGGAGCCAGGGGCGACTCTAGACATTTCGCCACCCCAAGCACAGCGGCAAGCCACGGGGGGCACTCTGCCGGTCACCGGTCCCGCGGCTCCGGTGGACCTCCCGCAGGGTCCACCGAAGCCGCGGGACCAACGGACCCTCCGCAGGCATGCCTGTGGGAGGTCCAACGGAGCGCCCCCCCCCGTGGCATGCCGCCCCAAGCACGCGCTTGGCGTGCTGGGGTCTGGAGCCACCCCTGCTTCTCACTACTTCTCCCCTTGGCCTCCCTCAAAAAAATCCCCCCCCCCCACTGTACTGGAGCAGCATGCACCAATGGGGAAAAACAGAGATGACAAGTGGAAATTTTACTGGTACCATTACATCAGAGCAGGCCTTCAATTAGCAGCTCTGAAGGGAAGAAAATCAACTCTGCTTGTATCTGTTACAGACACACGAGAGGGATGCTAAACAGATGGAGACCATTCTTCATTAAAGGGAAAGGTGTTTTCTCTAACCTTGCAAAGGTTTCTAATCAAACACTCTCCTTCATTTTATGAGCTGTTCATCAGGGTTAGGGCATCCAAAAACATCTGAAAGCAGGAGAGGAACATGGAGGAAGCAAGATCTTTTTAGTTGCCTGCAATGTGCTGCTTAATTTCAGTCTGTTAGTCTTGTTCCTGAGGAGAGCTAATTCTTTTATTAATTGCTCTGCTTTGGCTTATGTTAGATTTCATTGGGGATTTGGCTAGAATCCCATGGTCTAACACCCTGTGTCTTGCAGAAAGTGCCATGTGATCTTTACCAAGGGGTCGGGCCTTGGTTTTACCTCTGATCTGAGGGATGGCACCTCAAGCTGCACAATGCTGCTGCTTATCCTGATTTCTCCAGAGCAGCCCCGATTTTTGGAATGGATTTGACCTGTCCAGTCTTGAAGGGGCTGCCCTCCATTTCACTGCAATGGAAACATGGTATTGCAGTAAGGCTCACAGAGCAGATTTGGTTCTCCCTGCTTCAGTGCCTCTTCTCCAGGATCACAAGAGGTTTCCAAAGCATTTTTCCCTCTCCTCCAATTTCTTTTTCAAACTATAAAGTTAAACCCCTGGATGAACCATGCCAAACCAAACCACTTACTCCATTTAAGGTGGTAGTATTTTGTCTACTCAGCTGGATGGGTCTGTGGGAATAGCTAGTTTCCAGACCATCAAGGCTTCTTCCATTTGGATAAGAGGCCACTCAGGAATTCCCCCAGAGGGTATGGGTTTAGTTATTAAGAGGAAGATACTTGCAACAAAGACTCCTGGGAGCTGGCTGTTGAGAAATGAGCCATTGTACTGTCTGCCTGCCTGATGTGGTCCTGTCAGAAAATCATTGTTAAGAAAACAGCAAGTGTTGAAGTGACTCAAATGCCTATATTCCACTCCCAGGTTTCTGTGCTGTCTCTCCCCAGGGCTGCAAGACCTACATGGTTTCTGTTTCATGACATTCCCTCTCTCCTTGTCTACTGCTCAGGGTACTATGTGTTAGGCATTCATGATCCTTGCTTCCCTAAACGCTCTGTGCTGGTTGGTCTCGCAGGGTTTGAGGTAAGCATAAGAGGCACAGAGAGACATATAAATGTAATAGGGAGAGGAGTAAAGAGATACAAATAGAGCTGGTCAGGAATTTTTCAATGAAACAATTTTTGATCAGAAATGCCAATTAGTCAAAACAGAAACAGTTCACCAATTAGGATTGATTTCCACAAATCTCCCAACTTGAAATATTTAGACTTCTTTTTTTCTAATTCAGCATGTTTTCTTTATGACAAGATTTTCAGAGTGAAAAATTCTGATTTTCCAGTTTGAAATGACCTTTTTTTTTTTTTTTTAAACTCTAAGCTTTAAAATCTAAGACTAACTAAAAGGCTTTTTTTTTAAAAAAAAAGTGCAAAATTGAAAAAAACATTTTGATTGATCCAAACTGGATGTTTAACTTTTTTTTCAGTTCATGGAAACTTCAAGACTGATTTTTCATCCCAATTTAAGGGGGTGGAGGAAGAAAATGTCAAACTCTCAAAACTCCAATGGACAGGAAAAGAGTTTCCTGCCCAGCTCTAGAAATGAAAGCCCAACAGGAGGAGTGAGTAAAATTTTCAAGAGTGCCTAAGTGATATAAGAACTTAAGACCCCTTTGCTATCATTTGTATGGAGATCATCAGACCCAAGTACATTTGCTATAGGAGATAACAGTCATGAAAATATGTAAGATAGGCAGCTGTCATAGGGTTCATGCAATGCTAGTGGCCACCTCCTGCTGGCCGTCCTGGGGATTAGCTCTAGTCAGGCATCGCACCCTCCCCAGTGGTCTCTCTCCTGTCCTGTCTCACCTTGCAGCCCTTCTTGCTTCAGTCCTCCAGCCAGGTCACCCTACATGTTCCCCTCCTTTCTGGGGTATGGACATTCAAAGTCCATGTCAGTCCCACAGTGATCCGGGTAGTCTTCCAATTCATTGCCCTGCTGGTGCCACTTCCCCAGTAGCCAGTAGGGGAACCCAGGCCTGCCCTCTACTCCAGGATCCTGTACAGGGGCCCTCTGGTTAGCAGCTAAGGCCTGTACTGCTATTACTTGCTGCCATTTCCCTGAGCCTTCTCCTACCTTCCTAGTTTCCCCCCACTTTGGGTTTGTTAGCCTCCCTCCTCCCAGGGAGTGACTCCAGCCTATTTTCCTGCAGCCCCCTTCTGTTACCAGCTTCCTGGTTTATAAAGGCCATGCCTATCCCTGACCAGCTGATCCTCATGTTTAATTAATCAATTCCTGCTCCCTGGCTCCTCCCCCAGGTGCAGCCCAGGTAGTTAATTGGGCCTAATTTACCCTCGCTGGGCCAGTGCAGGGATTACATCCCATCACAGCCCCTAATTCAAATCCAGAGGTGTGATCTCTCTGAGTTGCTGGGGGTGTGTGTGTGCTTGACCCCTGCTCTGCCCCAGGCCCTGCCTCCATTCCACCCCTTTCCTCAAGCCCCCTCCCTGCCCCACCTCTTCATGCCCCCGCTGTACCCCAGCCTCACCTCTTTCGTTCCACCCCCTCTTCCAAGTTCCCCCAACCCACGCTCCACCCCCTTCTCCCCCCAGTGCCTCCTGCACGCCACTGAATAGCTGATCACCGGGGGTGGGAGGTGCTGGGGGAGGAGCTGATCCACAGGACATGCTGGCAGGTGGGAGATGCTGGGGGAGGAGCTGATCGGGGAGGGGGGGCTGCCAGTGGGTGCTGAGCACCCACTATTTTTTTCCCATGGGTGCTCCAGCCCCAGAGCACCCATGGAGTCAGCGCCTATGATTCAAATCTATCCAGATCTGTCACATTCTGAGTGAAGGAAAAGAGGTGAGAATCGATGTGGGTTTGCAATTAGAACCGCCATTAAAACTCTGATAAACACAGGGCCATATGGTTTGCTGGCTGGATCAGACAATTGTCCACCTACTTGGATATCCTGCTTCTGGCAGTGGTTTAACACCCTCCACAATGCACCTGACCAATTGTGTGTGTGGTAGGGTAGAGCTGCACTCAGCACAGACCTGACACAGTGAGTGTATAAAATGCTACCACTGGCATAAGGGATTTTTTTTTTTTAATTGGAGATATACCAGTCTCCTAAAGCTGGAAGGGACCTTGAAAGGTCATCAAGTCCAGCCCCCTGCCTTCACTAGCAGGACCAATTTTTGCCCCAGATCCCTAAGTGGCCCCTTCAAGGATTGAACTCACAACCCTAGCTTTAGCAGGCCAGTGCTCAAACCACTGAGCTATCCCTCCCCCACACTGAGCTATGAAGCATTTGGATTTGGTAGCTTTTTATATTGGCATAAAGAACTACACAAGGCAGTGGAGAATAATGGTGCTGTACTCCCAGGGCTGGATTCTATATATCTCTTTACTTTAGATACTTATATAGCCCCATCATGATAGTAGCTGAGCATCTTGGATACATTAATGAATCTATCCTCACAACCCCCTGTGAGATTGGTAATTATCATTATTCCCATTTTACACATGGGGATCTAGAGCAATTGAGTGGCTTATCCGAGGTCACACTGGAAATCGCTCACAGAATAGGGAACTGAGCCCAGATTACTTGAGTATCAAGCCAATGATTTAAAGACTACATCATCCTTCCTCCCTATTTTTGCTCTCACACTGGCATAAAGGAGAAGTAACTTCACTGAAATCAGTGGAGTCATTGGTGTAAAACTGGTGTAATCTATAGGAGGCCCTAAATCCTTCAAGTCAGACATAAAACTGAGGGTCTGACTTGTGGCCATTGAAGACACATACTTTCTCCTCCTATAAAAGAAAGGGTGCTAGCTCTGGATACGTCCCCTCCCCCAAAGTAGATGTGTGTTAGCCCAGTGTTCAGGTAAAATTCCAACCTGAGCAATTTAAACTCTAAACTCCACATGCAGGTTCAGCTTGGCATAACATTCTTCAATTCCAGTCCTAAAAAACTCCACAGCAATGCTGTGCTCTGTTAAATAGCTACTGTGTCCAGCCCTGTGGTGGCTGCTCTTGAGTGAATTGATTCTTGTATACAGAATAGTTTATAAAGAACTTTGGACTCCGTCAAGATAAAAAAAATACACTACAGAAAAGTAAGATATTTGTTACTGATACAAGGGATCTCTTGTGTAAACAACAGCCATCCTCCCCCAGAGAAATTTGGAAACTTTCCTCCCCCCAAAATGACCTTTTTATTTTTTCTTTGTTTATTTTTGATGACTCGGTAGAACAGTCCTGAAGGGATTGAGAGGCTAGTTGTAAGATGTGAATGCTTCGGTGAGGGCATTTCTACATTGCCCAGTACAAACAACATTTCCAAAAGCCCAGACATAGATCCCTCCCTGGCGTATCAACAAGAGGAAGAGGCACCAGTTTCCTTCTCATGGACCTTAGAGCTGCAGAAGGGATGTGAAACAGACACAGTAAGTCCATACACCTTCAGTGGGTAGCTTCTCTGTCTTTTTTTTTTTTTTGACACCCTTTCACTTCATTTTCACTCCAGCCTATCCTGCTTCTCTTCTACTGATTGCCTTCCCATAGAGTAGTTTTGTTTTGATGATGGTGGTTTGCTGGTGGTCCATCAATTCCAGAACTAAAAAGGTGGCAAATCCTATTGAAGGAACAAATCACAGAAGGAAAAGGACCATTAGATGATTCGGGCCATCTCCCTGAGAGCATGAGAGGACTCACAATCATCCAATCTCATCCTGGTGTAACTCCACCGACTTCAATAGAGTTATGTCTGAGAGAGGATTTTGGCCTAACATATCCGCTGCTACTCTCTGGGTGTGAAGTGAACATGAATCCTTTGCCTGATCTAACAGCAGTCACAGTTCAACTTTGAGGAGGGGTGGGGAAGTTTTTGTCGCCAAGGATGGAACGTTTGCCTCTTATTCTCTGCAGTACCAGCCAGGAGGATTTAAAATGTAAAATGCCATTTCAATGTTTAAGAATAGCAAGTAATTTGGTGGCTCTAATAGAAATGCTTCCAGTCCTTTAGCAATGTGTTCCAGACCTTCATAACACTGCCTATAAAATTGCCTTTGGATTCCCTGCCTAATATTCCAGCCTTTCTCTCATTCAGCAAAACACAATAGCTTGCTCTAAGCCTCCCTGGGAGGATGGCTAACAGCACATTTACTAGACACTTGAAACATTTGATCATATTTCTCCTGAGTGTATTTAATATCTGTTAATGCCAGCAGCCCGGCCTGATCGAAAAGCCCGCATTGCTGGGAAAATTGTTTAATATAAAAGACGACGCAGGTAAGCAATCACTTACTGCTGTCTTTTTTGGAAATGGATAGGTGATCACCGATGCCCCCCCTTCCTCTTCCACCAACTGCTCCCCCTCCCAAGCCCTATCCATTACCAGTCCTGCTGTTGTGTGCTCCTCTGGATGCATTAGAGCCGTTATTCTAAGTACATAAGAGATGCCAGGAACAGTTTCGGGTTTCCTGCCTCATCAAACTAAACCTGATCTGTAAAAAATTAATACACCCAAAAGGAACAGTTAAAAGCATCTCCAATCAATTAATGCTGAACCAGAGGCAAGAAGGGTCGATTTGTTAAAGGAAACCCAACCCAGCTCAGGCTGAACAGAACTCAAGAGGCTGCAGGTGGAGTTCTGGCCAGCGAGACAAGCCCACATGCTTTGAAGGTGGGTGTGATGCCGGCAGACCCCGGGTGCCAGCTCACGGCCAGGCTTTAGGCCTCAGCTCAACACTGACAAATTCATTGCTGAACACTAGTCTGTTTCACCTGTGTGTTAGGATGGTGAAGATGGGTATTACACTTATAACAATGTGTTTATCGGTTAGAGGTTATCAAATGCTTGTAAGTTGCTCCAGGTGTTAAGCTCACCTATAACATCTTTATCACGTGCTATAAGATAATATTTAGGTTTTTGCTTCATAAATGTTTGGTCTGAAACTGTGAACTCAATCAGGAGCATTCATCTGTTGCTTATCAAGAAGAAGGCCTATCAGAAAGCCTATCAAAACTAAATGGGCCATTGTGGGACATCACAATCCAAAGACTTTATTAATTGCCCTTTCACACTGAGGGCTCGTCCTATCACATTGATTTCTGGGAGAAGGAAATAAAAATAGCTGACAAGAAAATTTTTCATCTCTTTCTTACTCTTTGGACTCTCACAGGGTCAGAGGTATGAAACAGAAACTGAGATCCCCAGAGTCAACTTGGGTAAGCCCTAAAAGATATTCAGAGCTGACAGATTACTACAACTCTGTCACCCTTTAAAACCATAGCCTGTAACTCGTTTGTGTATATATGTTTGCCTGCTTTAACCTTCTCTCTCTTCTTTTTCCTAGTTAATAAATCTTCAGTTGGTGTATTACAAGACTAGTTGTCTTTGGTGAGAGATCTAAGGTACAAATTGACCTGGGGTAAGTGATTGGTCTCTTAGGACTAAAAGCAACCTGAATATTTTGTGATCTTTGGTGTATAGCAACCAACTATCAGTAAGTCCAGCTTGCCTGGGAGGCAAGATAGACTGAAATGCCCAAGGGGGCTGGCTGTCAGGGCCGGTGTAACCACTAGGCAAACTAGGCAGCTGGGACACTGTTGCTCCCAGCGTGGGGATGGGTCACTCGCAGCTGCGTTAGCACCTACCTCTGCGGGCGTCCTCTGCAACTGTGGGCCCTGACTCCTCCCTCCGCCAATCCCCACATCACTGCCCACCCATGCCCCCCACGCCAGCCCAGAGCCACCTCCTCCCCGAGCCCCTAGGCTACCGCATCGCTCTCTAGCCCGCTCCCTCCGGCTCTGGCAGTCCCGGACCCCCTGCCGCAGCAGCGGCTAGTGCCCAAGGGCTGCTGGCTGCAGATTGGAGCGGGTGACATCAGCCCGCCTGCAGCTGGCCCTATTGACAGCAATGCAGTGGTGGGAGGGGGTGATGGGGGTGGGGGTGGGGGGAAGGGAGAGGAGACCATGGCCACCAGTCCACCTGCGGGGGTGGATCATGGCCCTGCAGAGGATACAGGGTTAAAGAGCTGAAAATGTAACTGTCCTCAGCACATGCCACCTTCCAAGGCTTCATCCCCATCCATTCCTGAAGCCCTATGGAGCAGGTAAATAGAGCCCCATTTTTGGGGAAGCTGAGACAGAGAACAGGGATGTGACTTGCCCATGACTTGTCACCCAGGGAGTCATTGTGGGAGTCCTGCTTGGAACACAGGAGATCGAGGCTCCTAGTTCTGCGCTGGCTCAGACCATTAGACCAGAGACCTTCAAGCCCTGAGCTCTGCACCACACAAGGTATTAATCTGGGATTAAGGGGCAGCACACTGCAAGTTTTCAGTGAAGAAACATGGCTGTCTTGAGCCCTTATGGCTACAAGGAAAATCTTCCAAAGGTGATGGGCATCTAGCCGACATAGTTCTGTCTGCCTGAGTTTGCAGCCAGCCTGGGACAACAGCTATAGGAAATGCGGCAGTAACTGTTAAGTCTAATTATGACACCGTCAGAGCCAGATTTTCATGTAACATGGGTGACCAGTTGCGTGGCACACAACCACTGCAAGTGTGCGAGCAACTCAGGTTAAGTGCAGCTGAACCCTGGGCAGGCTGCAGCACCCAAGAGATTTTTGTTCTCCCACTGAATGACAGCAGATACACCAGTAACTTTATTAGGTAGAAGTTTAGTGACCACATTAGGGCCATATCCTCCCCACTCCCAGCATTGGGCCAGCTGGGCCCCTCATCATTCTCCTGATTGCTTGTATGGTTTTGATGGGAGATCTGCTGTGGATTGAGGGGTGTATATGGACCTGCCTTTGCAGGCTCAGTTCTGGCCCAGCATTTGAAATAAATTTCCCTGGGTTTCAGAAGTACTGAGAATCCTGGAGTTCCCACAGACATCGGGGGAACTGCCGGTGCTCAGCATCTCTGAAAATCAGGCCCAGAATGACACTGACTCCCTGGGCCAGAGCTCTCTGAGTAAGGGGCTTCAGCAGTGATTGGCGTGGGGCAGAGTAAAGCAACCAGGACGGTCATGACAGAGGCTGGAACTCTGTCCTCGCCTCACACCTGTGGGAAAGAAAGGCCTTCAGACACCCCCTCCCGCCTGCATTGCGCTTTCCAGCCCAGGAGCAAGGAACATTTCACACCTTAGCTCTGGGGAGAGCCCAGAACTGGGAAGTAACTTGCCTGAAGTCATCCAGTGAGTTGGTGCCAGGGTGGAGAATAGAAGCCAGATCCCAACTCCCAGCTCTGTGCTCTGATCCCCAAAACAGCCCTTTCCAGATCCATTGGGGGGGGCGGGGGGGAAGCAGGAGGGACTCTAGCCTTGTGCAGGAGACCCAAAGCCATTTATTTTCATTAAATATGTAGACTAAATAATGAAATTAATAAATTTTCAAGCCAAACATGTAATAATTCTAATGAACAATGCCACATTATGCAGTATTCATTTTTGAAAGTTTATAATAAATAATGCTCCGGGGAGGGGGGCAAGGTGGAAGTTTTGCCTAGGGCGCAAAATATCCTTGCACTGGCCCTGCTGTCTGTGACTCCATGGTAAGACTATTATAGTGCTTCAGGAGTTCACATTTGTTACTATGTTGGTGAAATCTAATTATAGAACATACAACCAGTTTGAGGTCTCTGCTCTGCTTCTTGACAGTCTGTCTTGAGGTTGGCACTCACAGTCGTGAGCCACTCCAGACAACATGACAGTGGGTAATCACCTGGAGATGGGGTTTCAGTTGTTGACATGTGAACTTCACCTGTTCATTGGTCCAGTCTGGATGACCCCCCAAATTGTTCACACTCAAAAAGATGCTCTTACCAAGTTTTCAGCAAAGCTGGGAATAGTTTTTCTTGCTGGTATTATGGCTCTTCTGCCTTTGTTCCTGGCTAATACTGGAGTGAGGATACGGTGGGCAACCTCAAGTAAAGAATGCAGTTGGTGCCCAAAAGGGAGCTGCATACTTACTCTAGCAGCACGTCATAGTGTGGCCAATCCCAGCAGTTCAAATAACATGTCAGGCCTCAAAAATAAAGACATTGTGGCAAAAATCATAAGATTTAAATTTAATAATAATGTTGGGGTCTTTTTCTTTGCCTCCTGGTTTCTGAGCCTTTTGGCTGCACTCAGGTCTTGTTTTCAAACTTTTCTTCATAACCACGAGAAATAGAATTAAATAATAATTAAAAAAATAAGATGAGATTGTTGCATAATCTTTTGTCTCCAGGAGATGGGGCTTTACAAAAAACACCAGCTCTTGTGGGACCTGTGATGAAATCACAAGAGCTGGCAACACTATCATAGCAAAATGAAAGAAAAACTGAACTAACTCACTGGACTCTGGTCCTGGAAACCCCTGGCTGTCTTTGCTCAGATCAGTAGCCTTCAGAAGATGGGAACTGACCCCTTTTGTCCCCTAAGAATTTCCTGCTTCCTGACTTCTGACCGTTACTGAACTCCCTATTCGAATTTATTGTTTGACCAGAGACTTTCCAACCAGGTTCTCCTGATAGCTGGTACTTTAAATCTAAGAGGGACAACCAAGCACCGCCCTATAGTGGTCATTTTGCTTTTGACTGCTCTTGCTTCAGGCTGAGCCTTACTCCCTTTCTGCTTGTAAGAATTTAGATCCCTTTATATTCTATCTCTTGTCTTTTTTCCTGATCTCTGTTGAGATGCTACATCCTGTAACAGGGGGTGCTATTAGCAGCTACAAATAGAGCCACCTTTGGGAGCCACTTAGAAGAATTCACAGGGCACTGGGTGTAGTTAGAGCAGGAGGGAGTTAGATAGTCTGATTGGGCTTGGATGTTTAGTGGGGATTGTTGGCACCCGTAGAGAGGCCGATGAGCCAGTCAAGTAATTAGCTGACCAACTGAACAGCTGGGAGAAGAAAGCAAGCAGTATAAAAGGCTGAGCCAGGGCGCTGGAGTGTTCTTCCTGTTCTCTGCTGTGTTGTACTTGAAGTATAAGGCAAGAAATGACAATAAAATCAGTTGATGAAGGTGCCCTGGCAGGGCGTGTGGTGTTCAATAACTGGCAGGGCTTACCAGCCAGAGGTTTCTAGGGCTGGATAACCTGCTTATACATCCTTGTAGCCAGGGAGCTCAGAGAAAAGCAAAAGTGATTGACAAATGGTGGGAGAAAGTTAATTCAATAACCCACCTTTTAAGCTTGGCTTGAGATCAGTGTTTTTATCCAAACTGATGTAGCCCTCTGTCCCCACTATCAAACTGATAGGGTGCCTGTACTTTAGGATGGTGTTTCCTCCTATAGGGTGGCAGGACTATGGAAGTCTGGAGGGACAGGTTGAATGGTGACCTCTGGGAGAATGGCTGCTTTGGCCAATGCAGCTTTTTCACTCTAGTGCAGATCTCTTTGGAAGCGACTCAGTGGGAAGCTCCATTCTCCGTTATGCATCCAATGAAGTGGGTATTCACCCACGAAAGCTCATGCTCCAATACGTCTGTTAGTCTGTAAGGTGCCACAAGACTCCTTGCTGCTTTTACAGATCCAGACTAACCCGGCTACCCCTCCGATATTTGACTCCATTCTTAAGGTATCTGTTTATTACAATAAGCATGTATAGAGCCTTATTTATTCTTTACATTATGGCAGCACTATTGTGCCGGAAACTGTACAAACTTGTAGTAAGAGACAGTCCTTTCTCCAAAGAGCATATGGTTTAAATACACAAGATAGTTAAAGGGTGAAGAGGGAAACTGAGGCACAAGAGATGCCCTGCACTAGGATCTGAAAATATGCTAGTCCCTTCTATAAAACAGTGTTTAAACATAGTTCTTGTAACAATTGGCTTAATGTTCTTTCAATCCCCTAAATCCTGATTGGGCCAAAATATCCTCTCGCTTACAGTGGGGTCACTTAACTGAAGTCAATGGGATTGGGCAGGTGTAGCTGAGGAAAGAATTTGGCCCTGGTACTGTAGTTGCTCTTTAGGTGGGCTGACATGTTCCACCCCTTGCACAGGGGAGTGGTGAACACAGAAAACCCCTGTTGCTGAGATGTGAAGAACACAAACTGCATCTCCCACCTCTGCTTAGTCATCAGAATAGTCCATGCAGAGACTCCTTTCAGGATCAGCAGCCTCCTTCTCTAGAAGTCTATTTGCTTTGGGCAGGGGGAGTCCATGTGTATTTACCTGGTACTTTGTCTGTGGGTACAACTGGCACTTAGATTTTTAGAAGGGGTCCCATGGAAGAGAAACTGTGGAAACTCTATTCAGCTTTTAGGGAGGAAGCTTCTTAGCCCACAGTAGCCACATTGCCTGCAGTGGAGATGTGCACTGATCCCAACTCTTGCCCATGTTTTATCTGAATTTGGAAATAACTCATCCCCCCCGCAGCCTTCCACCCCACCCTTTTTCTCTCCCTTCTGCCTCAGGCAGCACGCAACCTTCCTTCCAGCTGAGAGGGAGCGGAGGCTGGAGCTGGCTGAAGAAAAGCCCATCGAGACCAAACCTGGCACTCATCAGAAGGGGTGTCTAGAGCATTGCAAAGATCTGACCCCTCCATCAGCAGCTAGGTATGCTGCTATCAGTAGCAGGGTAGCACTCAGAATTTGAATGTGGGTCCCCTGCATGCTGAATTGCAGGCCAGTTCCCGAAAGGACTTTGGAAATTAACCACAGCTCTATGGGGAGTTTTCAGACTTCTCGTATTCTATAGAACAACTGACATAAACTGTTCTTAAAGCACAGGCCAGTGTCTTTGTTCCATTTACCCAAGTTGAACACAGTGAATGACACACTCATCCCTGCAGTCAGGTGTAAGGGACAGTGTGAGTTAGACTTGTCCCTGCTATGATATAGGAATACACTGCGTGATGCGCTTTCAGTTTAATACAAAATAAATATTTTCATAACTTATCAAATTCCTCTAATATACTTATCTGGGAGAACACAGAGATTAAAGAAGTCCTGCTAATTCTTTTATCTTTCAGATACAGTGCTGAGAATAAAGGCACCCAAACCTTGGACTGTTTGCAAGAGGAAACGGATACAATTTGAGCCAGAGGTTTGGCAGCTGGGTTTACTCAGAGCTTCAGGTAAGCTTCTTTCCCTAGATTGTTTAGTTTCTCAGTTTGTGCTGTTCCTCAAGGCGATGGAAGGATTACACAGATGAACACACACTCCATTCTCTGCCTCACTGCCACAAAACTTGCTGCCAAGAAGGAACGTAAGCAGCTGGATCAGTCCTGAGGTTCATTTAGTCCAATACCCTGTCTCTGACAATGGCCAGCTCCAGATGCTTCAGAGGATGGTGTTAGGCTGCTACAATAGGCAGATGTGGGGAGCAGATTATCCCACCTTAAGTCTCATCATGGTCTCTAATAATTGGAGATTTGCTTCTTAAACTCTGAAGTATGAGGTTTTATGTCCTTTCTGCAATGTTTGTTAAAATTAATTATGACAGCTCTGGAGTTCTTGATCTCCATATAAATATCCAGTCCTTTTCTGAATCATGCTAAGTTCTGGCCTCAACAACTTCCCATGGCAATTAATTCCATGTTCTAATTACAAGTTGTGTGAAAATTTCTTTTTATCAGTTTTGAGTTTTCCACCTTTTAATTTCCTTGCATGTTCCCTGGTGTTATGAGGCAGGGAGAACAGGAGCTCCTGATCTATCTTCTCTAGACCATTCATTATTTTATCTGCTTTTATCATGTCCCCTTTTATTAATCTCCTTTGGGTAAAGGAACAAGCCCAATCTTTTGTCATATAAGTTTTTTTCCAGGTCCTTGATCATTCTTGTTGCCCTTCTCTGAAATGCCTCTAGTTCTGCAATATGCCTTTTGAGATGTATGACAAGCACTGCCTGCAATGTTTCAGATGAGGCTCCACCACTGATTTATATAAAGGCATATGGTTCACTATTTCATTCTTGAATCCTGATCCCTTGTTAGGCTTTTTTTTTTATACCTCAGCTGCACATTGAGCTTCTACAGTGATGCCCAGGTTCATATCTGGAGCTGATACAGTTAATTTAGAACCCTGTAAGTAGCACAGGGCTGGAAATGGTTCCCCATTCCAAAAAACTTTGAGATTTCAAAAAATGTTCTGTTCTGCAACAGGGCAGAACCAAGACACTTGAAGGAGGTAGACACTAGACTTGAACGTGGGTCTTTTGTATTATAAGGGAGTGCCCTGACCACCAGGCTATTTGTGTGTGTGTTTATGTGCTTGTCCCCTATGAAATGCTGTGATCTCGTCCAATCAGTATTTTGTATTGCAAAATGCCTGTCCACCTCTACCTGTAAAGTGTCCCGGTAGTTTAAAGTTTTCCCTCCAATGTGCATTACTCTGCATTTATCAACATTGCATTTCATTTGCAGTTATGTTGCCCATTCACCTAGTCTGTTTAGGACCCTCTGAAGTTTCTCATGGTTCTCTCAGGTCCTGACTCACCTCAATAACTTTGTGTTATCTGCAAATGTTGCTACTTCATTACCCACGCCTCCTTCCCAAATTATTAATGAACATATTAAACAACACAGGATCTAAGATGGAACCTTGCTGCACCTACTAATCACCTTTTGCCATAATGAAAATTTGACCACTTTGTTTCTGTCTCCTACCCAGGATTTGATCCAGACAATAATCTGCCTCTCACCACATGGTGACTTAGCTTCAGGGGCTCTCAACCTTTCCAGACTACTGTACCCCTTGCAGGAGTCTGATTTGTCTTGTGTACCCCAAGTTTCACCTCCCTTAAAAACTACTTGTTTACAAAATCAGATAGAAAAATACAAAAGTGTCACAGCACACTATTATTGAAAAATGTCTTACTTTCTTATTTTTACCATGTAATTATAAAATAAATCAATTGGAATATAAATATTGTACTTACATTTCAGTGTATAGTATATAAAGCAGTATAAATAAGTAATTGTATGAAATTTTAGTTTGTACTAACTTTGCTAATGCTTTTTCTGTAGCCTATTGTAAAACTAGACAAATACCTAGATGAGTTGATGTACCCCCTGGAAGACCTCTGCATACCCCCAGGGGTAAATATACTCCTGCTTGAGAACCACTGCTTTAGTAGCTTCTTGTCCAGGACATTGTCTAAGGCCTTTTGGAAGTCTTAATTAATTATGTAAACTGGTTCTCCTTTATCCACTGTTTTACTGACATGTTCAAAGAATTCTAAGAAATTAGTAAAATACAATTTTCCTTTGCAGAAATAGTGTTGGTTAGACTTGCTCAGATTATGATCTTCCAGGTGTTTTGCGGTTCTGTTTTTAAGGACTACTGGACTGAAATGATTTCAGCCTAGCCAAATGGCTCCTAAAATTGGCCACAGGTGGAACTGCTGACTCCAAGCACCCTTTCACCTCTGCCCCAGTGCTGAGCATGTTGCCTCCACAGCCCACCCAGGGCCTGCTGGCCTGAAGAAAAGATTGACATTGATTGAACAACCATGTTCATCATTGCCATCTGCTGAATGGACAATGCAGGAGTCTTGGAAAGAATGTATATTTGCCATAATACTACCACAGAGTATAAACCTTTAACTCCTGTGGTAAACTCCGAAATCTATGAATGATGCTCCCAGCATCAACCACAAGGAGATATTAAGAACATAAGAATGGTCATACTGGGTCAGACCAACTGTCCATCCAGCTCAGTATCCTGTCTTCCCACAGAGGCCAATGCCAGATGCTTCAGTGGGTTTCAGAGAGCTTCAGAACAGGGCAATTATTGAGTGATCCATCCACTGTCATCTAGTCCCAGCTTCTGGTAGTCAGAGGTTAGGGACATCTAGCATATGGGTTTGCATCCCAGACCATCTTGGTCCATTGATGAACCTGTCCTCTATGAACTTATCTAATTCTTTTTTGAACCCAGTTATACTTTTGGCCTCCACAACATCCCCTGGCAACAAATTCCACTTTTGTTTGTTTTAAATTTACTGCTTGTTTATTTCATTGGGTGACCCCTGCTTCTTGTGGGGTAAATGTTGGAGAGCACTGCCTGATCCGTTTCCCCAGTGTGATCATCATAATACTTCTGTAGTACTCCCAGTATCTGTTGGCTCAGAGAGTGTGGGACCTCAGTAGTTAAGACATTAACTCTTTTCACCTTTCAATGAGTGGTTTCTAACCATAGCTACACATAATAGGGCTAGTTCTTCAGGCTTTTGTGACTGGTCAGCCAGGCTCCCACTTCCTGCTTTAGTGTGCTGGGCCCTGGCACACAGCCACTATCTATCCCATTACTCCGTACATATGCTAACCCGTCATGGAGCTCAAGCTTGAGTTGTGGAACAGCTGAACCTTCATAGCAGGCTAGTGACCACTGCAGAATCAGAGGTGAAGGAGATGGGCTGCTCCAGCTGAGGACTTAGCTTAGTGACTTAGCACAAATACTCAAAAAGGTTGGAGACCACTACTCCAACTAACCGCATCTCTCATTGGCAGGAGCTGAGTTCTGCCATGGAGCTGTTACACAGAGACATGTAGGATGATAGCTTTATTGGGGGATCAGCTATTTGCTCAGGAGGCTCTGGGATGTAGCAGTTCCTTGGGCACCATAGATGTATTTACAGTATTTAAAGGTCAAGCAATCTTTCTATTTCCCTGTTTGCTACAGAGGGTTTTGTTGAACATTCTCATTACTCCTTGTGGTATTTTTTTGGTTTAAGAGGATTTCTCTGTGCGACTCTAGTTATTAGGATGTGGTGAGTGTGCAGTGAATGTGTTATTACTATAACAAGCTTCTTCTCATAGCAGATATTTATTTTAAGTGCTAGAAAGCTTTTAATTTGGATGCAAGCGTGGAGGTGCAGACTAGATAGGGTAGGTGGTCTGGAATGAGGAACAGGAAGCAGGGGAGGACAACTTGTAAGGAAGGCACAGGAGTGATAGGAGCTGTGGGGTCTGGTCCTGCCTCTATCACTGGCTTACTGTGTGACCTTCAGCAAGTCCCTTCACCTCTCTAGCCTGAATTTTCCCCTGTGGATGGGAGGGAACTGTGAGAGTTGAAACTTACGAATTTTTCTCCTGCTGCAGTTTGCCCCCTCTCCCTGGGACCCCCCCTAACATGTAGATGTGCTGAGAGCAGCAAAAATCTTGTAGATCTGAGGACACTGGTTGGGAAATCTCTCTCTGCCCTATTTCCTGGACTCTCCTTCCCACAGGTTTTGTGCTGCCCCCACCCCCTTGGGAGGGGGTTCCGTCTGTGAAGGGGAAGGCAGCATAACATTATTTGCAAATTTCTCTGCAGCTTTTTTGTTTGTTTGAGGGTGAAGGAGAGGATGAATCTGATAGTGAAAGGAAAGCTAAAGGGAAAAAGCCAAGGTCTGACAGGATCAAGGACAGCAACAAGGAGTTTTTAAAGTATATCTGGAATAAAATGGCATAGTCCCATTACTAGATGGAGATGGTAAAGTTAATAATGATGCAGAAAAGGGAGCAGTATTTAGAAGGCATTTCTGTTCTGTAGTTTGAGAGAAGCAGGATGATCTACTTAGTTCAAATGAGGATGGTGAACTACAACCCAGCCCATTAGTAACTAAGGAGCATGTTAGCTAACGTCTACTAGGTATAAACATTTTAAAATCATCAGGTCTGGATAACTTTTACCCAACAGTCCTAAACGAGTTGCCTGAGGAGACTCTGGCCTGCTGATATTAATTTTTTTAATAAATCTTGGAATATCGGGAAATTTCAGAAGGTGGGAAGAGTGCTAATGCTTTGCCAAAATTAAAACAGGGCAAGTGGGATGACCTTTCTAATTATAGGCCAATTAGCATGATATAAGTTGCGAGCAAAATAAAGGAAAAATTGATATATTCAATCAATAAAGAATGGGAATATAATTAATGCCAGTTAACACAGTTTTATGAAAAATAGGTCTTGTCAAACAAACTTGATTTCATTTTTTATGAGATTACAGATTTGGTTGATAAAATGACTGTGTAGGTGTGATATATTTTTGTAAGGCTTTGTAAGACATAGTACTTCACAATGTCCTGATTACAACACCAGCAGTACAACAAAACACATGTTATATGGATTAGAGCTGGCTGACTAATCTCACAAAATAATTGTCAGTGGGGAGTCATCATTGAGTTGGGGAAGTTTCGAGTGGGGGTTCCACAACAATCCGTATTAGGCCTGATGCTGTTCAAAGTAAATATAAAATCACTGCTGATTAAAAAAAAATTGCAGATGACACAAAGATTAGCACAATGGTACATAATGATGAAGTCATGGCAGACATACATCGTCATCTGGATCGCTGGGTGAGTTGGGTCTTGTGATAAGATGTTCACCCCACACCCAAGTGGAAGGGGTTAATGGAGACCGTGGGGGCCTGCCACACTCCATCCCAGAAAGGTAGAGGTGTGTGTGTGTGTGTGTAAAAGTCATCCTTGCAGCCTAGGGAGGCTGTGCAGGAAGCAATCAATTGGAAAGAAGCTGCACAAAGCAGCCAGTCAGGGCCTAGAGGTTTAGTACAAAAGGAGCGGCAGGGCAGAGCAGGGTCCGTTGCTGTGGGGAGGTCAAGAAGTGAGGACTGTGTTCCTAACAGGCTGCAGCAAGGGTAGCACCTCAGACAGAGTGGTTGCTGACAGGGACTGGGGGAGCAAGAGGAGCTCCTGGCTGGCGGCTGGCACTTGCTGGCTGAATGCCCGGAGAACAGGGCAAAGAAGGTGCTGGGGCCATAGGGAAGTAGCCCAGGGAAATGAAGGAGGCTGCTATCTACGCGGTCCCTGCGTTGGCACCAAAAGTAGTGGGCAGGCCTGGATTCCCTCCCCCCTACCCATTTGCCACTGGTAGACAGTGATACCTGCCCCCAGAAAGGGGAAACTCAGATTGTGGCACAGCCACAGGGCTGAGTCATGAAGAGGACGTTGCGGTACTTGGGCTGAGGCGGGCCTGCAGGTGGAGAAGATGACAGGAAAGGCACCACCAGAAGAGGGTGCACTGGCTGGCAGAGCTAATCCCCATGACGTCTGTCACGGAGCCCCCGTGCGATGCTCCGGAACTGCTCCCCACAAAGCCAGTCAGGACTTTGGGGAGCCTCCTATCCCTCGGAGCAGACTGTCTTCAGGGCAAGAAGCTCACACGGCTTCACCTCCTGGGTCTGACCTTGGAGTATTCAGCATATGCCCCTCCATGCGCTTCCCACAGCAAGTCTGCCCAGGCGGGATCCTGGGGAAGCCAGAGGGTCCTGCACCCCCACTTCGCAGTCAGATGTGACTCTTAGCCAGCCAGTAAAACAGAGGTTTATTAGATGACAGGAACAGGATCTAAAACAGAGCTTGTAGGTACAGAGAACGGGACCCCTCAGCAGGGTCCATTCTGGGCCCAGCGAGACAGACCACCCCGTCTGCCCTCACTTCCAGTCCCCAGCCAGCTCCAAACTGAAACCCCCTCCAGCCCCTCCTCTCTGGCCTTTTTCTCTTTCCCGAGCCAGGAGGTCACCTGATCTCTTTGTTCACGTTTAGCTATTCCCTTGCAGGGGGAAGGGCCCCAGCCATTTGTTGCTAGGATACAAAGTGTTGGCAAATTATGCACACTGGAGACTTAGGAAATGCATAGGGGAAACTGAGGCACCCACGCAGTATTTAGAGGGAACATTAAGAACAGTGCCACTTCGTCACAATGGTCAGCAGGAGGTGCCATCAAAGGCCCATTCAAACAAACATGTTTTAATACAGTCCAGAATAAGGTCATACATCTAGGAGCAAGGAATCACATTGGCTTGGTTGACACTTATCCATGGTAGTTTTAACATTGTGCTGGTTCCTGGAATACGTATGACATGAGGGTATTAAGTGTGTATGTGCCTTAGTGATCTCCCATCCATTCACTGACAAAATCTGTGAGGAAAGGTTAAAAAAAGTGGGCATGTTTAGTCTTGAGAAAAGACGACTGAGTGGGGGACCTGATAAGTCTTCAGTTATGTTAAGGGCTGTTATAAAGAGGACTGTGATCAATTGTTCTGCATGTCACTTGAAGATAGGACAAGAAGTAATGCGCTTAATCTGCAGCAAGGGAGCTTTAGGTTAGTTATTAGGAAAAACTTTCTAAATTCAAGGGTAGTTAAGCTCTGGAATAGGCTTCCAAGAGAGGCTGTGGAATTCCCATCATTGGAGGTTTTTAAGAACAGATTGGAAAACACCTGTCAGGGGTGATTCAGGTTTACTTGGTCCTGCCTCAGAACAGGTGGCTGGACTTGATGACCTCTCGAGGTTCCTCTAGCCCTACATTTCTATGATTCTATCAGACCCATGCTGCTGAGCTTGTGAAAGCTGATGAGACTCCAGTGCAAGGAAAGCAGTTAGCTTTATTCAAATAGATACCCTAGAACTGAACCAATTTCTCAAATTTGTTTCTCATGGCATTAAGCCAGACGTCTGGAATGGAATTAAATTTCCTTTTTCTTATATAAACACCAAACTGGCTTTGATAAAACTAAATATATCTTTGAACCATTATCTGTTTCTTTCCAGGAGATCAGATCATGATACATACCGAGTTACAAATAGCCCACTGGTTGTTTAAAGCACTCTTTTTAACTCCTGTGGTCTAGTATTGAATGGAATAATATATTGCCTGAGATTGTTAATTGTACTAATTATGTCTCTTTCAGAATTTGTTCAAAGGATTATTTACTGTCTCCTACTTTTGAATAATCAATTAAATGGATGTACTAGTGTTTGGATTTTTTAACCCTCTACTAAAGCATTTGAAATTAAGGGATCGTAATGTGAAGTAATTTGTAATGACTCTGCCATTGTAGGGAGATAAGGATATGGCATTGATCTCCCTTAGCACACACATACATAGAGTACTGAGTCAGGCTTGTGTGTCCGAGACTGCCCCTGAGCCTGATTATCCTCTTGCTTACACCCTTGTAAATCAGAAGTAACTCCATTGAAATCAATAGTTAAACCAGTGTAAAGCTTGAGTTGGGCCCGCTCTCTCAGACAAGTGCAGACATGCAGCCCCAGGATATGTTATTTGAGGTCTACCTGACAAGAGAACTGAGGGTCATGAAAAGAACCGTGTATGAAACGTGAACTTGTTCCACTGAGCAATGTGGCAATTAAACAGAGGCCTGCATCAGAACAATGCATCTGTCCGAGTCTTACTAAAGAGCCAGTATCCAGCTTCCTTCTATACCTACAAGGTAACAGACATGAGCCCCCTTTTTGTAAAAGGGAAGATGAAGGGTGAGAGGTTTCCCAGGCCCACACTTCCTCTCCCCCTCACCTGAATGGCTTACAGTATATGTTAAATAAAGGGCGTTGTGGGGAGCTGTGCTTGTGATATCCCCTGCAATACCTCCCAAACAGTGTTTCTTCTGTATGTGGCTGTCTCTCACTGGCACGCTTAGCACAGCTGTAGATAATATTTTGTGGACTGCACATTCCCTGTCTCCCCACTGTTTTGCAGCGTGACAGGCAGGCACAACAGACTGTCTTAGTGGCTCTGTGCCATGTGACAATGTGTGCGCCCATGCTGGGGAAGTGAGAAGGAAATGAAGAATTCATCCCAGCTTCTATTATTACCTTTGCTGTCCGTGTCAGTGAAATCCCAACATCTGTAAATATTTCTGTCCTCCAGAGAAGATATTGCCCATACTGCATTATCTATGAAAAATCCATGCCCCAAAACCCTATTTGTGGCTCCATTAACCTAAAGAACTCATCTGAATGCTCCATTTGCCTTTTAAATAAAGAGCGAGCGATTGTTCAGGGCTCAAATCCCTATCATTTCATGTTGCTTTCCTCATTATGAGAGGAACATAAGGGTCCCCGATCATTATTTCTGACTCTGTCATTAGCAAAGGTCTGAAAAGCCGCATTTTCACTCCATTAGCCTTCAGAAAGAAAAAGAATGATTGCTTAAGTCAAGAATAATTATTTCAACCAGCTTTCCTCAGCGTTTTGCCATGGAGCAGGCTGGGCCCCATACGCAGACTGACAAATTAATTTCTATTATTTATATTTTGTCGAAAAACCGCCCCGCTCAAGACTCCTTTAGCAATACAAATGGCTTTATTTGTGGTTTTATGTGCTTCTCTGGTCACCCATGACAAACAGCAGGAAGCTTATTGTTTCCCCCATGAAATCTGTCAAGGTTCCCATGATTTACACCTGGAACCGGTGTATAAAACGGAGGTGTCTGAAGCTGTCATTGGCCTGCTGTTAGCCACGAGTGGGTGGAGCTTTTGGTCGACTGGGACCTCTTTCTGTAGTGCAGGGGTTCTCAAACTTCATTGCACCGTGGTCCCCCTTTCAAAAATAAAAGTTACTACATGACCCCAGGAGGGAAGACTGAAGCCTGAGCCAGCCTGAGCCCTGGGGCGGGGGGAGGAAGCAAAGCCAAAGCCCAGGGGATTCAGTCCCTGGCAGGGGCCTGTAATCTGAGTCCCGACACCCAGGGCCTTCGGCTCCAGGTGGTGGTGCTTGGGCTTCAGCTTCAGCCCCAGGCCCCAGCAAGTCTAAGCCAGCCCTGGTGACCCCATCAACATGGGGTTGCAACCCACTTTGGGGTCCCAACCCACAGTTTGAGAACTGTTGCTCTGGTGTTCACTGGTGCTTGGGGTTCACTGGTCAGGGGATGAGCCAAAAGGACCTGAGTGGGGCTGTGCCTGTGTTCAGGGCAGTTCTCCATTCACTGTAAAGCAGAGCTGGGATGAATCTGCTTTTCCCTCCCGTTTGATAGAATGCCAACTAGTAGCTATTGGAATTCTGGATCCAGAGTTAACATTCTGTAGACTGGGGGGAGGGGGGATTTGGAATCTGTCATGAGAGACACCCACCAGGAAACAGGGCTTGCAGAATAGGGATATGCTCAGTGCTCTGTGTATGCAGGATAGCTAATCGCTGGTGAAGTGTGGTCTGCCGTTAGAGAAAGGAAAGGAGTCAGGACCAATGAGATGGATTTCCATCTCTGCCGTTGACTTGCTGTATAGCTGGAGGCAAGTCTCTTCACCTTCCTGTGCCTCCGTTTCCCCAGCTGCAAAAAGGCGACAATGAGGTGTTCTGAGGATTGATTTGGGAAGTCTGCCAAGTGCTTTGCAGGAAGGTGCTATAGGGAAGCAGAAGTATTGTATTTGTTATTCAGAATGTGAATGGCACTCCTTGCAATTATTAGAGGCTGTGAAGATAACTGCATCCCAGCTGACAGCCTGAGTGTGGCTAAAGGGGTCAATTCCCCTCTCTTCCCTAAACAGACCCCCTGCCCCTCCACTGCTTAACAACGGCTAGTAACCATCTTGACTTGTACAATAACATCTTGTGCAGACCATCACTTCCCCTTCCCACAGCAAGCTGTGCAGGGGTTGGTAGGAGAGACTGGCACCCAAAAAGTCATTTACTGGGGGTGGCAACTCTCCAACCTCCTTGCGCCTGTTCTCACTGAGAAGATTGAAACGTGGGATTGAGCGGCAATTATTATTTTTATAGGGCTCTAAGTTCAAAGAAAAAGTTCCTGCCCCAAAGAGCTTGCAGCAGTCTCATTTTAGACTTGATGCCACAAGTGAGGACAATGAACAGTAGAGTGGCACTGGGTGAAGAAGTACAAGGCTTACAGCAATAGCAGCACATGGTTACTCGGCCCTGGGTATATTCGGCTCATGAGGGTTCTATTAGATATCTCAGTCTGTTGTGAATGAATTCATGGCCTCTAGATGCCAGGGCAGAAGTGAGGTTTGAGAAGTGATTTGAATGAGGCGTGGACTGTGGCTCGGCAAGTAGGGAGAGATGATTCTTCCATGCACAGAGGGCAGCTAGAAAGAAGACACATAGGCGGCAGGTGTGAATGAAGAAAATCAAGGTGGTGCCCGGGCTGGAGTAATTGGCAGAACACGGTAAGCTGGGGGAGATGTAATGCTCTGGTTATGCAGGATGCCAGGCAAGATGATCTAATGGTCCCTTCTGGCCCGAAACTCTATAATTTCTTCAGAACAGGACAGAGAGAAACTTTAAGTACCATGTCTAGTCTGCTCTGCCATAGTACTCCAATCCCAGTTTGGGAGGCCATGATGTGCCTCAGCAGCCCCTTCAGATAGCCCAGCCTCTTTAGCCCCGAGGAGCACTCTTGCCTCCTGGTATGAATGCTTACATACCTGTCCTCCTCAGACTCTTGGTGATTTCTGTCTCACCCTCTGTTTTTGCTGGGCGTTTTGAATCCTACATTCCTGAAGCAGCCGAGCTGAAATCTGGATGCATTGTAATTAATGCACTAATGGAGTCTTCATTGCACTATTAGGACCTTTTAAAATTTACTCTGGGAAACCTTTCAGCACTATTAAATACACCTTTGTCACATGATGAAGTGCTCTTCATAATAGGCTCATTAACATTCATCCAGTAATTCAACCCTATCCATTAACAGCTGGCAGGCAGGATTTTCCAAAAAAGACCCTGGGAAGCTCTTTCCCTGGCCAAGGGCATGCTTCCTGATGCTGCTCGTTAGTCAAATGTTGGATGCTTCGTGATGGGGAATCTGTCAGATCCCCCATGTCATTCAAATATATTACAGAGGGCAGCTGAAATCAGTGGGGGATTTGGAGATATCTGTAGGGAGCTTCTACCTTGGATCTCTGAAGCATTTATTTCAAATCGGCAGGTGCAGTGAGAAGACGCCAAACTTGTGGAATTTCTATTGGTATTTTTCTTCTCTTCTCTTCTGCTTGGCCTGACTCTCATTTAAAGCCAGGCATTAGTTGCTCTGGGTAAATGCATTAGCTGGATGTTCTGAATATGGTGATTAGCAGTGAAATGGTTAACAATGGCATTTGAGAGGTTGTCAGTAGACTTCAAAGTTAAATATCTTTTCCCATTGAGATAAAGGTTATGTGTTGGGAGCCAGATTCTTCCAGGTCCAGTGAATACATAAAAAAGCTTCTATTTGCCCCATTTTGATAATGTCTGAAATTTGATATCCCCTGCGAGATCTTTAGTGACCTATGTAAGTTGGGGGGGTGTCTAGAGTTGTCAGCTCTCATGATTTTATCATGTGTCTTTCTAAAAGCCAAGTAATTACGGGAGTATGACTTACTTTGTCCATTCTGTCTTTCTAAAAAGTAAATTTCTAGCCCTCCTGGTTGTGGAGCAAATATCACTCAAGGCAAATAAAATCAGAAGGCCAATAAAAAGAACCCTGAATGAATTAAAAAAAAAACCACAATTTTTAATCCAGTCTTGTGATTTCTGGGGACCAGTCTTGTGATTTTTGAACACTAGGAACTGTCCATCTGGAGTTTTTAGGCCAGTTCCTACTAGACATGGCCACAAAATAGAAACCACCTCACGATTGCCATCTGGTTGCCATGCTTAGCAGACAGGTTAAAGGCTACCTACTTGAGTCATGAAGAGGGAACCACTCTCTCCCCATTAGAAGTGACTGCTCCAGGGGAGGGTTGAGTCAAGTAGACAGGCAGTGGTGTGTTTGGGAAGCTTGCCCTGAAGATAAATAAAAGGTTTTGAGTCACCAGGGTGTCATTCTTACCCATTTTACTAGTACTATGTGTGATGGGTTAGACCTCCCGCTTCTGGGGTGCCACCTGATGTGCTGGGGTCCCACTGAGCCCGTCTGTCCCACCAACCTGGGTTCGCCTTACTCTGTGCTGCTGTGACAGGCTCTCAGGCCTCCTTTCAGCACACACAGAGGTAGGGACAAACCCAGCTGTGGAATCACACAGAGTCTGCAATCAGCTCTGTGTGGGAGGACTCAGCTTGGGGAATTGCCCTGCACTTTGGTGCACACACCCTTTGGCGTGTAAACCCAAAATTATATTGTCTTGTGCTGTATAGAAGTTTATACAGTGTAAGCTCATGAAATTCGCTCCCTCTCTCAATGTGGAGGAAGATATGCACAACTTCCCCTCCCACCCACCCCCCCAGTTATGAATTGCACAAACTGGATTTTGGAGTAAACAAAAAAAAAGTTTATTAACTACAAAAGGTAAATTTTAAGTGATCATAAGGGATAGCAAACAGAACCAAGCAGATTCCAGAGCAAATAAAACAAAACACACAAACTAAGCTTAATACACTAAAGAATACTGGCTACAAATAATAATTTCTCACCCTACATTTTGTTTCAAGCAAGTTGCAGAGTTTCTTGAAGGTAAACTGCATTGCTTGCAGCTTAAATCTCCAGGGATTCCTTTTACAGGCTGATCTATCTTGCTTGAGCTCAGCCCCTATCTCCTCTAGCTTAGTTCCTTTGTTTCTTCCGGTGTTTTCAGCAGCCTTCCTTCTTGGGTGGGGAGGTGGTGGAGAAGAGCCAAGATTAACTCACTCCCCAGCTTTAAATAGGATTTGCATATGGTGAGAATCTTTTGCTTCCCAGTTTTGACCCTCAACCCCTTCCCGTGGAAAAAAGCAAGCATTTCAAGATGGTATTCTGTACCAGGTGACATGATCACATGACCCTGCAGTGTCAAAGCAGCATCCCAGGAAACTTATCAGGAAGGAGGGAGATTAGTATCTTCAAAGTCCTATTGTCCTTCCTAATGGCCGATCCAGGCTGATTGTATACTGTCTGGTGGGCGTTCCCCAAGTACACATTCCCCAAGTGTCATTGTTACATAGTTAATATTCCTAACTTCAGATACAGAAATGATTCATGCATACAAATTGGATAATCACTTCAGTAAATCATAACCTTTCCAGCAATACCTCACATGACCCATCTTGCATAAAACATATCTTAGTTATGCCATATTCATATCATAACAATATTTCTATGAAGAATATGGGGGCATAATGTCACACTATAATAAATTATGGGAGCTCCTACCTCTGGCCACCCTAGAGCAGATTCCATAAGCAAGCTATCCATCAGTTTTCACTGTCAGGGATGAACTTATACAAAGGGGCTAACAGTGTCCTCTTTCCCCCCAGGGACAGTGTGGTTCAAGAGACTACAACATAACTGAAACTGTGAGCTCTTTGGGGAAACCATATATTTTCTTTACAGACGGCGCCTAGATGGTGGGGACCCCGATCCCTGATTGGAGCCTTTGGGACACTACCTTGATACAAATAATAAATAATAATGCACAGGAAGACCCTTGGAATCCATGGATTTTTCATGCTTGTGAATTTTTATTATTCCACTTTGCCTTTTTAATTTTAACTTGGGAAATACTGTTCTCCTTTCCTGATCTACCTTAATCCACAGCCTGCCTTTTTTGCTCCTGAGTGACTAGCGGTGAACAGATCTTTCAAAGATATCTTTCAGGTCCCCCGGACCAGACCCAGACAAATACAAGGTCTAAAATGCAAACTGTATAAAGCTAGAGGCAAAGATGTGTGAGAAACTCAACGTTATGAAGCAGAAACAGCAGGGGAAAGCAGAAAGTACATCCCACTGCTAGAGCCTAATGTGATTTAGTGGACAAACAACAAGACATTACAGTTAGGTTTTACAATTGCTAAATGCATTAGTCCTTAAACAAACATCTAATGTGATTTTAAGCTTTGCTTCCTTCAAAGCAATAGGCTTCATGGGATAGCTATTTTCCTGTGGCATCTAGCATCATGTCTTCAAGCTGCAGAATTCTATCAATGTACCTTTAAAAACATCATCAGAGTTCAGTCCAGGACACATTTCAGGTTTTTCCAACTGGTTGTAAACAATGTTATTGTGTATAAGGTCTTTTGTGAATGCTTGTAATGTTCTGAACTTGATGGCCACTATGAGATATGTATACAGACCGTGGTTATGAATTTATGTATCTGTGTAGATATAACACTATGCTCATAATTTGGCTGCAACATTCAGCTCCAAATCTCACAACAGGGAGGTGGTCGGTTAGACAGGGAGGGGCTGTCTCCCAGGCAGATGAGACTAGCTCCAAGCACCTAGCATTGCACCACCCAGGAAAAGACAAGTGATGGGCCATTAAATTTAATGGGAAAACACCAAAATAACTTGAAATTGTAAAGAAAATTCCAATCTTTGAAAACTAAGAAAGGAGGGAATTTTCCACCATCATGAATCACCAGAGTCTGAGAGAAGGAACACCTCCAACCCCAAACCCTGTTAAAAGAAAAACGGTTTGAAGAGAAGACTAGTCAGAAACTGAGGGTCGGCATCTAGCCGCATCTAGGCGGGGTGTTGTCTATGAAATGCTGGACTCCACTCTATGACGGGGATATGCTGGGAAGGCAATGGGTAACTTATATTAGAAAAGGGAATTTAGCTAATATAGAAGTGTAAACCTGAAGTTGTGGCTGTGTTTATTTTTTGTGTAACTTGTGTGTGTTCATTTTCCCTTACTGTTTCATCTTTGAGTCTGTGTTTTTTCTATTAAATAATCCTTTTGTTTATTTTTACCTCAAGCGGGTCTCCATTGTGCAAACTGTGTTGAGTGTGTGTGTGTGTCCCAAAGTGAACTGATAACTGGGGAGCTGGTTTTACTCCTTTGGAGGTGACGAACCAGAGGGGAAAAATCTGAGTTCCTAGTAAGTAAGAACTCTGGGTAGATGGATTTGGGAAGACTTTGGACTGGAATGGCTGTTGTCATCCTACAAGGGGTAGCTAGGCTGGTAGAAGCCAGGATGTAGGAGTGCTACTGGTGTCAGAGCTCTGAGCCACCGCAGCATAGGATTAAGGCACCCAAAGTTAAAAGGCAGGTGGACTGGGTGATCCCCAGAACATCAACCCCTAAACCTACTATTTTTCTGCCACTACCTGTTCCTGGCCCTCTCTGTGGTCTTGGAGATATCCTTACTGCTCCAAAGTGATGTCTTCAACTGTTCAGTCCACTCTCCCCCAGTGCTTGGGTCTTCATGTTTGTGGCTGGCAGCATGCTCAGCACAGTGACCTTGTTGCAGACACATATGAGGACTGGCCAGCTGCCATAGCCTGTCATCCTCTCCTCTGGTTGCTCGTAGATCACCTGAATTGCCTCAGCTCTCATTTGTGGCTCCTTTTCTTGACTCTTCTGCAGGATCCAGTAAGTGGCTGGCAGCTGTTACATCTTGGCATTCTGTGTAGCTGTGCATAGCAGGAATATCAGTCTTCCTAAGAAGGTTATGGAATGGCAGCAGGCATTTGATGACTGCATTTTCAGTAGAAACACAATGGAGAAGGGTGGTATTACTGAGCTGCAGCTGGTGAATCTTTTATATGGGAATCAATTTGAATTCCAAACTTAACAGTAGCAATTGGGTGTGAGACATCACCCCACTTCCCTCACAAAGTGGCAGTTTTGAGATGGGAGGAGCATGCCACTCCCTTGGGACTAAATTAATTTAGGGTCTATTAGCAGCAGGCAGTAGCAATCCGCTACTAAGCACGTTGCCTGCTCCTTCTCTCCCCATCTCTGTCCCATTGCCAGCATCTGCCTCCCTGCCATGGGCACTGAGGATCCTTTAATAATCCAATAGTGTGTCCCAGCTCAGGATCACAGTGAATATATTTCATCATGAGATTTCCTCTTCCTCATGTGCCTACCTCTTGCTCTCATGAGATTTCCTGTTCTATTTCTAGGCCAAAGAGATTTATAGAAACAATCCAACTTTCTGACTCTTAATCTCAACCAAACTTCTGTCTCCAAGGGACAGATCCCCTCTCACTGACACTGGTGGAAAACAGGAGTAACAATTAAGTCAGTGGAGATACAGTGGTGTAAAACCAGTGTGGTGAGACTAGAACCAAGCTCCATATCTTCAGGGGTTCCTGCCATTGTGTGGCTCTCCTCCCCGTCCAGTGCTGGACAGCTTTGACAAAGATCTCTAGTTAAAAAGGACATTTCTGACTCATCTGCGGCTGATTTACGCAGTGGCCAAATGTGAAGAACTGTACTTTGGTTTCCATCCAGAGTTAATGGGAGTTTATGCATTTTGCTGCTGCGTCAGCCAAGGGATGTGAGGCCAAATGAAAGTGAAAGGCCTCAAGTGCCGTATAGGGTTGCCAATTTTGGCTGGATGTATTCCTGGAGGTTTCATCACATGACAGTTTTTAATTAAAGATTAATCTTTAATTTCTGGAGACTCCAGGACAATCCTGGAGAATTGGCAACCCTAGTGCCATAGGGCATCCTGGTGCCTCACCAGCATTCCTTTGGAACCCTGGCTCGTCCCAGTTCTGCCCTCGTGACCTCCCATGGAGCAAGCTTAGTAGTGAAGGAGTTAACTACCAGACTGTTCATGTTAAATGGTTCATTTTTTGAAGAGGAAAAATTATTTTCCTTATTTTCCACTTAGTACTAGGGATAGATAGAAACTTGTTTTCAGTCTGCATGTTGTCACCCTCCCACTGGTACCCAGCCTTGATGCAACCAAAAGCCCCTCCATGACATGAGATCCCAGCCACTTGGGAGTCTGAGGACAGAGCCAAATTCATAGCATGAAAAATCCTGAGCTCGACGATTCTTTTTGTGTTACCAGGGAGAACAAAACCCCTGTCTCCAGTGTTTTGGTCTCCAAGGTTCACATTTATTGTAAGTAGTTTGTTTCTGTTTAGGCTCTCTCCACTTCCTGCCCCGCACCCTGTGTTGTCTATTGGTATGGTGTAAAAATGATCTGTGTTGACACAGAACTGAGGAGGCACTTTGTATTATCCGCTCCTGCATTTGCCTGGACACTTTATTTCAAGCAACAGAAGTGTATTTCACAGCAAGATGGTTTCTTAAAAGGTTTCCACTGACAATTTGTCTAAAAAGAGACACTGAGGTGGCTATTTTTATCAAAGGCAGAAAGCTGGATTTCTTAAATGCATTCAGCAAAGTTACTGGGAAATGGTAGAATGAGATTTGAAGGGCCATGAGGATAGGGATGTACGGTACCAGTGGCAACACCATCACTGGCACTAGTACCAGCACCCTATGAGCTGCCACTGCACTGAAAAAACAGTTATAGGCCCCAGTTCCCCAATTGGACTGAAGAGCAATCGGTGCCGTGGGGAAAAAGTGGCTTTAACTTTGCTTTGCTCACTTCCTTCCATCCCAGTCCTGGGACTGTCTGGGTACCAATCCAGTCCTTGTTGTTAATTAGAGCATCCTGCTTAAATCTACCTGCATGGCCCCCAGGGATTAGCTGGGTCCTGACATGCTTGGCCATGCCCTCTCTCCCTGGCCACACCTCTAGTGCTGGTAGCTAGGAGGAGGGGGTGTAGCAGCCAGCTGTATGCAGAAAGAGCTGCCATTTTGTTCTCAGAGTTGTTGTCCAGACACAGTCGCACACTGTGCTGTCAGCTGAAGACTTGACTTGGAGCTAGCTCAACTCTTGCTTATATTTTCATTCATGGGACTTTGCCCAGGTGAAGAAGTTCACCTGATCAGCCTACCTTTGAAATGATGGGATGGCAACAGCTATCTTGAATCTCTTCTCTGCACAGTGCTTGGAAATTATAAAGCAGTGGATCATTCCAAGGCTTATTAGAATTCTTTGTAGAAAGACAGTGGTGAGGATGAGGTATGTTGATAGCCTGCATTGAAAACCGGGGTCTTCTCCTGTTTCTTGGCAAATGTCTAAATTCTGAACCTAATTCCCCACTCATGTTCCCAAGGTATCACACACCATTTTAGCCATGTAACTCTCATTAGCTTTATTCAACTGGAGAATTAACTCTTGGGTGTCTTTCTTCCCTAGACTTTTAAAAGCGTCACTCACAATCATCACACCTTTTTAGGTCAGACTCTGCCACCAGTGCAGGGCACCCCCTGCTGGTAGTGAGCAACCTTCCTCAGTCCTCATTAAACAAAGATCATGTGCCTGCCACACACGGATTTCCCTTCCCTGGGAACAGGCTGTTTTCCATTGCTGTTGGTCTAACTGTTTTTAATGATCCACTTTGGACTTTCTTGCTGGTGCTTTGCACAATAATCAACAGTTAATTACAAGCAGTCAGACAAATTGGTCTGCGAGGCAAGGAGATGAAGCTGATAGAGAGGTACAGGGAGTAGGACTGGAGCAGAATTCAATGAGGGAGAAATGGCTGGTGTATAGACATGGTGGGCTACTGTTTGGGTGAGCATGTGTTCAGAATGAATCAAGGGAGTGTATTGTTGTGCAAAACTTTACTTCTTTCCCTGTCCCTGATGCACTTTCCTGATGGTTTGTTTTTACAATTTGCTTCTGTGACACCATCTCCAATGTCAGGCAAGTTTTGGTTTTGCAGGCAGCATTGTCAGATCCTGAAAGGCAGTGGGAAAAATGAGTCATTAGAGAATAGAAAATCGGAAGGCTGAAAGCACTGGAAATGTTGCAGGTGTTTCCAGAGTTTTGTAGATATTCTTGGGTGTCTCAGGTGAGTCCTGGCAGAGCTCCGAAGTCCGAGGTGAGTCCCAGACCAGATGGGCTCTGGAGTCACAGATGTGTACCAGGTGTGTACAGCAATTCTAGATGTGTCCAGGGTGTGCCAGATATGTCTCAGATATGTGAAGGAGATCCCTTGCCAGCTAACGAATGCAGTTTTACTACCAGACCCCAGGGGTGTGCACTTCTATTTTGTCCATTTATTTATGACTTTTATTGCTACAGTTAGAAAACAGGAAATTAAATGCAGAAATGCCAAATTTCAGCCCACACTAAGATGAAGCCCAGGGTGCTTTTCTAATTGGCAAGCGATAGGGGGCTTCATCCAATGGCTATGCAGACACCATAGTCATTAGTTAGCCTCATGAACATCTGCCAGCTCTTGCGTAGCTTCAATTCTTACTGGTGAGAAAAAAGTGTCTGCCTACTCCCTCAGGAGTAGGCAGTAGGAGAAGATGTGGGGGAAGGCAGGAGACTAGCTTTTGTGTGCCCCAGAAGCAGGAAATGTGGAGAAGCAATGGTGACTCTGGAGGCTGGTGGAGTCAGTAGGTTACCTGGGGCTGCCAGTTTCAAGGGGTAGGGTGCCAAAGAGGATGAAGTGTTGAGGGATCTTGGGGTTTGGACAAGTAGAATCTGGGGGTGTGACTTGTTTGAAGGGCCCAGAGACTGGAGCAACCTAGCTAGGGGAGCCTTCCCCATTCTGTCCTTCCTCTGCCCCCTTCAGACCTTGATCCTTCAATCCTTGCATCCTTCCAAAGTGGGTGAATATAATACAGATATAGGCAGGCATGACAGGTGCTGCCAAATGTGTGAGCATCACCCGCGATCCCTGATGTTTGGTATATGGAATCGAGATGGGACAGCAGGGCCTTCTGTTCTCACAAGATGGATTATTACCCAGTTAGCATCTCAGCTAGCACAGCCGGCAGAGGGAAGAGGTCTGGGGTGCATCTACCCGAGCCACTGCGTTACAGGGCCTCCTGCCGCCAACTCAAGCAGAGCTTGATCAACATAGAGTATTTGAGGTTCAGTGTGAGTCAGCATGTGGCCACACACATGCAAACGCCCCAGCCATCAGCCAATCCAAGAAGGCATCAGGGACTACAGCACCCATGACTGCTCGCCCCTCTACCTGGCAAGTGAAAGAAGCAGTTCAGGCTGTGCAGGCAGCCTTTGTAAACTTGAGCCAGTCTGACATATTGCAGCCAGCAGAGGACAGTGCCACTCACATACACCAGTCACTTCATTACAATCTTACTCTTACGTGCCTAGGCATTGAAGTTCTTCTGGTATGAAAATTCTTTACTGTTGTGAGACTCCCTCAGTGTCTAGGCAAACAAAGAATTAAGGGCAGGGTAAATCACTGCTGTCGGTATAAATTAGATCCTTAAGGTTAATGTACTGTTTATCTATTTTCCACATCACTTCTTTTTTTCTAATATGATTTGCAGTCCCTTTAGGCCTACAATTAGCCGCAGGCACCTTCTAATGTATGCAGAACATATCATACCCCCTAGCATCCCCTCCAATGTGCTGTGCTGGTGAAGGTGAAGGAGAGAGGCTGTAGAATAACTGGATTTATCCTACATAACTTTGGATTTGAAAGAAATTGCCTCTGATAAATCCCTAGCGGACATTTGCCCCTATCACATAACCACTGCATAATTCAGCACGGTTCAGTATGCTTGGCCAGCTAGTCTTAGGGGCTCGAACAGCACTGAGATAGTCAGAGCTGTGTGCGGGGAACTGAGGACTGGAATAGCGGAGGGGAGGCTGTGTTGTAGGACAAGACTTAGGGGCAATGGCAGATTTAATGAGGAGGCAAAGCTAAAGTAGCAGCAGAGATTAGATGTATTAGCAAAACTGGGGTTGGGGGTCAGGACTGGAATAGCAAGGTGTGCTGTGCTGTGAGTCAAGATTAAGGTGTTGTACTAGCTGAGCGTGGACTAGGATAGCAGGAACTGGTAGAGGTGCAGATTGAGGTTCACTGGCAAAGCCGGATTGGGGCCCAAGACTAAAATAGCAGGGTTGCTGCAAATTGGAATTGAGGGGCCTTAGCAGAGTCCCAGAGGAGGGAATGATTCCCATATGGACTGTGCTTTCTCTCCATATTCCTCAAAAGCATTTCTTTTGATTTGCTGTATCCCCTTCTTTTGCTTGGGCTGCTGATGCTCAGTCCCTGTCTGTGTGGATGGTGCCAATGGCAGATGGGGCCATAATCACTTCCAGAATCCTCACTGGGAACGGACTCCACAGACCATATTCTAAGTACCCCATAAATTATATCACGCCTTCTGCCATGTGCCTTTGTGGTATTTTTCTGGGGTCTAAAATATTAATTAAAAAAAAAGGCCCTTTTACAATACACTACTATATTAAACTTACAACACTATAAATCGGGGCCATAAAACTGTAACTCGATGACTGAGTGGAAGATGAACCTGACACACTGCTGCGGGAACGACAAAGATCCTAACAAATTGCATCATATACAAGTTCCTGCAATATACATAAAACTTACTATTTTTCACTCTTATTAGTTTGTTTTTACAATATTTTCATGGACGAAATATAAAAATGGCAAGAAACACACAAGCAAATCAGTTCACAAAAATAAAAAGTGACATGAACATGCATCCAAAGCGTGAGCTGAACTTCAAAAAAAATTTTTTTTGAGCTTTGAAACATTTTCCATTTTCTCTCATTTCTGTGTGTCTGGCTTCAGCCTGGGACCAGAGGCAGAAGCACAATGAAATAATGTGAGAAGGATTATTTCTTGTGCTAGTCCCATCCTGATCTGAAGCAGCAAGTACCCTAAGTCTCATAAGAAACTCCAGTTTCACCAGATTTCCGCCCCCAAAACAAGAACAAATTGCTTTGGTTTCTGCTTTATTATGCATAAAGATTAGCTTAAAGTGTTGGTTTTTCCCTCTAAAAAGACCTTTTCTTGTGTTTGTCTGTTTTGTTTTTATGCTAGAGATGTGAAATATTCACTTTCCTCTCTTAGCTGGAAGTCCTTGGCGAGAACTTTGGAGGACACGAATAATGATGTCATAAAAGGCTGTAACTGGGCTGTAGCTTTTGCTCTCTGGAGCTCAGGTATCTGAGGGGATGTAGATTGTTAGATTCATTTTCCATTGGAAGGAATGGAAAGTTGCAGCCCAGTTTAGAGCTTTGTATGACATCGCTATTCAGGTCATTCAGCAATGAGAGGGAAGCAAAGGTCAAATATTCCAAAGTGGGTGAATATAAATGCAGGAAAAAACCCCTTTTATTTGGGAGCAAGGTCTGCAGTGCTGTATTTATCTACCATAATGGAGCAGTAAAGGGCACAGCATTGATTTCTTGTTTTTGCTCTGTGGGTCAGCTTCTTGAGGTTTGGACTGTTGGGAGAATTTTCAGAGATGCATCTGCCTGCCTAGATGCTTTTGAAAAGACCCTTGGACCTATTTGAGGTTTGCCTCTCACCAGTATTCCTGGAATAATACAAAGGCTCAATCTGGAATCTGGCCAGGACATGGAACTGAAACTGCTGTATTGGTACTGATGGATGATGTTCTGCTGTCAATGGATAGAGGGAAGACATCCATTCTGCAGTATTTGACATTGTCAGCCATGAGATACTGCTGTCTTGTCTGAGAGAGGTGGCAGGGGTCCAGGGTAATACAGTAGAATGTCTGAGTCCTTCCTGGAGGGACACACCCATTGAGTAGTAATGGGGAAAATGTGTCTCCACCACTAGACCTGTCACTTGTGGGAGTCCTTCAAGAATCAATTTTTTCACTGGTCCTATTCAATATCTACATTCAGCCTCTAGGTTAATTGAGAAGATGACATGGACTCAAGTGCCAGCAATATGCAGATGAGACACAGATCCACCTATCCTTCATCGCACATGAGCACGCTGCTACTATCAAGATGGCTCAGTGATCAAATGAGATGAATGAATGATGGATGAAAAACAGTTGGCTGAAGCAGAAACTGTGCAAGACAGGTGATGCTGGTGGGCAAAGGCATGTGAAGGGCTTGCAGCGACAGTCCAGTCTCCTTTGGTTGAAGGTACACACTCACAATTGGTCAATTTGGTCTGTAGCTTAGGTATGCTCCTGGATTTCTCGCTGCTGTCAAGCTCTAATGTAGCAGCATCCATGAGTAATGTTCTCTATCCTCGCTGATTGGCTAGGAAACTCCATCCCATCCTCGTGGATGATGGGCTAGCCTCAGTTATGCATGCGTTTGTAACCTCTTTTCTGCACATCAATGCAATATACCTAGGCATGAAGCCATTACCCCTTAGGAAATTCCAACTAGTACAGAATGCTGCAGCACATCTCCTCACCCACATGGGTTACTGTGAGCACATCGAACCTGTCTTCTGCTCCTAACATTGATTTCCCAGTTCCCATAGAATAGCCAGTCAAGTTTAAGCTCTCAGTTCTTATCTTCAAGACACTCAATGGTCTTGGCCCAGGATATCTCAAACACCATCTAAAGCCCTGGGGTGAAGACCGTGGTCAACAACTCTGTTCCTCTGGCACAGTGAAAATTTTTACAATAAGGGTGAAGCTCATCGTGTGGGAGACAGAACTTTCTCAAGGGCCAGTCGAGACTGTGGAAAAAACACCCACAGGAGGCAAGGCCATCACAAACTTTGCCACCTTTTACTGCAAATGCCAGGGGTACTTCTTGGATTTGCTTTCTCCAAGCCAAAGAACATGTACATAATAATAATAAAAAGCCCTAACCAAAACAACACACTCCACTGTACATCCAAATCTGCCCCCAGGGAGAGGATGAGAGAACAAACCACACGTGGCAGAGGTTAGTTACATTGCTTACAGCTCTACAGGAAAGTGCTCAGATAGTATGGTGATGTGTTGTAAAAGAATCTATATAGAATAGGACAGGCTGGTGTGAGGATATTAAAAAGCAAAAATAAAGCAAGAAAACCCAATAGTTTCTGGAGGATAATCGTTTTTTCCCCCAGATAAATGGGCTTTTGTTTATTTCATTGGAACCACAATTCAGGCACACACTAAAATACCAAACACACTCTCTGTTGCACATTCCATCTCCCCAACAAAGGATAAACACTAACTAATTAAGCCTCACACCTGTCAGGTAGGTAAGTATTATCCCCACTGTACTGATATGGAAACTGAAACATAAGGGGTGAGCTCCTCAAACCCACTCTGGCCCTTTTACTTCTCATAAAAGGCTCAGAGCAGATGGGCAAGGATCCCCCCCCAGTGAAGATGTTGCAGAAGATGCCCTTACAAGCCCTGGTGTAGGGGGCATGCCAGGGGTGGAGCTGGTGGGGGGAGGAAGAAGCTTGTCAGGAGTGGAGCTGGGGAAGGACATAGCACTGAAGAAATTCCAGGCAGTGTTTTGACACCCCGGGCAGTTCCGTGAAGCAACTGTCTCAGTTACACCCAGGGCCTTACCAGCTCCCAGAACAGACCAGGATCAGGAGGATTCAAAGGTGCCTTAAAGCCACTGTGATGTTTTGGGGTTCAATCCAGACCCGTGAGAGGCTGCGCCACTGCCTTCCCTGTACCCTTGGGTGCTTTAAATGCTGTGCTCCTGTAGCTCATAGCCCAGAAACTAACAGCTAGCAGACAAGCATGCCATTCTCTGAGGGTCTATGTGCTGTGCAGCCCTGGTTCAGCACTCTGACTCCAGCAGCCTACCTACACCACAACAGCATCACCCTAATCTTCTCTAGTCTTGGTTACTACTTGCAGGGTGACCCCAACACACCCCCAGTCCTGAATTTCCCCCAAAACATCTGCCCTGAAGTGTCCAGTCCTCTTCTGGAACATGCAGAGAAGTAATAAGGTTCATTTGCTCCTTTAAAGAGACAAAAGCAGAGCTTATAACTTTAATGGGACTTAACAATCACTTCAATTCAAATACAGCACTGGGTTAGTTTGCATTAAAATTAAAACAAGTTTATTAGCAAAAAGAGAGGAGTTTGAAATGAGTTCAACTAGAAGAAATAAAGACAAAATGGTTACAAGCAAATAAAAGTAAAATATGCTTCTAGGGGCTAAGACTTAAAAAGCTGTGGTCTTGGTTCAAAGTAGATTTATTAAAAAAAATTTCTCTCCAGCCATGGCTGATTTTCTGTCAGTCAGGACCTTCCACAGAAGTACAAGGTGCCGGTTTCCCTTGTCTTCCTAGGTGAATGATGCCCAAATGGCTCTGTCTCCCCTTATCTCTCTCTCTGAGTTCATTGATCCTGTTTTAAGAGGCAGAATGGCCTCATGCTGTTCTTTCGTTCTTGTTGTCTTCCCCTTCTCCTGCTGATCAATAAATGGTGCTTTCATTGTTCTAATTCCACAATGCTTACTTCACATAGGAAAAAGATAGATGGCTGCCTGTTTCTCCCTGTGTTTGGTCACAGACTTTAAAGCATAATATCAGTGAGTATCCATAATGCCTCATATAGTGTTAATGCACACATTTCACAATGATATTAATCACCAGTCTGTCATAGGCTTTCATAAAAGACCTTACTCGATACACTTTTATAATACGTAACTATTGTATACAACCAGTTGATTCACTTATTTATCATTTGTGATAAATGTGTCTTTATAGTCCAGTAAACCATTGAAATGTAGTCTCAGACAGAGATCCTTTTCTCCTTCTAGGAAGAGATGCCATATGGTGGTGAAGACTTCATGCTGGTTCCTCCCCTATTGGTGATAATTGAGTCATTACCTCCTCCCCTCTCTAGCTTGATGGTTTTGTTTACCTTTTATGAAAATGCACCTTCATTGTCTCTACCGACAACCAGGCTGGTCAGACAAACAAATACCCATTCCTTTGTCTGAGGAAGGCTGGGCTTATGCATTACTTGCCAATAACATTTTAAGAACATAATTGTAGCACCTATCCATATCTTTTTGCACACACGCTATACATATATCACACAAGAATATTAATGATCAGTGAGCTGCTGGTTTTCCAATTATATATTTACTACATACCATCTTTTAGGTATATATCATGGTAACAGTATGTTAGGTGTAATGTGTACATCAGGACTGACAAGAGTTGCTGACACAGAATAGTGAACCACCAATGGGCCTTTGTGATACAGCCACCTTGGCACCATCCTTTCCTGGGCTGTGAGCACAGAATCTCACCTGGGAGGTTAGTGGCATTGTTTTCAGAGTCATAGAGCACTTGTCTTCACTGGAATTGTGGATGCTCATTACTTCTGAAAAATAGACCCCTTGTGACTTGACCAAGATGACACAGCAAGTCACTGCCAGAGTTGGGATTAGGACCTGGGACTTCCTGGATCTGTCTCACACTTTGGTCACTAGATAATGGTGCCCCTGGAAGTGATGGCAGCCTTGCTTCCCTGTGCAGTATATAGTCTTTCCCTCCCTCTCAGATATCTATATAATTTTATGTACATATAAGTCACAGATTTTCTATAGCTCTTTAAAAATCTCAAGTGGGCTCAGAATCAAGAGGTGAAAGGAAACATTCTATGATATTCAGAGGATTGTAATATTAAACAGGAGAGACAATTCCTGGTGTTCTTTAGTATAAAAGTTAATTGCAGGCACCCAGGGGTTTAAAGACCTACTGTTACTGGGGGATGGGGTGTGTGCTAGCAACAGGAGGGGATGATTCTAGCATTAAACTGGGATTTAGCATGTACAGTAGGTTGTCAAGAGGGAAAAAAAAGAACAAAGGAGACTATTATTATCTTTTACTGTTATCTTTTAATTCCCCCGTTTTCCTTTCACGCGATCTCTTTTTCTCAGCCCTCTCTTTTTCAATAATTACAATAATCAACTTGCCAATGATAACAGAAATAATCTCCTGCAAGATAACTAAACAAACCGCTTGTTATCTGTACTGTACTGTGCTCACTTATTGTAGGTATTTCATTTTTTATGGAAAAGCCAATAAAATTTTAATTAAAAAAGCATGTAGGTTGTCAGCTGAGACGCAAAAGGGTGTGGGGTGTGTGTGTGTGCAAAATGGTCCCTAAATCACTTTTTTTTTATAAAGTAGGTGGGAGGGCAACCTCCCCCCCAAAAAAACCCAAAACAACAACATGCCCCTCTCTCCAGATTTCAGAAACTATGCTGCTTCATCAAGGGTACTAATTGCTTGGGAAGTTAAAGGGAAAAAATCCTACAAATCTCGAGTGACAGTCACATTCACCTCTGTCAATGGTGGTGGCAACTGCTGGCAAAACCTAATTAAAGATTTTGCATCTCAAACTGTAATGGTGGTTTGTTAGCCCTGGCTACGGAGGTACAAGCAACTCCTCCTACACCCTGTATCATTAACGTGACTCAACCTTGCCCTGCAGGGACTGCCTTTTGTGATTAGGGGACAGTCAGTCTCCATGGACCATTCAGTGCTTGGCCTCTCAGTTGAGACTGCCAGCAAGGCAATTGTGCCAGTCCCTGGACAGTGAGGTTGTTGGCGGCATGGGAGCGTGGGACAAGGCATGGGGAATAAACTAAAGCAGTAAAGGTGCAGCTGTGAGGAAGAGGCAGCCTGCTGAGCCCAGCTGGGATAAAGGTTTGTTTTTTATATATTTCTGTTGCACTTTGATACAGGACTCAGTGGCCTTAGAAGGGGCTGGACTCTGCAAAGTGGTCTGGCTGGAGGGCCAGGACACTCCTATGGTCAGAGTAGGTCAAAAGAAGGTGGGGGAAACTGAGGCAAAATGCACTGCAATATTACATTCTGCTAGTAGAGGGTATGTTGAAGCAGCAACTTTGCCACGTTTGGGGGATTGTTTTGGGGTGAGACCCCACAATGGTACCTGACGTGGGCTGTCAGGCCTCCTTTCATCAAGGAGGGATATCTGAGCAGTGAGACACAAACACCTTCCCTGGTGGTGAAACATTTCCCTCCCAGATCTGTATAAGAGAGGCCAGCTGCAGGAGGGCCACCTCCTAATTTTTTGAGGCAATGGGGATGAGACAACAAGGAGGAAGACGTGGGGCTCGTCTGATCACATGTGTTGACTACAAGCAGACAGAGTATGTAAAGTGGGTCTGTCCCTATGGGAGCCATGGCTGTGAGGCCTTCCCAGATGCCCAGAGTACTAAGAGAACTGGGGCATTTCTGACTATTAGAGATGTCATACCCTGAGCCAGTGGGACACAGACTACTACAGTCTAAACAAACAATTGCGAGGACCCCTTTGGGGCAAGAAAGCATGAGACCCTAGGGAATCAGTTTTGGTTTGAGAAACTGGGGCACATAGAAAAATCTCTCCTTACTAAAAGCTGGTCTTCTGGGTGGATGAACTGAAGCGATGGGGAGACTAGAGTCTGCTGGGATAGGCCCATATTGAGAACTCAAGGAAACGGACCCTGGGGTGTAAACTTAAATGGGGGAAGTTGTCCTGATGGTTCAACCTCCCTGTTGGTTGTGGAAGGTACCCCGACTCCATTCTCAGCCCCAGTCGGTAAGAACTTAGGGACTTTGACTACCTTGTTATGGAAACTAGATGTAAAGTACAACAGGTTATATGGTAGAGGGCACCCAGCTGGAAACTGACTTCAGGTTTCTGGGGAGCCAAGGAATTGCTGGCTACAAGGTTGGTGTTATCAAATAATTTCATAAACTGTAGGCCCAGATGAATGATTTCTACTTAGAACCTGGATGGTCAGATAAAGGTGCGGGAAGAGCAAATCCTGGAATTAAAGAAAAGCACTCCCGAGTACTCCCGGAAGCATTGACTGCACAGCACAAATGAACAAAGCAGGTAGAAGCAGATCTGGAAAGGGCATGGCAGGCATGGGAAAGTGACTATTCTATACTGGCCAGTGAACTTAAGAAGCTTCTGTTTGGCAATGAAAACATTCTGCACATATGGAGACAAGTAACGGAATGGCCACTCAGTCTGAAGAGCAGCTCAGGAAGGCTGAACCAGGTGGAAAGCAAGTCTTTTACACCTGTTGATGCTGTGATGGACCTGAGGCCTGACTACAGGAGTGTTACAAGAAGAGATGCACCAGGAATTAAAGCTGCGGAGCAGGTGAAGGCTGAGAAAAACCACGTCAAAGAGCAGCATGTGAAGGAGCCAAACTGAATTGAGGCGTTGAGAATAAGATTGCCTTCCTAGGAGGCAGAAAAAAGGAGGCAGAGTATCTACTAGTTTGGGAGAAGAACTGCTACTCCCATGACAAGGACAAGTGGGAATGGGTTGCAGCCAAAGTTTAGGAACTAGAGAAGCTCAGGCTTACTCTGGAAAGGGAGTGGGAGACTAAGGCCAGTGAGCTCCAGAGGTGATCCAGTGAAGCAGTAGCACTGGGCCCCTTGGCAGAAGAAGCTGGGTTATGGAGAAGGCAAATCCAGAATCATATTGGAATGCATGGCGAGGGCACTGGAACATTTGTGGAGACATGCAATAAGATAGAGAGCATGGGAGAGCCATAACGAGAGGCTGGTATCAACACAAGTGAGCTGACTAACACTTCAGATCTCCAGGAAGACCATTCTGATGGGATTGCTGGTGGTTCAACAACAGGCTGTGTATCCTGAGGTACACTCACTGAGATGGGATTCAAGATAAATGCTGCAGTATTGGAAGTAGCCTGTACAACTACACAGCAGACCCACACAGTGATTGACCCTGGGTGAATTAGAAGAGAAGGCCACTTCTCTTGCTAGTTTTCAGGCCTAAAACCTCATGCTACAAACCAAGATTAGTGAGAGCCAGTGCGAGCTAGAGGAGATCCACTTGCCACTTGGAAAGATCCTGCCACAAGCCAGTCAATGACAGCAGGAGCTGACCTGTATGAAAGTGGAGAAGGTGACTGGGTGGCAGCAATGCTCTTTGGTACAGAAGGAGCAAACTAAGCTCCAGAACCAGATGAAAATCCAGCCTCAGATGAAAAACAACCCAGAGACTGACGAAAAGCTGAAGGGCTTAGAAACGAGTGTGATGACCCCAGGGGATGAACTGGAAGTAAGCCAGGAAGAGTGAGCAAGGCTATTTCAGAAGAAGAAATGGCGGGACACCAAGGTATGTCAGTCAGCTCAGGCCACGGGTGGCACAATGGGAGCTGCAGCAGAAACAGAGGTCACCAAGGCTCAGAATGTGGAACAGAAAAAGGAATGGAAAAGCCCTTGCTGACTGGAGAGTTGGAAGAGCACTCTGCAAAGACCCAGTGAGGGCACTATGGAGTGGAAGAAATTTACCTCAAGGAAAAAGCAAAATGAGAGTATCCCTGCTGAGGTGAACAGCATTCGGAAGGTAGTAGAGGTAAAAAGGAACAAAAATGGATGTTGTTGTGAGAGCAACTAAGAGCACAGTGCAGTTGTGTCTTTTTGGGAGGCTTAGAGGAGAGGAGGCAGGGAATGCCCTCTCCCTAGGACGCAGCTTGGAAGAAGGTTGAGAAGTAGAAGGGGAGAAAGGTGGACAAGCTACTCCCAGGGTGGGCTAGAAGTCTGACTGGAGGCAGGAACCCTGAGGAGCTACAGTCTCCCCAAACCCCACGAGTGAGGGGAGGAGTGTGCCAGCCCCTGGACAGTGGGTTGTTGAAACAGGAGCCTGGGGCACAGCGGGGGGAATAGACCATCTCAGGCTAGGTGTGGCTGTGAGGAAGAGGCGGCCTGCTGAGCTCAGTTGGGCTCCGGGTTTGGTTTTTGTATATTTATGTCGGACTTTGATAAAGGACCCTGTGACTACAGAAGGGGCTGGACTCTGCAAAGTGGTCTGGCTGGAGGGTCAGGACACTCATATGGCCAGAGTAGGCCAAAAAGGTAGGGAAACAGAGAGAAATGGTGCTGCAATGCCACATCCAGACAATAGGAGTTGTGTTGGAGCAGCAGCCCTGGGGCAGCACAAGTGTGGGCTTGCTCTGGAGTGAGACCCCATGACAAGGATCAATGAACACCAACTGATATGTGGATGGCTGTCCCACAGGAATATGGACCTTAAGTAATTATTGCCTAACTGTGAGCCACAGTAGCTCAGAGGGATTCATATCAGTGCTATCTGCCTGTTCTAGTGATGTCAGGAATAGATAAGGACTATCTGGCATAGAAACCATGAGGAAGAACAGAGTCAGTGCTCAAGTACTGTGGGTCCCTGCTATGAACCAGTCCTTTTGAATCTCCTTTTGAAGGCTGGGTGAGCTAATTGATGGCAGCAGAGTGCCAGTGCTCTGCAGCATGTGGGACCCTGAGCTTGTTTTGGAACCTTGCTCTCTTGAGTAGTTCCTGTGTAAATAGTGCAAAACTCTGTTCTGAGCTGTTCACCCACTGATGTTCCACCTCTGGGTCACTCCAAGGGTGTTGGTTCCAGCACTAGCTTTGAGGGTTGAAGTGCACAGCCCTCCTCATGACTCTACTACTCTAATCAAAATGTTCTTGCTTCAGGATATCACTGGGAGAAAATTTCAGCAAGGGTGGGAAGATCAGTGTTGGCCACCGATCACACTTTGCATCGATGTTCCTCTGTGAGTGACTAACACTCCCCTGGGACTGCACTCTAGTACTGAGACAACCTTTAATGTAATGAATATGCTGCCTTTGGGCAGCATGAGCATCCAGTGGTGGAATCTGCCCTTTCCCTCCTCATGGCTTAATCTTTTCATTTCAGTTGTAATGGACAGGCATCCCACCAACAGATTTCTAAAGCAAGTCTTTTCAAATGAGTGATATGCAAGACTATACGAAGCAAGGCTTGGTTCACTGAGGGAGCATTATTCCAGTACATATCCACTGCTGTAGGGCAGTGCGTACTGAAGATATGAATAATACATAACATTTATGTGATGCCCTTCATGTTTAAAGCAAGCTACAGGCACTAACTAATTAAAACTCACAATAGCTGTGTAAGGCAGGTCAATAAGAATTATCCCCATTCTATGCACTGGAAATGGAGGCAAAGGCATTCAGCGACATGTCCAAGATTACAGAGATGAGGGTTGGTGACAAAGCCGAAATTAGAATGCAGGACTTCCTGATTCTCAGTCCTCTCCTTAACTGTACACCCCTGTGACTCACACACACACACACATTATTAAGATTGAGAATAACGATAGGCTAACATTTATATAGCATCTTTCATACCAAAATCTCAAAGTGCTCTATAAACTGATTTATATACTCTTTAGGGGTCACTTCACCCATTATCTAAATGCCACAACCTTCGGTGCATGAAAGGTAGTAGCCTTTAAATAGTGCACAGCAACTCTATCTGACAGTTTAGAACAACCTCTCCAAATGAATCTGCAGGGGCATTTAGAGAGTAATTATCTGCCTGGAACTTGGCCAGGAGTATGGGACTGCCATCTCAACTCTGATGAAAAAGTGCCTTGGGATCTTCACTGAGCACAAAGGGCCATGATCTTAGGTTTACGTCTCTTCCTAAAGAAATAACTGTGTCCTGTTGCAACCCTATGGAATCGACTGCCTCTCCAGCTTGGAAAGATTTCCCTACGGCTCACCATGTAAAGTAAAAAGAACAGGTGTACTTGTGGCACCGTACTCCTGTTCTTTTTGCAGATACAGACTAACACGGCTGCTACTCTGAAATGTAAAGTAAAGCTTTTTTTCCTTTGCAGCTGCTGGTGACTGGCAGCTCTGTTTTTTTTTCCTTTCATATTTTGATTACAGAGTTGCTCTGTTATTCCAGCAAGTCTGAAATTAGATACAGGTGCAAATGAACTGTGTAAGTCATAAGTGCATTAAAGTTGGTAATTTTTCTGTCAAGAGTCATGTTGAAAGGTTGCATAGAATAATAAGAGCAGACTAGAGCCAACTGGCTTGCACAGGTGCACCTACAATTCAGTGTGTTCTAGTAGGTGGTGTGTGGTTGTGTAGGGTAATGTTTTATTTTTAGACAACACCTTGAAATCCACTCCCTTTTGGTTAACTTTCCATCACTCATCTCTCATTTGCCACTCCGGTGCCTGACCACGATTCGTTTAGAGGACTGTAACAAATCCAAGATACTGGGGATCTCTAGGTTACACACCCTGGCCTCCCAGACCATCACAAACACAGCAGGGAGAGGACCCAGATCCCCTTCCTCCAAAAGCATGAGCCCCTATCACTTTTGCGGAAGGAGAACATCCATTAGCTATTAGCAGTATGGAGCCTATGCCACACAGATGAATATGTCTGATTCCATCCACTTGAGGACAGGCATATATGCACCCCATTCTCCTACACTACTGAACTTACAAGAGAGACACGGATGGGTGGTGTGTGAGGGGGAGCTTCCAAGAATTCAGCATAAAGTGACAGTTCAATTGATTCGAACTCAAATAGCAAATCAAGGACCTTGTCTTAATTTTGTATGTGTAAACAGAAGTGCACACCTTCTAGAGAGCACCCTCTAAATAACAGACGTGCTGGTAGGCACTGTATGTGGCACTGGGAAGGTGCATCTGCTAGGAGCTATTCTTCTGTTGCAGTTCACAGCTGCTTAGTTGTCATGTTTCTGAAGACCTTCATTTCTAGCTTCTGTGACAATCTATTCACTGTGCTAAATTCAAGCATGGTGAGTTTGGTGGGGTTCAATTCCAGCTCCCTCTTCACAAACTTACCACCATGCTTGGCACTGATTAGCTCTAGAGAGACAAAGAACTGCATGGGCCACGGCGACTGAACTATCCCTGTTACGCCTAGAAGAAGTTGTGCCTCTGTCTACCAGATCAAGGCTGCAACATGCTGGCAGGGCAGTGTGTCAGTGGAGCCTGCCCTACGTCTGTCTCATAAATAAAGAGAGAATTTCATTCATCAAGGCTGTCAAGCAAATGCTTTCAGCAGCGCTAAATCCACACAATTTATTTAAAGCTGAAATTTATGGTTCTGGATAAATTAGTTTGTAAAAATGTAAATTAGTTCATCATATAATATGCATAAAATGTCACACATGGCACTGCACAAAACTGGCAGCTCTAAATTTTCTCTGCTTTTCAGTATGGTATATAGACAACATTGCCTCCCATCTGTGTGTGGCAGGGTGGCAGGAACTCTGGGTCTGCATTCCTTGGCCTGCGCCTGGGGTTAGCTGGCTCAGCCTCAGGCTGGTTAATGAGCCCAGCGGGGCTGCAGCAGAATCACGTGATTGGGTACAAGGAGCCTACAGGTCTGCATTTAAGCTAAGCAGCAATAGTAGCTCAACACTTATTCCTGCAGCTACAAGTGCTCCTCTATCTGCCTTGTTCTCTGTTCTGGGACTGACCCTTGGGTCTGACCTCTTGATGCTGTTGCTGGTATCTGAGCACCACTGCTCTGACTGTTTGGCCTGACTACCCACATCCGGATCTGTGACACTAGGTCACTTGCCTGCCACACCCTGCGCCCACCTGCATGCAGCTGAAGCACACTCCTGCCCCCCTCATCTCTCCTGCATGTGGCTGGGTTGTATGCCGAGCACTCCCTGCCCCTCACTAGTGTGGAATTAGGGTGCCTGCCTGCCACAGTCCGCTATTCCAGCATGGAGCAGGTTGTAACCAGCTTTGCCCTCTGTGCAGAGCTGGCAAATGTCCATAATACCTAGCTGCAGCTGGTAAGCATTAGCAAGTAACACCCAGGGCTGACTGACTGCAGTCAGCATATGCAGTATAATGCTTCCAGACTGATGCATATGTTGTCTTTCTAATTTGGCTCTTTATTTTGAACAGATGTCGTGAGAGTGAAAAAATTAGCAACAATTAGTCACTTTTTTTTGTCACAAACAACACTGTGCTATAACTGCAGGAGTAAGTAACAGACCCGGGTGTGACTTCAGAAATGTTTTCCGTGAGATGTCAAAGGTAAACGGCCACTTACTGAATGCATCTTTCCCACGGTGCTCACAGCATTTCAGAATGGACCTGAGCCTTTTCTTGCCAGTTCCCATGGCCAGTATGGCCTTCCTGGTACAGAGATGGACTCTCTTTCTTATCTGCTATGTTACTCTGCACTCCAATTGCCCTTGGTTAAGGCTAATGGGTCCTATTCCTTTCCCAGAATAGATATCATTGTCCCACTCTGCCCTTCCCCAGCCCAGTAGATTTTAAGGGGGCTATATGGAACATTCTCACCCCCACCACTGTCTTTTTTCCTCCCCAAATCTCTCTCTATGTAGTTTTCAAATATAGGCAGATGTGGCTCAGGCAAGAAATTTTAGGATTAGGTAAGAGGAACATGGGCTGTAGGAAAGCACCCCTCTTATTATCAGGCTCAGCCCCCCACCCCAACCATCTCTCGCTTCACTTTACTCTTGTTAACTACGAAGGGAGCTGGAAACCCTAATTAAGACCAACCCCATACACTGCAAGCCTGTCCTCCTTCTCCCGCATCTATCATTGGTTAATGATTTATTCCTAAGAAACCAAAGAGGCAGGATTAGGTGCAAAACAAATAACAGTTTATTAAAGGACCCCCAACAACTATACTCAGTAAGCAAAGAGGAAAACCACTCGGGTGTTAACAATATAAACAGGCTTTCAGCCAGAGCCCCAAAACCATACAACACCAGGGGTGGGTAAGACAAATTAAAGGGATTAACACATCACTGTTCTTCTTGTTGTTTACACAGGACCCTGGACACACTGGAACTCAAGACATTACCAGGACCACAGGACATCAAGGGACAGGAACCACGAACACGAACATCAGGATACTCAGGACAGGATCAGGTAAGCAATCTTCTATCATCTTCCTTCTCAACTTGAGATGCCATCTCAGCAGGGAATAGACCTTAGTACTGAGCTGCCTCTATGATGGGCAGCTGCCATCACAGGGTGCTGTAACCTTTTATCACCTTTAGTTGCTGGGCAGGATTCTCTAGGTCACCAGACCCTTTCCCGCCCAAATGTACAAAAGGTGCCAATACTTCCTGCCAAAGTGCTGCTGCTAGGCAGATTATAGACAGAGGGAGAACAAGAAGGGGGAATGCAATATGGAGGGTGAAGTACAACTCAAGGAAACCAAGATGGCGAACTGAAATTTCCTTAGTACAATTAAAAATTGTAGATGTAACCTAGCAGGGGATTAGGGAGGTTGAATAAGTGGTGGTGTGTTTACTTGGGGAAATATATAAGAAAAAAGGAAAACACTGACTGAGGTTAATTAGTCTTTTACAATTCCTTGTGACTAGTCTATCTAATGTCAAACCGTCTTAAGAGGCACAGATGCAAAGGATTCTTGAACATTCAAAACAGTCACCTTCAGCTGGCAAAAACTAGGGAAAAGGTGGCTGCCTGGGAGGAGACAAGAAATGCTCCTCTATCATCAATTTGTATAATGCTGGTGTCCAGAGGCTCCAGACAGCATTGGAACCTCATTGTGCTGGGTGAGTGAGCACAAATGAGTAGCTTTTCTTGTGAGTGGGAGGGAGGGAGGGAGAATACGTGTAGAGCAAATATATACATATATTGCACAATGTTTTTTATGGGCAAGAGGGACAAGTGTCAAGACACATGCTCAAAAATGAAAACTTGCAACTTTTACTGTGGGCCTTTCCCTATTCACCATTCATTCAGGCTCTGTAGAACCAACAGGGACAGCAGATTCCAGGCGTGAGATCTCCACTGAGAACACCCTATCCCCAGACGCTTGAATATAGGTAATTTTAACTTCCATGAATCTTATCTACTATGGTGATACATAGAATGAGAGGAAGGATGAACACCATGTAGTGCTTTGTAAATCACACCGGCAACATGCTGAGTTGTGCCTAGAAGTGAATAAGGAGCCAGACAGTTGCTGGAGAGCTGATGTAATTTGTTCCCTGTAGCAAACACCATTAATCAGGGGGGTGACCACATTCTGCACTAGCTGTAGTTTCCAAGTATGTTGCAATAGTACGGTCCATGTACATTTCGGTTTATAACCCAAGATTTGGGACGTGTGAGGAGTGAAAATCTTTCCAGTCTTCCTGAACATTATACTTCTCTAGATGTTCTCTCTCTAGGTAACAATTTGCTAGAACAAACTCTTCTATAGTGAAGGTCACATAAATTGTTTATACTACTCCAAATGATTATTTTTTACTTGTGGGGATCATTCATTGGAACAGGAAGTTGATGTTTGGTCCACTGGCCTTTGTCACAAATTGACTGTCTCAGTAACCTCAGCTCTAGGAAAGTGACATTTGGTGTTTGTTTGCTAACTGCTGAATTCAGCGGATCCTAATCTTGAGGCACATGAATCGTTGACAGCCGCACCTCTTACTTTAGAAAGAAAGAAACAGTGATAATATTAACCACTATTGTTGCTCCCTTTAATCCAGAGGGCTTCACAAATCCGATATAAATGCTACAGCACCAATGAAATGAAGCCATTCGTGGGATGGAGGCCGGAAGCTAACTAACTGGGGCACAAGCACAACAGTGGCAAAAAGTATCGTGGGATCGTCAATGCTCATGCATAACCCCATGGCCTGATTTTCAAAGTGTCTTAGTGACTCTAATTGCATGGAACTCTATTTATCTACGCTGGAAAGATGAAGGGCTGAGAGGACCATGCTGGGATCTGAACCTATAGCTCTAGGGAGTCTTGATGCTTAACTTAGTAGGCCATCTCCTCTACACAGTATTGAAAAAGGAGTCCTGGAAATTAACCATTTAATCTTCTCTTACTGTAATAGGGGTCACATTCCTCTTGTGCTGAACAGCGTTAGGAGAACTGACAGAGACCATAGAGACCACACATGTTTAGGAAAACCCAGGATTTATTTGTTTTTTCATTTCAGAGCCTCAGGATGGAGGCCAGAGGCCTGGAGGGGACAAAGATTTTGAGTGTGCCCATGCTCCCGCAATGAAAAACTTATCACTTTTCTTAAACCCGCCTGGTCTTTTTGGACTCTGTTATCCTGCTTTGAGGAACAAAGTCATCACCCAACAAAGTCAGGGAAAAATCCCTCTCCTCCAAAATACAGCATTGCATATTTGGAGAGGTGCATTATGGGGGTGGGGAGAGGGAGGTGTTACTCCTTCCTGTGAAGCATCAAGTATGAGCTGTTACCTGAGACAGAATACTGGACTAAATGGACCATTGGCCTGTTCTGGGATAGCAATTTCTGTGTTTCCATTCCTGGTGTTCACCAGGGGTTCAAGTTCTTTTGGATCTTCACACAGACTAAAGGAGGCGTTGCGGCTAATTTCTCTGAAACAAATAGCCTCCCCTCACCCTCCCTGCATTTAAACATCACAATTGAAATCTATATGCAAGGAAGGCAAGTTGCCTCTTTAGGCAGCATAGAGCCTATACATCCACAAGCACATATTATACAGAAAACAAATGAACCCATTGTCAAAGCAAAGACCAATTTCTCTCTGCATCTGCCTCTTTAAGCCCGAAGTACGGTTGGTCAGCATCAAAATTAGAACTTTGCAACACTTTAAAAGCCCCTTGTCCCCAGAGAGGGCTCTTGAATTTATAAACTCCAGGTTTCACATAGCTACTGTTTAATTTCTAAAGTGTTAACCAAAATTTACTACAACTGCCATTTTATACTGGCATATTTGTTGTTGTTACTAAGGTAGCTATTCCATAGTTACTATTTTGGTTCCCATGGTGATTGCATTGCTACCCGAGTCTGAGACGATAAAATTGCTATGTTGACAGATTCTGATTGACTGTTGATACCGGTTGGCAGCAGAAAGGAAGGCTTCCCAATAGGTTAACATGTATATTTTCAGGAAGAAAACAAGGCAGCACAAATTAGTTTTTGATGCAGTTAAATTTTAGTAGCTGCAGAACGGAGAGTTCAGATGAAAACATCTGGCAGCCCAGAGGCCGGGTGGTGATGATGGGCCTGAATTTCCATGGGGTCACATTCTAGGTGGTTGCCTTACATTGATTTCTCAGATGGAGCAGGAGTCAGGGGGTTACCCTTCTAAGCAGTTGCCTGCTCATGTTCTTGCTGGGATGGATGTCTTAAGATGTGAATTCAGCAGGTATTTAACTTCTATGGAGGGTCTAACACAGTGAAACTCAGACTGAGGCTCGTGAGCTGCGAGTGGCTCTTTAATGTGTCTCCTGCAGCTCTTTGCAGCTCATGCTATTAAAACATGGTATGATTTAATTATTAACCCATCAGGATGCTTTTACTGTGTTATTTACCAGTTGTTATCAACTTGCTCTAAGTTATTAACTTATTTGCTGTGAGAATAATATATAATATAAAAACGAAATATTTTCCCTGTCATTCACATTATCGTGGCTCTTCTGGGGAATGTTGATCGATAGTTTGACTCCTGAACCACTGAGGTCAAGGTATCACTGGGCTAACAGGATTGTAATGAATGTATTGCAGGTCATCACTGAACAGTGTGTTAACCCCCAGCTCAACATCCAGCCAGTAGAGGACTCTGAAACCTCCACAGCACAGGGAAAAAAGTACATCCAGAGGGGACCTGGCTGCAGCCATTAGCCTTGGAGTTGGCTGTGGGGGAAAGGTTGTGCAGCGAGTGAGCAGCCTGTGAGCTGGGGTAGGAAGGCTGAGAAGTGGATGGGGGGCACCCAGGTGTAGGCATGGAGCCAGTAGCAGTGGGTGGACACAGGGCTGCAATCTGCTGGCAGGTGGAAGGGTTGCACTAGGATGCTGTTACCTTCATGCCTATGGACTGGACTCCCTACTAAGGTTGTCTCTTTTTCATTTGTGGTTGTGGTGGCCATTATATAAGTGTGCCTAGGAGCTTTGCAGGGTTTATTTCTCACAGCCCTAGTAAAGGGATCTTCTTTGTCATTCTATGTGTGTGAGAACCCACCGAGGACTAGAACCTGAAGAACATAGTGCCTGCAGCGCTTGTCTCCAAGCTGGTGGTTCACCTGGTACACTACCAAACCTCTTAGGTACTGGTGCACCATAGCACTCCCAGTGACTCCCTGCCATGGGGTTGGTTAGGGTACCAGCTCAACCACCTAGGTCTGAAACCCATCCCCTTCCCCTAGAAGTTCCCTGGTAGCCAAGTGAAACCTTAAAAACCTGCCTTTATAAAGATACTATAGAAACCAGTAACACCCCCAGACCCTGAGTGTAAGCTCTGGGGATGTGGCTCATTAATGAAGAAAGCTGTAGAATATTTTCCTAAAAGTAGGCCCCAAATTTTGGCATGGCTTTGTGCTTCCTGGGAGAACCTTGTACCCCACCCAATTGGTAATGGTCCCCTCCCAGGTCCTACAATACCCTGCAAGGTATCCCTTACCCAGGTCCCTGCGGATCTAGTACAGCATCCATCTCGCCTTTGACTGCATGGATGGGAGTTCACTACATCTCCTGCAGCCATGAGGGCTGGCTTCACAACCAAACACAGTGGGCCCCATGCAATCTGGTGTGTGGTTCCAGCCCATAAGGCCTCATTCAGTTTCCAGGGAACTTCCAGGGACTTCTGGCTACAAGGAGGGACTGAAGGGGTGACACAAGGCTTTTGTTCACCTGCACCACATCAGAGCAGTGTTACACCCTCGTGAAAGGTTTTTGTGGCCCAGGCCCCTGAGATTCCACCAAGCTTGGGCTTTGCCTAGAATTTTGGCTGGGCAGAAAGACAGTGGTTTGAGAGTTGAAAAACTGCATTTCCTTCCTGATGAAAAATGAAAGGCTGAAAACATGGGGAAAATTAGGGCAGGAAGAGATGGAGGGAAAAGGAAAGAAAAAGGAGTGCAGAAAAGATGTGGTGGAAAGCAGGGCCGGCTCCAGACCCCAGCGCGCCAGCGTGCCGCGAGAGGGCGGCAGGCGCCTCCGGTGGACCTCCCGCAGGCATGCCTGCGGAGGGTCCGCTGGTCCCGCGGCTCCGGTGGACCTCCTGCAGGCACGTCTGCGGATGCTCCATCGGAGCCGCAGGACCAGCGGACCCTCCGCAGGCACGTCTGCAGGAGGTCCACCGGAGCCGCGGGACCGGCAACCGCCAGAGTGCCCCCTGCGGTGCGCCGCCCTGCTTGGGGTGGCGCAATTCCTAGAGCCACCCCTGGTGGAAAGAATGAGAGAAGGGAGAAAAAAAAAGGATGGGAGATGCCAGGGAGGTTGTTGTCAGAGTGGGGCTAACCGATGCGTGTCTCTCCTTTCACATTTCTTTTATTTGCATGATGACCCTGGACTATCATTCAGGAACTCACACAAAGCTGATCCCCTCCTTTTTAGCATATGCGCAACGTGCCTCAGATAACATGTGACCAGGATTCATCACTGAATTTGGTCCACTGGTTGGATCATTAGTTTCCCTGGCCTGGGCCAGGTACTGTCGGAGAGTGCAACGTGAATGCTGATCCATGAGCTGATCCCCTTTCTTAATAGCATCCCCTGGAGCAGCGGTTCCTAATTTTTTCTCTTGCATGACCCCATTTTCAGATGGGTTGCTTCCCCTGACCCCAGACAGCATGAAGGTCACCATTTTAAAATGGCATCTTCTGCATGATGTGACCTTGCATGCACCATATGTAGGAGGTCATGTCATGCAGAGGATGCCATTTTGTAAAATAGTGTTCTCTGCACACTTGGGATTGCTGCGAGCCCATCTGCTGATGGAGTGACCTCTAGGGAACTGCTGCCCTAGGGCTTGGAAATGACCATGTTTCCAGCCCCATTGCTCCTTAAAAGAAAGGCAGGTTTGATTATTGTTCTATTTTCTTATTTTGGTAAATGCTACAGTGCTTTACTGCCTGCCGCTTCCAATCTCCTCCTAGCCTCCCTGCAATCTCTTTGGCAGTGACTGCAATTTACTGTGAATTAACCCAGTCACTGGGGAGTGCCTAATGGCCGTTCTACAGGTTCACAGATTATCTTAAGCAACTGATATTTAGTGCAGAAAGAGGGAAAACTTTTAAAAGGTTTAGTAAATGTCATGAAAAGTCTATTCTGGAGCTCAGTTTTTATCCAGTGCGGTGTTGACACAGCACGGCTTTCCTGGATCCAGGTGAATGCCAGGCTAGGCGGACTGTGACTTCTGGAAAGCCTTTAGAGCAGACCGTGAGATGCGTATGTGTGAGAAAGGAGGGCACCTGCCATTTCCACTTTCGCATAGCATGGTAGCACGGAGAAGAGGTGTTTCTAATCCACCGGGGCTTTATCTGCACAAAGATGCCATGTTGTTCTTTATCTCCCTTGTGTTACTTAATGGCTGGGCTGGTTCATGCAAACCCAGATTACAGCAGATAAAAGAACCAAAGCTCTGCAGAGCGGGAGGACGACAACTTGGGTTGCAGGATGAAACTGCCGCCTTGCATGGAGCTGCCCAGGCTGCTGTGTTTCATTTCTAAATCTCTTTACTCAGCTTAAGCCTTTGGCCCTTAATACTTTTTGAATCAAAAAGAGGCAAAGTGCGGCCTTTTCACTGCACTGCCTGTGGTCAATGTGTAGAGCCTGGTAAAATACTCTGGTGTTAGGCGTCTGCAAGACTTTCATTCCTTATGGCCCTTATTGCAGTAGATCAGGGCTGTTCAATTCAACACACTTGTTCAGCTTTTTTTTTCTCTCTTGTTTTGTTTTTTTAGTTCTGTTACCCAGAGATTACTCACTTGTCTTGTCTTGGGGGCCTGGTGGGAAGGCTGGAAGGTTGGAACAATAGTCTCCTAACGAGGGGTTCTTTTCTCGCTGCTGTGTAGGTCTAGAGATGCCTGGGAGGACAAAGGGAGGGGTGTGGAGCAGGCTGGGGTTTTGCCTTATTGCTTTGCCACCCACCACACTCCCAGTCAGACAAGAACAGTTACTTTCATGGTACCAAACCACACATAACCTGGTGTGATGGAGCAAGGCCGGATGGCTACAGGAAAGTACTGAGGAGCAGGTATGTTAGCTCCAGGCTAAGCAAATCCCTAGTACCATGGGAACCAAAATGGCAGTTGCTCCAGGCTAATCAAGGCACCTGGGGCCAATTAAGAACTTTCTAGAAGGCACTGGAGAGAGCTACATTGATTGGAGCACCTGCAGCCAATCAGAACAGGCTAATCAAGGTACCTGGGGCCAATTAAGAACTTTCTAGAAGGCACCGGAGAGAGCTACATTGATTGGAGCACCTGCAGCCAATCAGGACAGGCTAATCAAGGCACCTGGTATAAAAAGGGGAGCTCACTCCAGTCTAGGGAGGAGGAGCCAGAGGAAAGAAGTGTGCATGAGGAGCTGGGAGCAAGAGAAACAAGGAACTAAGAACTGAGAGGGGGTACTACTGGAGGATTGAGGAAAACACCATACAATCAAGCAGCATCAGACACCAGGAGGATCCTGTGGTGAGGATAAAGAAGGTGTTTGAAGGAGACTATGGGGAAGTAGCCCAGGGAGCTGTAGCGGTCAAGCAGCAGTTACAAGTAGCACTATAGAGACTGCTGCAATTCACAGGGCCCTGGGCTGGAACCCGGAGTAGAGGGCAGGCCCGGGTTCACCCCTAGCCCCGCTACTCCTAATCAGACATAGGAGTAGTTGATCCAGACTATGGGTTTCATCCAAGGGGAAAACCACTGAGGGGAAGAAATCCGCCAATAAGCGCAGGACCTACTAGAGGAGAGGAGGAACTTTGCCACACTGGTCTCTTCAACAGCTAATGACAGCACTACTCCACAGACTAAGGACGGGTTCTGTGTGTGTCCTTTGAACAGACGAAGCAGTCATCTTTTTATCCCTAGCTTATGTAAGTGACGGGGTGATTGCAGGTGGCCTGATCTCCCCAGAGAACTCCCTCCTGCTGCTGTGATTAGGAGCTTCACCTCCAGCAACCAAACAGAAGCAAAGTCCCCAGACAATGCAGCAGGTGGTGTTTGCAGCTGCTCACCTGGCCTTGTCGGTGTCCTGTGTGGGGCGGCTAGAGTTTGCTGGGTTGTTTTACCAATACTAGACCCAGCTGCTGAAGAATAGAAGCCCGAAGACACAAAGGTCTCTATCAGTCCTGTTGTCTCAGTTACAATGGGACTGATTCTGGTCCCATTGAGGTTAACAGGTGCTGAAGGTGCTCAGAACTTCTGACAATCAGGCTGCTGTGTCAGGTGCTTACATTTGTTTTGGTACTAAGTTTTGGAAATGTTGGTCTACGTGACTTGCTGAGTTGAGACTGGAAGGAACCCAGGATTCCTGACTTCCAGTGCTGTTCTCTGGGCCATGCTAACTCATACTAACTCCTCCTTTTATCCACCTCTGACTGGGACCTTGTCTAATCTCATAAAATGTGGAATGAGTGACCCAGCAGAGGTGAGAGTCAAGACTGAGGCCCTAACTACTCATGGGAATTAGAGACCTTTTGGCGAACATTCACAAGAGTTCAGGATTTAGCCTTGGAGTCCTTGCTAATTTATAACTTGGGTAATTACATTCTGCCTATCTCAATTTTTCCTACGGTTTCAAGTGAATTATAGGCTTCTTCTTCACCTTCTGTCCTAAACTGTGTAGTGTTGCTGTTAAACAGCTGTAGTGTGTCTCTCCAAAAGTGGCTGCATTTCTTTGCTCAATGCAGTGATTCCTATAATTAAATTTGTAAAGGACTTTGGCATCCTTTGGGATGAAAGGCACCCCAGAAATGTATGATACTATTGTTATTATGGAGGGAAGCCTCAATTAGAGTACAATCCTCCAGTTCAAAGCTCACCTAGAGACCTCTGAACTTTTGCCCCAGAAATCTCTGAATGCAAGGCATCATCCATCTCCTCTTTGACATTGGAAGTCAGGCCAGGGCTTAATGGGTTGAAACACAACTCCTGCTCTCCAGCATCAGCTTTTCAGTGCCTGTTACAGCCCTTGAGCCACACATCGGAAAAGCATGAGCTTTCATTGCCTTTTCTTCCTCATCAGACACGCTCAATGACCTTCAGGCAGTATAATGATACCATTTCAGGCCTCTATCCCCTTCCCACTCCGCCTTTCTGCTCTGCTCTCAGGTACAAAGCATATTCAATACAAATATTTATTACATTCCATGGGGGATATCATATTTGCAGCGAGCCAGGCTCTGAGATCCCCCCCCAAAGACTGACTGAATTACCCATTGATTAATAGTACATCTTGTGGTCTTCTCGCTCCTTGCAAGCAGAAACTTGAGCCTAAGTCTTGTAAGGGAGTTTTGGGGTATTTGCAATGTTGAAATGGCAGCACACCACTGCTGACATTAATCATAATGCTGGTTAAAAAGAAAACAAGACAGCAAAATTATCAGAAATATCAAGGAGTTGATTTAATTACGGGGAGTACACATGCTGCAAATGCTTCTTAATGTTCTCCATGTCTCAATTAGATGGGGTCGGAGTTCTCTTTGTTCTTGCTTTTGAACAGTCTGAAACTCTGCAGGTTTGATCAATGGCGAGGGACAGAGAGGAAATGAGGATGAGACGAAAGGGCTGAGTGTCTCTAGAAGCTGTCATGGTAATTTATGGCTGTGGCTGATAAAACTTTTAGCTAGTCAGGTATGACTTGGGAAATAGCAAAAGCAAAATGGCAGCTCTCAGACTGCAAGGAGGTTTCCCAAACTGGAGAAGAACTCAGCTGGGGAAAGAAACCTGGATAATGGGTATCCATCCTCAACTTTTTGCCCCGGGGGCCTTTCAAGAGTGAACTCTGGATGGCTGACCTCACTGGCGCATCTCTGGTGACCTTTCCAAGTTCTTGAACAATTAGAATAGGATCAGTTGACTTGCCGAATGTTTTAGTGTCAGGGCTACGGCAGCTAGAGAACAATGATCTGGCTGCTTGGGGCAAGTGGGCCCAGGGACCAGAAGATACTTGTGGCCCGTGCCAGCTGGGAAGTGAAGAAGCTATAGGAGAGAAGACAGACAATTTCCTTGTTGACATTTCACGGTAGCATCTGAGTGCTCTATGATCTGTGTCGTAGCAACTATGCCCCTTTGGGCTCTGCTTTCATTCCACCCCACAAGCTAAGCAGCATTTGTCAGCATGAGTACTTGGACGGGAGACCACTATGAAAAAACCCAGGTGCTGCAGGAAGTGGTGGTGGTAATTCAGTCTATGTGTGGCATGCTCTTCCCTTTGAGTCACTACCAAACTAATGTCTCAACATGAGGGTGCTGTGCTGTTAAAGGCAGCATTTTCTGAAGGAGAAAGGAAAAAAAACCCACTGACCTCTTCAGTTTATTACAGATCCCCAAGCACTCCTCCCAAGAGTTAAGGATATTGGTATTCTGGTCTAATTCTAACTCAGGCAGTTCACTCTACTACTTACATTCGTCCGGTAGTTTCATTCTTTGTTTCTGATCTTAAGCTGCTGTGTGTTGCTGAACAGCTGCTACACCTAATCCCCACCCCTAGGGATGACTGTATGATGAGTGAAGGGACTCCTGTATATTGTTTATAAAATGCTTTGGGGTTCTGTGAGATCAGGGGCCCTACAGAAAGCAAATAATATTGGCTAGAGCTGATAAGCAGCTTTGCTGACAGGGAGCCTAAAGCCCCCTCCTCTCCCAGACAATTTGTTTGAGACAGAAAGCCAGGGAAGGAGACAGTTTGTGTGGGTTCATGCCCCATTACCCAGATAGTGGAATTTACAAACCCCTTTCCTTCCTCACTGTTTGATGATGACTCGACGCAGAGAGGACTTAACCACAAAGGAATCCACTACCAGCCAGTTGTTGTCCTGCCCTTCACCGCAGCTGAGATTCTAATTGAGGCCCTCATGGTCCAAAGGCAACAGCAGTTCTGCAAGATGAGCCAAAACCCCACTGGCGCCCTCCTAAGCCAGCAGGAGCTAAGTCCTGGGCTTGGCTGGGAATCATGCTGCAGATCCTCCTTCCTCCGTTATTAGAGGACACCCACTCCCATCTCCTTTCCCTCACTAACGAGTGGAGTGCTAAGCCACAGAAAGTCACCTACCTAGCATCTGGAATTTCACCCCACGCTGCCACATCTCGCTCTCAACCCTTTCCTAGAGCTACAGGTGAGAGATGATTTAGTTAATTATGAGGTGATGCTACCGCTTTGCTGATCCAATTGCGTCCCAGCTGCTTTCATTGCTGATAAAGGCGCTGCCGAATGGAGCATTGGAGACATCAGTGAGATGGATGGTAGGGTGGAGAATGGTCAGTACAAGTGACCACTAATGGTCTAAGTGAACTTCTCCCTCCTGCACTTCTCTTCTCATTCCCCACATTCATCTTTTGAAAAGTCTCAGACCACTGCACCTGAGACATCTTACTGGTGGTGTCTCTGAATAGGTCAGTTCAACACAGCATGCACAGACCACAGTCTTGTACTCTGGTCAGCAGTAATATATTTGGATTGGTATTTTGAGGATCCATCCCTGCCCCTCAAAAATTAGACAATTGGTGACAAACTGCTCCCAATCTGTATTTATTTCATTTTGAGAGGCCCACAGAGTGGGGCAATTGACGGGCAAAGAAGGAGAGAAATCTGCAGTCTGCAGGCTACAGAATTGTTCTGTGTGCCACACAAGAAGCCCTGTTACAGAACAGCTGCTGCTCTTTGGCACTGGGTGAATCCACTACCTAGTCCTGCGAACACAGAAGTTGTATTCATTGATTTGCCCCTGCACGTGTAAGAGGGGAGATCAGAGAAGAGTTGCTGTCAGTGGCAGTGAGTAGGTGACAGAAAGTTGTGTAGCGCGCACACATACACACACAACACAATGATATCTCCACACCTGACAGGTTAGATGTTCAGTTTGGTGCCTTGGGTACCTGTCAGGAACCTAAAGTAGCAAAACCACAACACTGCTCACGGCCTTGCCCTTCTTGCAGCACAGGATCTTGCAGTAAAATAAATAAATACATACATACTCCCCACATTATCCAAACTGAGCCGACGTTTGAGCTAACACAGTTAATACAGAAATCCCTAATGTGACCAACTGCTACAGCGGGCTGTACCAAGTAATTGCTTGACATATTTGCTTACACTGTCTATGAATCTGATTATCTTATCCTGGAAGGATAACTCTCAGTGATCAGTAATCCACTGGGTCTCTGTGCTGCTTCATACAAATTCAAAAAGATTTTCTAAAAAATCGGGCTATAAATATGCCGTGTATCTGGAATCAGTATCCAAGTGATACCTTTATGGTATGCCCTGGTGGAATTTAGCACCCACCTAGAACCACATCTCTGGCTCACCCACTCCTCTCCCTGTGACTTTTTCTAATACTCCAAACCCCTCAGCAGCTTCAAACAGCCACTGTTTTTTGTGGTATTTTTAAATCAACCTGTCAGAGTAATATTTCCTTCTTTTTTCTGCCAAATGTGGAATTTCTCCTTTCCCTTCTCCTTTAAATTACCCCTGCTCAAGGCCTTGGGTGGATTAGAATTTGTGCCGGGCCAGTAACTGGTGTCTTGTATATAAAATTGTCATGAGATTGATTCTCATTTACACTAAGCTCCCTTTACACCACTTTGACTGTGTAAAGAGGCCTCAAAGGTCACATCAATTACCCTTATTTAAAGGCCCCTTTACTTTGTCATGGTCATTTAAAGGGACCTTAGTGTAAACGAGAACAGAGCCGGTGCTAGGTATAAGCCGACTAAGCAATTGCTTAGGGCACCCAGCAGCTCAAGGGGTCCCCCTATTAATGATTAGTATGTGTTGTGTGGAAGGCCCCCCAATAGATTCCTGAGTAGGGCCCCAATGATCTAGCACCGATACTGAATGAGAATCAAGCCCTGCAGCTTTAAAGATTGTTAGCTCACATTCCTGTAAAGCTAGGAAAGGGAGTTGTATCCACCGGGAAGGAGAAATTACCAGCTTTCCAGTGGGAGTCAGTGCTGCACTCATTTCTAGTCCTGGAAGGGCCCAAGAAAAGCCACCTATCTCTGAATGCTTCAGGTGAAGAAGTTGCTCTGGAAGTTGGTAGAATTGCCCTCACTGGGGCTATTGCAGGCTGAGACATTACATCTGCCTGTCAGAGGGTGGTTTGGGGATTCTGAGATCAGGCTTGACGTGATGGAAAAGGAAGGGACCAGTTGTCCCCAGCAGGGGTCTCTGATTCTACACATCCCACTCACACCCCAACACTTCTTCCATGCCACAGAGTCAGGAGTGCAGCCCTGAAATAAGGTGCTTGACTGACAAAACAGCCAATTTGCCCCTAAACTCATCCTATCTCCGGTATATTGATCCTCCTATCCCCGTTCCCTCGACCCCAGCCCCGGAGCAGCTCATAGGGCGTGCGGGCCAAGGGACACAGACTGCGTGAGGTGAAGGGAGCATATTTATGGAACATCTCTCTACACTGGCTATCCCCCAGGAGCAGTGTGCTAATGTTCTCTGCGGTGCTGTCACCCCGGGGCTGCTGAGTCAGCACTCTTCCCTGCCTTGCCACCTCCCCCCGCCGCGCACACACCTTGCTGTCCTCTCTCTCTCTCTCTCTCTCTCTCTCAAACAATATTTCTGCTGTCCCTGCTTGTTCAGTGGCCTTTGCTGACTGTCCTCTGGATTTTATCAGCCCAAGTCGCTGAAGCGAAACCTGACCAGCTCAAGCTGCCAGGGCAGCAGCAGCTGGGCTATTTGACTGATTCCTTCTCCCTGCAGGAGACTGAATGTCACCCACTAATATTGTTCCTCTCTCGAGGGAGAGAGATTTATTTTGTCTTTAGGTCTGAAGCAAACAGCGTGTCTCTGGCTGCAGGAGGGTTTGGCTTAGAAACTAGGTTTCAGCAGCTCCAGCCTGCGTCAGAGGGTTTACTGAAAATTACAGTGGGGAAAGCTAAGAATGCTCCAACTGGCCTGGCTTCGAGCTGCTGCTGGTGGCGTGTATGTGTATACAAACTGGAGCAAAGTACCCACGCTTCCAAAATCAGCGTGCAAAGGGACTGACGAGGTCAGACTGGCCTTCTGGGGAATTCAAACATCCTCAGAAATAGACAGTGGAATTTGGAAGTGAATTTGACAGGCAAATGGAGAGACACAGAATGGGAAATCAGTAACCTAAACAAAGCAAATTGTCTGTAAAGGATTATGGGGCCATCATCAACCAGGAACAAGGTCATTTAAACTATTCATTCACATTTCTGTGTTCTTTAATTGAAGAAAAAGCTCGATGAAACCCTGTATGTAATGTGTTGTGATGGTAAAACAAAGTAAGCAAAGTGCTAGGATCCATTAGAAATGGGATAAAAAGCAATACAGAGAATATGAGAATGCCATTATATAAATGGCTGGTATGTCCTCGCCTGGAATGCTGTGTTCAGTTCTAGACAGTCTATCTCAAAAAGGATCTAGCAGAAATATAGAGGTTTGGAGAAAGGTGACTAGAATGATCATAGGCCAGGACAGATTTCTGAGTGAAGAGAGACTGAAAAGACTGGCCTTGTTTATATAGAGACGAATAAGAGGGGAAGTGATAGTCAGATACAAACTGATGAGTGGTGTAGGGAGGGTAGATTGGATGCTCCTATTTACTTCCTTTCATTATAGAATAATAAAGAGGCAATGAATTAAACTGAAAAGCAACTCATTAAAAACTGGTCTGAGGAAATCTTTTTCTTATACGATGTATAATTATTCTGCAGAACTCATTACCACTAGATATCACTGAGGCCAAGAGCTAAGCAGGATTAAGGAAGAAAGATTGGACCAAAATATGGACAACAGCAACATCGACAATTACATGAGAAGGAATATAAATCCTCTTACTTCATGGCATAAGCCAGCCTCTCACAAGTGATGGTTAGGAAGAAAAGTCCTCTATGTGCAGGCAGGTTATTGTAGAAGTATCCACTGCTGGGTTTCTTGCACCTCCTTCTGAAGCATCTGCAGCTGTCCACTGTCACAGCCAGGATACTGGGCTAGATGGAGCCCTGATGCAGTACAGCGACTCATTTCCTAAGGTGAACCTGGCTTGAAGATCAGGGAGCTTTAGGATATGAACACAAGGAAATAAGTGAGTTTTGTTTATGTTGGCAATAAATATAATGAGATATGAATGGCAAAGTGAAAAGTTCTCGTCCTGCTGAGCCTGCTCTCCCTGGCATTTCCTGCCACTCAGCCATGTCTCCTGGCAAGGTCAACTATGTTGCTATAATAGACACCTGCACAGATAAGTCTGAGATGGGCAGATTTGGTAGTATCTGTACATTTTTGTTAATGGTGGCTTGACAGCTCTGGGGACTGAGGTCTTCTTTTTATTCCCACAATAATTACAGCATGTGCAGCATCAGGGCAAATTCTCCTTCCACTGTGGCTTAGCACTGAGCTGGAGGAACATCCTCTAGGGGTAAGTGGGAAGATCAGTCTCTGTGGCAGTCCTTGGCCTCTCGGCTGAGACTGGACAACTAGTGCCCACGGTGGTGGTGGAAGCAGTATTCATAGAATGGGCTGAGATCCACTGAGTCACTTCACACAAAATACTGAACAGCCATGTAGCGTACTTAGATTTACAGAAAGCTTCTGACAAGGTCCTTCACCAAAGACTCTTAAGCAAAATAAGCTGTCATGGGATAAGAGGGAAGGTCCTCTCATAGATCAGTAACTGGTTAAAAGATAAGAAACAAAGGGTTGGAATAAATGGTCAGTTTTCAGATTGGAGAGAGGTAAATAGTGGTGTTGTCCAGGGGTCTGTACTGGGACCAGTACTGTTTAACATACTCATAAATGACCTGGAAAAAGGGGTAAACAATGAGGTGGCAAAATGTACAGATGATACAAAACTACTCAAGATAGTTATAGCCAAAGCAGACTGCGAAGAGCAACAAAAAGATCTCTCAAAACTGGGTGACTGGACAACAAATGGCAGATGAAATTCAATGTTGATAAATGCAAAATAATGCACACTGGAAAAACATAATCCTAATATACATATAAAATGATGGGGTCTAAATTAGCTGTTACCACTCAAGAAAGAGATCTTGGAGTCATTGTGGACAGTTCTCTGAAAAAAATGCACTCAATGTACAGTGGCAGTCAACAAAGCGAACAGAATGTTGGGAATCATTAAGAAAGTGATAGGTAATAAGACAGAAAATATCATATTGCCTTAACATAAATCCATGGTATGCTCACATCTTGAATACGGCATGCAAATGTGGTCACCCCATCTCAAAAAATATATATTGGAATGGGAAAAGGTACAGAAAATGGCAACAAAAATTATTAGGGCATGGAACAGCTTCCATATGAGGAGAGATTAATAAGACTGGGACTTTTCATCTTGGAAAAGAGATGACTAAGGCATGATATGATAAACATCTATAAAATCATGACTGGTGTGGAGAAAGTAAATAAAGAAGAATTATTTACTCCTTGTAACACAAGAACTACGAGTCACCCAATGAAATTAATAGGCAGCAGGTTTAAAACAAACAAAAGGAAGTATTTCTTCACACAACGCACAATCAACCTGTGGAACGCCTTGCCAGAGGATGTTGTGAAGGCCAAGACTATAACAGGGTTAAAAACCGAGCTAGATAAGTTAATGGCCAGGATGGAGAGGGATAGTGTCCCTAGTTGCTGTTTGCCAGAAGCTGGGAATGGGCAACCTGGGATGAATCAATTGATGATTACCTGTTCTGTTCATTCCCTCTGAAGTACCTGGCATTGGCCACTGTTGGAAGATGGTGTCATAGGTCTCACCCCCACTTGGAACTGTTGGGTTCCAATGTGGGGACCTGACTTGGTTTCCCTCTAAACTAAAATCCTAGTTTAGATCTAGTAAGCTGCCACCACTCAATCAGATATGTGGATTGAGACACAGTCCTTCCCCAAAATCCTAGGGGATTCCAAGAGCCCCAAATCCATGGAGTTCTTACACCCAGGAGAAATAAACCATTCCCCCTGCTTCCTCCCCCCTCCCTTTTCCTAGGAGAGATACCGGGATCTAACTACAGAGGGATACCTCCCCCTTCTCTTTCCCTGAGAATCCACCCAAGGAAAGACCAAACAAGTCCTTAATAGAAAAGAATTTATTAAGAATAAAAAGAAAGTAACTTGTCTCTGTAATCCAAGATAGAACAATACAGGGTCTAAATTTATCAATCTCTGGAGAGAATTCCCCCTCCCCCCTTTCTCAGTAAAAGCAATATCAGCAAACAGGAATAAAGAATTTCCTTTAGCAAACACACAATTGCAAATGTAGAAAACAACTTAAAAGACTAATTCGCCTTTCTAATTAATACTCACTATTAACTAGTAGAAACTACTCCAGGAGAACTTGGAGACATGACTGTCCTCTCTTAGATCCAAAAAGAGCTCTCAGCAAAAAAAGGAACGCAGACAAAGGCTTCCCTCCACAGAGATTTGAAAATAATCTGTTCCTTGATTGGTCCTCTGGTCAGGTGTTTCTCAGGTCACTGAGCTTGTTAACCCTTTCCAGGGAAAAGAGACCTTAACCCTGATCTGTTTATTTATGACAGATGGGATACTGGGTTAAATGAACCTTTGGTCTGAGCCAGTATGGCTGTTCTTATGTTCATGGTAACAATGTGAGGTTGTACTTTCTACCAGCCTGTACTGGACTCAAACCAGCAATCTAGGCCTGGGCTACTCCACAGCCAATTCCTTCTCCCCAGCGATCCAATTCCTTGTGCTTTGTTTTTCATGGTAGCTGTCACTGAGACTTCTGCTCTTCTCTTCCTTCTCTGAATTGCCCCCTCTCCACTTAGACAATGGAGATCAATCAACTCTACGGAACGTGACTGTGAAGCCAGAAGTGCGATGGTCCTGTTCCTCCCTGGGTGTTGATGATGAGCAGACCTAGGAACAATCACTTTGGTACACACACACACCTTGCTGCTGGTGACAAGGTAGGTATGCGCCGTGCTATATATCGCTGGCGGGAAGTTCATTGAGAGATTTGCTCTGGATAATGGAACATTTATTTCAAAGGCTCTAAGCCAGTGAAAGATCTCAGGGGAGCTGCCCTATGAAATGATGCTGCCCTTTCTGTTACACTGTTGCTGTCAAGAATCCATTCAAGCGATTTAACCAAGTTTATCGGAAAAGCAGTGGAGGGAACCTGCACACATGTTAGCATGGAAGATAGATAGAACAAACAAATCCCCATGAGTGGGAAACCCAGTCCCTCCACATGTGAAAACAAATGCATGGAGATATACCTATCTCATAGAGCTGGAAGGGACCCTGCAGGGTCATTGAGTCCAGCCCCCTGCCTTCACTAGCAGGACCAAGTACTGATTTTGCCCTAGATCCCTAAGAGGCCCTCTCAAGGATTGAGCTCACAACTCTGTGTTTAGCAGGTTACTGCTCAAACCACTGAGCTATCCCTCCCACCAACTGTTACAGCAGGAGACTGGGAAGTAGAACTTATGGGTTCTAGTCCCAACTCTGCCACTAACTCACTGTATGGCCGTAGGCAAGTCACTTATTTTCTGAGTACCTCAGTGTCACCATCCATAAAATGGGGATAATATTTACTTACTTTTGAGTGCTTTGAGATCCTCGAATCAAAGCACTGTATGATCCAAGTATTAATTATTATGATTGTATTATATCACTTCTTGTTCAGTTGACCAGTGTCAGCTGGTCAGCAATCTCATGAGTCCTGCAGTACATTAAAAAAATGTCTGAGGGACCTGATTGTCAGAGGCGCTGAGCACCTGCAGTTACCATTGAAGACAATGGAAGCTGTAAGTGCATAGCACTTCTGAATAAACCTAAGCCCCGTATTTTACTCAATGCCCATAAAACTTCAAGAGCTAGTGCAGTAAATGGATTTTCAGGCAGAACTATGTAATATGCTAGCACTGTGAACTGCATCTGTCTCTGCAGCTGCTATATAGCAGGTACTGGACAAGATCACACAGAAGTCAGTAGGAATAGGATCTAGGAGTCTTGACTGGCAGTCCTGTGCTCTAACCACCAGTTCACACACGACTGACAGTGGACCTGATTCTCCAATTCTGTTTTGAAGCAGTCTTGGAGCCCTGCTGGTTTCAATGGCATAACTCCTGATTTACCCCATGTGAAAGGAGGATCAGGCCAAGTGTGTGGGTCTAAATATACCTAAAAGAAGAGAGGATGAGTCTACAGCAAACTGGCGTGCAGCATGCAATGCCTGGCCTGACAATGATTGTTGTGGAGAGAGAGACACTTATTAAGTCCATCACCTGTGTTGCTCCAGCCTGGTGCCTCATTAACAGGTAGAATATATTAGTAACTGTCAAACAATGGGAGAGCTAACTCATTGGGCGAATGGATGAAAACACATTAGCTCCCACAAAAGGGGGAGAGGCGGTGATTAACTGGTGGGATGACAATATGAAATGTCAGAGGCACAGACAGTAAGCACAACTGTTCATTATTATATTAACAGCCCTAATTTTCTGCCTTTAACCACCAGTTCCCTGTCAGTTCAATTAGATTTTGTGTGTGTGTTTAATTTAGATCAATATACTGCTGCGTCTGTAGTTTTTCTCACACATCCTTTGTGCACGGTGAGAAACAGACCAGCCGGCAGGAGCCTCTTTTTTTTTTTTTTTTTTTTGTCCTTGAGGTGAAAGGCAGTTTGTGAAGAGGGTATTTAGGTGATGCATGTTCCTATGTTAGGTGAGTCTAATCTGCAGTGATTTGTGAAATTCCCACCCCATGATGGGAGGGGGGAAGGGCAGGGAGGGAAGGCACGCAAAGGTCGCAAAGTGGCAGGCTGAGGTAAATAGCCCATGGTAATATATTTAGCAAATGGCATTACAGACTGCAGGAAAATACAGAGGAGGAGGAGGAAGGAATAACATTCCGCTTATCAGGAGATTACTTAGGGCCTGATTCTGAGCTCAGTGACGCTGATGTAGATCTGGAGATGCTCTACTGAAGTTAACTCTGGATCGACCCTAGTGGAAGTGGAATCAGGCTCTGGCCCTGGATGTTCAGGGGCGGGATTTCCCCCTTCCGGGAGAATCATTATTCATTTGAGCACTGCTAGACTGGAGGAGGGGGAGCCCAAGGAACTCAGTGGGGTTTTCTACATCACCCAAAACAATGTTAAGGGGACTTTTTACTAGACCATTGCCAGCCAGTCTGAGTAAGAGTGGGAAGGGGGACTAAAATCATAACACCTCATCAGCCTCTGTCGTACCCACTCTGCTGACTTCGGTATAGTTGAGCGCGTCGTACTCCCCTCTCCTGCTTTCTGATGGGTAGGAAGATACGCAGCTCCCACCATTACTGGGTCCTCACTGAGTCATCAGGAGAAAAGGGTATCAAAACATGACAGCATGTATGCTCTGCCCCCAGCTCTGACCCCTTCATTTTCTTGGCTCTCAGTGATTCATCTCTGGATCTCATCACTGTATGTGTTCAATGGGGTTTTCATTTCCTCCTGAAGCCTCTGGATCAACAACAGTATGACTCAGAGAGGCCTTTATTTTTAGTAGCTAATTACATTATTTTGCTGCATTGCCCTCTATAGCCTAGATCTTCATCAGGATCTTTTATCATCCTTCTAAATCTTCTCGGATCCTAATTTTTGTTCCTTGGGTCCCAATCTTTTGGGCCTGACTCCTCTGCTACCTTCACTTAGCTTTGGAATCTATCCATCTATTGAGTATTGTCACCCATCATCAGAATACATGACTACATTTGGCCTGTGTAGCTAAGAGGACCTGAACTCCAAATCCTAGATATTGATCTCTGATTCCACCTAAGTTTTCAATCTGGAGACCTATCCCTCTCTTGCTGAAGAATCATAACCTTTGATGATTGCATCTGGCCTCTTTGCTTTGTAATAACTATATTAATGTAGTCTGCTTCTTGCACATCACTTTTGAGCAGCTCACTTATGCCTTCAGCATCTGCAGGCTATTTTAATCTCCTCCCTTAGATGTCTTTTTGTCTTTTCTGCAGACACACTAGATTTTCCTCTGATTGCCCCAAGGTTTCCCTGACTTGAACTGATGTTGGACTTTTGATCATTTGGGTAATTTGACTTTCACCGTGCTATTTACCCGGGTTTCATTAACTTCCTTTTCTACTTCCTTCAAAGGAGGTTTCCTTTTTTTCTGGGCCCCAATCCCCACCTCCTCTGATTCCCTGTAATGTAAATGTCTGGGCAGCAGACAGAGATGGAGTCCAGTAGGAAACATGCTCTCACCCTTGTTTACCATACAGCAGGGAGCTGAATAAACAGCAGAAAATAGTCCAGCAAAACAAAAACAGAACACTTCATTTAAAATAAGGACAAGCGGAAAAAAAGTGATCTGATAACCTGCAGGAACGGATGGGCAAGAGCAAAACCAAGGCAACAAAATCCCACAGATACAGCACTTGAAAAATGCACACCATAAACTCCCTGCCTGAGACAGAGAATACAGTGCTGGGGCTGGCAATTCCCCAGCCACTTCAAGCTAATAGAGAAGGCGGCAGCGAGTCTGGGCAGCAGCTCCTGACACTTTTGGGTACTAGGAAAAGGATGCTGGGTCTGGACAGCAATGCTGGGGACTCCAGGAGTTTAACAGTCACTATGCACTATGGAAAACAGGTGCTGTCATATCAGATTAAACCAGTGTTCCAGTATCATGTCTGTGACAATGGTCAGTATCACGTGTTCAGAAACATCATGGTGGACAATTATGGGCAACTAGGCTGGTATTTGGAGTTGGGGGATAATTTAGTTTCCTAATATTTGGATGATATTCTGATCCCTGCTTTCAAATATCATCTGAACAGCTCTTCCCTGCCCTCCTCCCCAGGCTTAACACTCCCTTTCTCCCAGACCCCAGGAATATCTCCCCTTAGCAGGCGTGGCTATTTTCCTTACATTAAGATGTCATTTGGGTTGCCAACTTTGTGATATTTAAAAACCAGACACCCCAGCAGGAGTGCCAGACCTTCCCCTCCCCCGCCCCTTCCCCCTGAGGACCCACCCCTGCCCTGCTTCTTCCCCCTGAGGCCCTGCCCCCATTCACTCCTCTTCCCCCCTCCCCCATCACTCACTGCTATTCCCCTCTCTCCCCCATCTCTGCCTGGCTTGGCAGGGACTTGCCTGTGGAGCCAGGGCTGGGAGCTGCAGCTGCCCAACACAGGCAGGAGGCGGCCCCGGCTAGAGTAGGGGTTGGCGTGGGTGATGACTCGGTGCCTCCCCGCCTCCCACACCCACAATAACTGGACTTTGGGTGTCTGGTCAGAAGATCTGACCGGAGACTGTCAGGTCCCCTTTTTGGTTGAAAACCGGGCACCTGGCCACCCTAGATGTCATCTGAGGGGGTGGCCCAGTGGTTTGTATCACCACCTGTCCCAGTTCGAGGTGTTTGGCTTCAGCATTTGGGTCTGGCCCATTCTGGGAACAGCCTGCCTCATCGGCTAGTGGTGATTTATGCTCCTGGATCTGAACTCCCCCAAAGCGCAGGGTGTTGAGATCCAGCGGTTTGGATCGGGCTCATCTCTAATTCCAAGAAAGCTTCATTACACATCCCTGTATCTCTTACGCCTGGCTCTGGAGCTCTCACTGAACACGGACTCCTGGCTCTCTAGTTTTCCTCCCCCTCCCCATAGTGCTTCTTGCTGGGTTAGAGACCCTTCTGTTTACTGGTTCTTCCCTTCCCCTCCCCAGACCTCAAAGTTAACAAACTGCCGAGTGTGCAGATGCATTGGTTAATCTCCTTGTATCCTGAGCCTGGCCCTTTCCACAGGAGCATAAACATTACAAATGAAACCTCCAACAGGTAATGACTGAACAATCATTTTTAATTTTTAAAAAAAATGCACTTCAGGGCTTTTATCAGCAAAGCATCATGTCCATTAAAAAACGAATTAAGTCATTCTGCAGCCAGGCCAAGTGCCATGATTTCCATGCCAGAATTAATACTGTCTATTTCCACAGTGGATGTTTAAGGATCCCTTCCCCCTACTCCTCCCTCCCACTCTGGGATTACAGCTACATTTAGTTCCTACAGGGGGAATTAATCAGCGATGCTCCTGTGCGGAGCGCCTGAAATAGAAATCACAAATCAGGGTGGCTGGGAAGGAGCCTGTGAAGTGACAAACGTGAAATTATGTTGCATTTTGTTTGGTGTGGCAGGATAGTTGGAATGCAGTGGCTTCAGGGACTCTCACCAGCTCTGGGGGGCTACTTCCACTCTAAAGGGGGCGATACAGAGGGGGGCTGTTGGAGAGTCCAGAGGAAGAGGTGAGAGCAAAAGCAGAGGGACAAGAGGCAGAGAATGTTTTTTTTTAAATCACAAACTGCTTTTTACAGGAGTTTCTAGGAGGAGATAGTCAAAGACTATCCTCTAAACCTGCAACATGGCTTCCAGCAGTTAGGGTCTGTGACCCTAATTCCCAGGTGAGTTCAGAAAGCCGCTGAGTTGGTATAACTTCCACCATCATCCGGGCTCCTAGGTGTGTTAGGAATGTTACTTCAACTTAGACTCTCTCCAGATTCTTTCACTCTAACCCCTGAGATATTACTTCTTAAACTGGCCCACTGAGTCTAAGGTCTGGGCTATATACAATCTTTGTACCGATTTAACTATTTCAGTTCAGGGTTTGATTTTATACCGTTCTAGTGAAAGCAGTAGAACCCCTAGTATGAATGCAGTTATACTGATCCAAATGTGCTCACACTGCTATATAAACTAGAGTAGAATAAGAACCTTTATATAAGAATAAATAAAAAGAACAAGGAGTCCTTGTGGCACCTTAGAGACTAACAAATTTATTTGGGCATAAGCTTTCGTGGGTTAAAACCCATTTCATTGGATGAAGTGGGTTTTAACCCACCAAAGTTTATGCCCAAATAAATTTGCTAGTCTCTAAGGTGCCACAAGAACACCTCGTTCCTTTTGCTGATACAGACTAACATGGCTACCCCTCTGAAATAAGTATAAATGTGTCTACAGGAAGGGGGTTGTACCGCGTCTTTTGGTTTATAAACCAATGTAGTGACAATAGTATAAAAAAACTGTGTAGACACACCCCAAGGGAGTTAAAATTGGTATAATTCACTCCGAGGAGCTAACGTAGCAGCGAGGGCTGTAGCAGAGGAAGCAATTAATGGGAGGGTGCAAAAACATGCAAGCAAAACATTCCTGCCCTTTAGAAATGTACACCTTTTTCCAGCCCCGCAGTAGGTAAGTCGCACCAATTTAGACTGCCTTACCCATCTACAGAGTGGATGAGAAGGTCTAAGGGAATCTAGCTGAATGGAGAGGAGTCTAACTGATGCCACCTTGTTCATCGCCTCTCAGTTTGGCCCTGTGTGTTCTCCTGGCGTGGAATTTAGTCTGAGTAAAGGATAGTGCAGGTTACGCTCAAACCTTGGGTTTTCTCTATCTGGTGAAATTGCTCTACACAGAGGGAGGATAGTGTCAGGCTATCAAAAGGCACAGTTCTGATCCCTGACAAGCAAGGAAGAAAGCCACAAGCAGTTTTGCCAACATGCAAGTGATTTGGTGTCACTCTTGAGTAGACATGTCATATTTATCCAATCACACAGAGAGATATACAGTCAGAGACCGACACACTCTCTGCAATGACACTATCTGTTTCTGCTCCTGCATCTGATTATTAGGGCTGGTCAAAGATTTTCCATATAAACTTTTTTTAGATTAAAAATTGGGTCTTGATTAAATGAAAATGTTTACAGAATGTCAGCTTTCCTTGAAAAATTTTTTTTTCAGAAAATGAGACACCCTAAACCTAAAAATATTTTGTTCAAACCCTGATTTTTTTTCCATTTTTTGTTTTTTTTTGACGGAAGGTCAAAAATTTCTGTGGGAGGAAAAAACCCCCCATTTTCTGACCAACTCTACTGATCACCCAAACAAGTAAATGAATAAAGATACCCCCTGCCCCAAATAAAGAACCCCAATAACAAATCCAACCACGCTCTCCCAAGAGTGGTGGAGTGGAATTCCATATCCCCTTGTTCTCTTTGGTTTCTTCTCCTTCCCTTTCACATGTCACCTTTCTGTATACCTGGAGTCAGTCACTCCTTGTTGTGATATCTGTCCACTTTAAATTGTGAGCTCTTTGGGATAGGGGCCTATAAAATGCCACGTCACCAATGATGTACAATATGCATAACAATGAAATAATCACAGACACATGCTTATAATCAGATACAATTACCCAAGGGATCTTTGCTTAGGAGTGAGCAGATGCTCTTCTTAGCTGTACCCATTAGGAGACCCAGGCATCCTGACATTCTGCAAGCTGCATGACCTGTATTGGTGACCCAGGAACTTCTTGGTGCAAACTGGCAGAGGGCACAGGGCATGCCTAGAGTTTTACAGGGATCCCCTGGATCAAATGCATGCATATTAAGATTACCAAAGGGTGGTGTGTGACGTCTCTATCAACTGTCAATAGCCCTCTGATTTTCATAATCATTGCAGGATGGATGGATGGATGGATAGATAATGGTTAAGGAATTATGTATCAATACTAAAAATTATATTCTTAAGGTATATGAGTTAAGGTGGTAAACGTGCTCCTGTCAGCTAGGAAGGAAGTGGCGCTTATCTCTCTGGTTGGCCATGTGCTTATTGCACATTGTCTGCTCCATAATGAAGGCCTATCTACAGACTGAGCCAGATGCTAATCAAGAGCTTGTGAAATTGACAAGAAAGAGAGGCACAGGAAAAAAAACTCAGCAGGGGGTGTCTTGTTTACAAGTAAAAACGATGGATCATCGGGGGGCAGTATAAGTGAGGGTACAGCAAGACACTCTGGGATCTTTTCCATGGAGGAGGCAAGCTGACAGCAGAGCTGGTCACATGAACAGAAAATCACAGCCAAGCCTGTCTGTAATGTGCTAGAAGGGTTTGGGGTGAGGTTTTCCTCTATAAGACATGACAATAACTAGTAAAGTAAGTCTTGGTTCTAGAATACGTGCTATGATTTTATTGCATATGTAACCATTTATTTCCAATGCTTCTACCGTTAGAATCTCTATACTGTGTTCAGTAAACTTTGACTTGCTTTCACTATACAAAGTGCTGTGAGTGAAGTGAAGCAGTGAACGGAGGTGTAAGTGGTAAGCTGGGGTGTAGTGCTTTGTTGGGAACAGTGGATCTGTAACTACTGTGAGTGTCCAGTGGAACTGGGGCTAGACACTCCAGGGAGATGCTTGGGGGATGGAGGTGTCTATCACTAACCTGTAGAGAGAGATTGGGGCCTGCACAGGCCTGGAGGAGAGTGTGTGTGTTATCTGTAGCTGGTGGAGTCGGGGAGCTTACATGCACACACTAAGGGCTTCCTCACACTAGGGGCAGGTGGTAGTAAGGTGCCTCACAGCCCTAGGTTCCCCAGATGCATGACCTGTATGTCTCCGTATACTCCTACTTACATATATAGTGAGTACTTTCTGTGCCAACATGGAAATTGCCTGGAACTTACAGTGGATCCTGACTAATAAAATGTTCAGCCTCTTACTCATAGACATTAAGGCTAGAAGGGACCATCATGATCATCTAGTCTGACCTCCTGCACGTCGCCGGCTACAGAACCTCACCCAGGCACTCCTGTAACAGACCCCTAACCTCTGGCTGAGTTACTGATGTCCTCAAATCATGGTTTAAAGACTTCAAGTTACAAAGAGTCCACCATTTACTCTAGGTCAAACCAGCAAGTGACCTGTGCCCCATGCTGCAGAGGAAGATGAACCCTCCCCCACAGGGTCTCTGCCAATCTGATGTAAGAGAAAATTCCTTCCCAACCCTGAATATGGCAACCAGTTAGACTCTGAGCATGTGGATGAGACCCAGCAGCCAGACACTACAGTGAATTCTTCCCCAGGTAACTCAGAGCCCTCCCCAGCTAGTGTCCCATCTCCGGCCATTGGAGATATTTGCTAATAGCACTCATCAAGCTCCATCTTAATACAACTTATCAAGCTCTGTCTTGAAACAAATTCATTTTTTTGCCCCCACTACTTTCCTCGGAAGGCTGTTCCAGATCTGATAGTTAGAAAACTTAATCTAATGTCAAGCCTATACTTATTGATGGCCAAACTATATCCATTTGTTCTAGTGTCAACATTGGCCCTTAATTTAAATAATTCCTCACCCTCCCTGGGGTTTATTCCTCCGATGCATTTATAGAGAGCAATCATATCTCCCCTCAGTCTTTGTTTGGTTAGGCTAAACAAGCCAAGCTCCTTAAGTCTTCTTTCATAAGGCAGATACTTCATTCCTCTGATCATCCTAGCAGCCCTTCTCTGCAATTGCTCCAGTTTGAATTCGTCTTTCTTAAACTTGGGAGACCAGAGTTGCCCACAGTATTCCAGATGAAGTCTCACCAGTGCCTTGCACAATGGTAATAACGCTTCCCTATTTCTACTTGAAATACCTCCCCTGATGCATCCTAAGATTGCATTTGTCTTTTTTTTTACAGCTGCGTCACATTAGTGGCTCATAATTAGGGCCCTACCAAATTCACGGTCCATTTTGGTCAATTTCACGGTCAGAGGATTTTTAAAAATTGTAAATGTCATGATTTCAAGCTACTTAAATCTGAAATTTCATGGTGTTGTAACTGTAGGGGTCCTGACGCAAAAAGGAGTTGGGTGGATTGCAAGGTTATTGTTGGGGAGGTTGTGGTACTGCTACCCTTACTTCTGCACTGCTGCTGGTTGCAGCGCTGCCTTCAGAGCTGGGCAGCTGGAGAGCGGCATCTGTGGCCGGGATCACAGCTCTGAAGGCAAAGCCACTGCCAGCAGCAGCACAGAAGTAAGGGTGGCATGGTATTATATTGGGACCCTTACTTCTGCACTGCTGCTGGCGGGGTGCTGCCTTCACAGCTGGGCATGTGGCCAACAGCCACCACTCTCCAGCCACCCAGCTCTGAAAGCAGCGTAGAAGTAAGAGTGGCAATACTGTGACCCCCCCTAAAATAACCTTGTGACCCCCCCTGCAACTTACTTTTGGGTCAGGACTGCCAATTTGAGAAACACTGGTCTCCTCAGTGAAATCTGTACAGTATAGGTTAAAAGCAGACAAAAGACCAGATTTCATGGGGGGAGACCAGATTTCACGGTCTGTAACGTGTTTTTCATGGCTGTGAATTTGGTAGAGCCCTACTCATAGTCATCCTGTGATCATCCAATACACCCAGGTCTTTCTCCTCCTCTGTCACTTCCAACTTGAAATTCCAACTGATACGACCTCAGCTTATAACAAAAATTCTTGTTAGTCTCTAAATGCAAAACCAGGCACTTTACGCTATTAAATTTCATCCCATTTCTATTACTCCAGTTTTCAAGGTCATCCAAATCTTCTTATCTGATATTCTGGCAATATCTCCTAACTTTGTGTTATCTGCAAATTTTATTAGTACGCTCCCACCTTTTGTGCCAAGGTCATTAATGAAAACATTAAATAAGATTGGTCCCAAGACTGATCCCTGAGGAACTCCACTAGTAACCTCTTTCCAGCATGACAGTTCACCTTCCAATATGACCCATTGTAGTCTCCCCTTTAATCAGTTCTTTACCCACTTTTTGATTCTCATATTAATACCCATCTTCTCCAATTTAATTAATAATTTACCACATGGAAATGTACCAAATACTTTACTCAAATCCAGGTAGGTTAGATCAGCTGATTTTCTAGACAAAGGAAATGCAGTAATCTTCTCAAAAAAGAAATCAGGCTGGTCTGGCATGATCTACCTGTGGTAAAACCATGTTGTATTTTATCCAAATTCTCACTTACCTCTGTGTACTTAACTACTTTCTCTTTTAAAATTTGTTCTAAGATCTTGAATACAATTGAAGTCAAACTAACAGGCCTGTAGTTTTTCAGATCAGTTCTTTTCCTTTCTTAAATACAGGTACTGCGTTTGCCATTCTATAGTCATAGAGTTCTGTAGTAGAAGGAAAGAGCCTGAAGAATGGGCCAGGTGCAAGGCCTGAGGCCTGAACCAAAGTCAGCAAAAGTTATGCTATGAGCAACAGTCAGGCCCTGCCAAAAGCAGATGCTCGCCTGCAAGCCAGTGTCTGATACACAAACTCAGCACCAGTATTGCTAGCATTGCTAAAACACACTGAATATGTAAACACATACAGGTTCATAGACTTAAAGGTCAGGAGGGACCAATATGATCGTCTAGTTTGATCTGCAAAACTTAGGCCACAGAATCTCACCCACTCGCTCCGGCAACAAACCCCTAACCTAACCTATGTCTGAGCCACTGAAGTCCTCAAATCATGGTTTAAAGACTTCAAGGTGCAGAGAATCCTCCAGCAAGTGACCTGTGCCCCATGCTGCAGAGGAAGGCGAAACCCCCCCAAGGCCTCTGCCAATCTGCCCTGGAGGAATATACCTTCCTAACCCCAAATATGGTGATCAGCTAAACCCTGAGCATGTGGGCAAGACTCACCAGCCAGACACCCAGGAAAGAATTCTCTGTAGTAACTCAGATCCCATTCCATCTAACATCCCATCACAGGCCATTGGTCATATTTAATGCTAATAGTCAAAGATCAATTAATTGCCAAACTTAGGCTATCCCATCATACCATCCCCTCCATAAACTTATCAAGTTTAGTCTTGAAGCCAGATATGTCTTTTGCCCCCACTGCTCCCCTTGGAAGGTTATTCCAGAACTTCACTCCTCTGATGGTTAGAAACCTTCGTCTAATTTCAAGTCTAAACTTCCTGATGGCCAGTTTATATCCATTTGTTCTTGTGTCCACATTGGTACTGAGCTTAAATAATTCGTCTCCCTCCCTGGTATTTATCCCTCTGATACATTTATAGAGAGCAATCATATCTCCCCTCAGCCTTCTTTTGATTGGGTTAAACAAGCCGAGCTCTTTGAGTCTCCTTTCATGCCAGCACAAGAACTCCCCAATCTAGCCCACGATAATATGGTTTGACAAAAGTGATGAATAGTGATATTTTGTCTGAAACCTCAGGCATGGAAGTACAAAGACAGGTGGTGAATAGGAATGTTTTGTCTGAAACATCAGGAGGAAAGTACGAGGGGAGGTAACAAACATGTAATGAGATGCATACGGTGAGCCGTAAACTGTTTATCCTAGATTGTTTGTCTCAGTCTATAAATGTTGGAATACGTCGCCTTAGCCATTCGTCCAGCCTAGGGGGCAGTGGAAAGTGCCGCCACTGACTGAGTTGTGTCCATTGTCATGGGCCTATATGCCTTGGTATCCTTGTACAGTCTGCCAGGTGCTATTACCGTGCTTCGTTGACAATAAACCTGGCCGGGCACCTTTGCCACTAAACCAAGTCTTGTGGTCATTGGACAGTTCAGTTGAGGCCTGCTGTGCCAACTATCTGCGCAGAGCTGGGACAGCACACAAAGAACACACACACAGCCAAACATCTGACGACAGGTACGACTCTTGAGTTTAGGGATTCATTAAAAATCATTGCTTTTGGCCTTGAAATTTCATGTTCCAATTTCTTTCATGTTCTTGGATGGAGATTATTCAGGCCTCCCAGTTGGGTCCCGTTAAGAAGTTTGAGTCTGACTTGCACTTCGGATGTGCTAATTTCTGCTTTCATATCCTCGCTCATTAGCTACCCTGCCACTGATCCTAGGCTACTCATTACACTATTAGAAACTGAGGTAAAGTATTAATTTATGTGTTGGTCCATGCCTAGATTACCTTTAATCTCCACTCCATCCTCAGTGCTTAGCGGTTCCACTTCTTTCTATGTTTACCTTTTATTTATATAGCTAAAAAATCTTTTACTAATGGTTTTAATTTACTTTGCAAGGTCCAACTCCGCTTTGCTTTTGGCAGTTCTGACTTTTCACCTACATTTTCTGACCTCCAAGAGGTAGCTTTCCTTGCTGATCCATCCCTTCTTCTATTTGTTGTAGGCTTTCCGCTTTCTCTTAATCACCTGTTAGAGATGCTTGTTCATCTAGTTTGGTTTGCAGTCCTTCCCTATGACTTTTCCCCCTTGCTTGGGATGCAGACTTCACATAATTTCTGCAACTCTGACTTAAAGTAAGTCCAAGCCTCCTCCACATCCAGATCCATGCGTTCTTCGGTCCAATCCACTTCCCTAACTAATTCTCTTAATTTTTTAAAGTTTGCCTTTTTGAAATCAAGGACCCTAGTTGCAGACCTATTTTTGTTTATCCTTCCATTTAGTTTAAACTGAATTAATTCGTGATCACTTGAACCAAGATTCTCCTCTACATTCATTTCTTCTATGAGGTCCTCGCTGTTTACTGGAATGATAAACTGAATTAGACAAATACATGGACACAAATCTGACATCAGGAATCATAACATTCAAAAACCAGTGGGAGAACACTTCAACCTCTCTAACCATTCAGTGACAGACTTGAAAGTGGCACTTTTGCAACAAAAAAACCTTCAAAAATAGACTCCAAAGAGAGACTGCTGAACTCAAATTAATATGCAAATTAGATACAATTAACTTAGGTTTAAACTGAGGCTGGGAATGGTTGGGTCATTACACTAATTGAATCTATTTCCCCATGTTAAGTTCTCCTCACACCTTCTATGGGTCATCTCGATTATCACTTCAAAGGTTTCTTTTCTCCTGCTGATGATAGCTCATCTCAATTGATTGGACTCTTACAGTTGGTATGCGTACTTCCACCTTTTCATGTTCTCTGTATGTATAAATATCTTCTGTCTGTGTGTTCCATTCTATGCATCCGAAGAAGTGAGCTGTAGCCCACGAAAGCTTATGCTCAAATAAATTTGTTAGTCTCTAAGGCCTGGTCTACACTAGGACTTTAATTCGAATTTAGCAGCGTTAATTCGAACTAACCGCTCAACCGTCCACACCAGGAAGCCATTTAATTCGAACTAGAGGGCTCTTTAGTTCGAATTTGGTACTCCACCCCGGCAGGTGGAGTAACGCTAAATTCGACATGGCTAGTTCGAATTAGGCTAGGTGTGGATGGAAATCGAACTTAGTAGCTCCGGGAGCTATCCCACAGTGCACCACTCTGTTGACGCTCTGAACAGCAGCCCGAGCTTGGATTCTCTGCCCAGCCACAGAGGAAATGACCCGTGAAAATTTGAATTCATTTTCCTGTCTGGGCGGTTTGAATCTGACGTTCTGGTTGCACATCGGGGCGAGCTCCGCAGCACCGGCAGCAATGCAGAGCTCTCCAGCAGAGGAGTTCATGTAATCTCTGAATAGAAAGAGGGACCCGGCATAGACTGACCGGGAACTCTTCGATCTGATCGGTGTGTGGGGCGAGGAGTCTGTGCTTTCGGAGCTGCGCTCCAACGAACGGAATGCAAAGACCTACGAGAAGGTCTCCAAAGCCATGATCCAGACAGAGGATACAGCCGGGATGCAACGCAGCGCCGCGTGAAAATCAAGGACCCCAGACAAGCCTACCAAAAAATCAAAGCGGCCAACGGACGCTACGGAGCCTGCCACCACTGCCCCACCAGTGACCATGGACTCTGATGATGGGACAGTGTCGACGGACAGTTCCTCGACGATGTTCACGGACGGGGAAGATGAGGAAGGGTTTGTGGAGGACGAGGCAGGCGATAGCGCTTACAACGCTGGTTTCCCCGACAGCCAGGATCTATTCATCACCGTCACGGAGATCCCCTACCAACCCTCCCCGGCCAGGAACCCGGATCCTGAATCAGGGGTAGGATCTGTCGGTAAGTGCTTTAACCATGTTAACTTTTATTCTTAATATAACAGGAATCTGAAGTGTGTGAAAAGGAGGTCTCTGTATATATGGTGATAGAACAGAAATCCTCCTGGGAGAACGCCACGAAGCTCTCCTGCCGTTAATCGATAAGCATCAGCAGGAGGTTCCTGGGGAGAGCTGCCTTATTGGGTGCTCCGTGGTAGCACACTTTTCCGCGCGAGGCTTTCACGCGGTATTCAGGGAGCACTGCCTCCCAGAGCACGGCTGCATAGGTCCGTGGTTCGTGCTAGATTTCACGCAGCATGCGCTCTCTATCTCCTTCAGTGCCCGTCCTCACGGTGATCTCGCTCGGAGACTCCTGCATCTAAGTAGGGGAAGAAATGTTACGTTACGCCTGGTCCAAAGTATTTTTAATAAATAAACGGACAGACGGCATAGCACAGACTCAGCAGCTGCGTGACGAGCGTAACGGAAAGCCAAAGAATCAAATGGACGCTCATGGAGGGAGGGGGAACGAGGACGCAAGGTATCCCACAGTTCCTGCTGTCTCCGAAAAGCATTTGCATTCTTGGCTGATCTCCAAATGCTTCTAGGGTCAAACACAGTGTCCGCGGTGGTCGGGGCATAGCTCGGCAATTTACGCAGCCCCCCGACCCCCAGAAGTTAAAGGGAAAACAATCCTCTGTTGACTCTTTTACATGTCACCGTATCTGTACTGAATGCTGCAGATAGACGCGATGGTGCAGCACTCAACACCAACATCCTTGCTCCCCCCACGCTATGGATGGCTGATGGTACAATAAGATGGAAATCCATCCTCATCATCAGCCTATTGGCACATGGGGCAGTGCAAAAGGACTGGTAACCATAACGACCGTACCAACTTGCTTGGAACAGGTCGGTCAAGGCTGCCTGTTGCTAATTTTTAATGGTAGATGGTGCAGTATGGCTGGTAACCGTCCTCATCATTGCAACAGGGGGCTGAGCTCCATCAGCCCCCACCCTTCATTGTAAAGAAAAGATTCAATTGCCCCTGGACTAGCAGAGGGATGAGTGGCTCCCTCCTCCACACCCCTTAATGTCATCTCTGGACTATCATTGCAGCTGGAGGCTTCCTTCCACTCATTTCTCACAAACGACTACCTGTGTCTTATTCATGCATTCTATATTACTTCATCACACAAGTGGGGGGACAATGGTATTGGAACCCAGGAAGGCTGGGGGAAGAACGGAATGAACAGCTGGGGTTGTTTCAGGAGCACACCCTGTGAATAGCGTTCAGCTCAAAATTTATGCAGGATTGGACAGAGAGCAGCTGTGGTCTCTGGTTGTATGATACAGTGGTTCTCTAGTACACTTGCCCATAATCTAGGCAGGACTGATTCTATTTTTAGATACCCAAAAAGGAGGGATTGACTCGGGGAGTCATTCCCAAATTTTGCTTTTGCGCCCCTGGCTGATCGACCAGGGGCACTTATGACAGCACCAAATGGCGCAGTGCAAAAGGACAGGTAACCATGACCATCTTATTACCGTCTTCTTACCAGTTCATGGTATGGTAGACGGTGCAGTATGCCTGGTAACCATCGCTGCTGTCATGCAAAAGCATAAGCATGCTGCTGTGTAGCGCTGCTGGTCCGCCTCTGTCAGCGGCATCCAGTACACATACGGTGACATATACAAAAGGCAAAATAGGGTCCATTGTTGCCACGCTATGGCGTGTGCCAGGGCATTTCATGGAAAACGTGCTCGAAATGATTGTCTGCCATTGCTTTCCCGGAGGAAGGAATGACTGGCGACATGTACGCAGAATCCACCGCGCAAATGATTTGTGCAACAGCAGGCACAGGGGTCTCAACAAAAAATTCACAGAGACAGCCTAGACTCAGTTAATTGTTCGCAAAAAAGTATCATTGCAAGGAATTAACTAACTGTTTCCCATCTCACAGCTTCCACTGTCTCCAGACCTGCCACAGCATCCACCTCGCAGAGGCTGGCGAAGATTAGGCGGCGAAAGAAAAAGACAAGGGACACGATTTTCGATGAATGTGTGGGCTGCTACCTAGCCGAGGCGGACCAGCAGAGGCAGTGGAGGGAGAAAGTCTCTCTGTACCAGCGCTCACACAGCGAATGGGAGGAGAGGTGGCGTGAGGAACACAAGCAGGCGACTCAAGCAATGCTTGTACTACTGAGGGAGCAAACGGACACGCTCCGGCGACTTGTGTATGTTCTGCAGGACCGCTGCAGGACAGAGCCCCCGGCAGTATCTCTGCAACTGCCCTCCCCCGCCACAAAGTCACATTCCCCCCTCACCTCAAATAACCAGGAGGATGCCCGCCCTGGGCCGTGAATACTGTCACTGCACCCCAGCAGAGTGCTCAAGTAACCAAAAGCTCTCCTACCCTACATTTGCATAAGTCCTTCCCTTCCGGACTCAAACAAGTCCCAATCCCAGTCCCATCCCATAACTGTGTACTTAAGTAATAAAAATACTTTGCTGTTAAGTACTGTTTCCGTCATGTTTCTTCACTGAAGACTGTGTTTGAATGGGGTGCGTGGGGAAGTGCGTTGCTAATTGCATAGGACAGGCACCTTTCGCAGGGTACAGACACGGGGGCCGGATCAGCAGCGGGTAACACACACAGTGCAGTCAGCAGGCACCGTGGTCGGTATGGGAGGTGGTTTCCAGGTTCTGTGTGGGCGGTGGGGATGTGACTTTTTAGCGGGGGAGGGCAGGTACAGATCTTATACAGCGGTCCTTGTCGTGGACCGCTGAGTCACGCAGCAGAGGAATCTGTATCCGTCCTCCTCCGCCACAAGGCCACATAGCCCCCCGCACACAGAATCCCAAAAAGGAGGGATGGCAGGCTCCGTTGAAACAAGCAGTCCGGCAATGCGGACCGCTGTAGGAGCAGGAGCCTGTCATTCCTTGAGTTTAGAGGCGGTCTTTACATCAGCGCACACCCTACCCACCGCAGTCTGCGTTCCAGTTTCGACCCTTTAACGAAAAGTCATGAATAAAGAAACCTCTCCTCAGTAACAGTGTGACATGTATTTTATTTTTACACGTGTCTTGGAAGTGGAGGAAACGGGGAGAACGGGGTATTTAACCGAAGAGGAGAGTCAACAGTAACTGGGTAAAGAAACAGGGGCAGGTTCAGCTTCTCTGTAAAGAAACTGAACAGTCACAGGTCACGCTGCTCGCTTATTTAAAGAGTTCTTGTCGCTGTCATACGACGTTCATGTTGGTAAAACGTCCCCTATGGTCCCCCAGTGCTTGCAGAACCATTGAAAAGTAGCCTAATTTCTCAGCAGCTGAATGTGGAAGAGGTGGACGATAAAGTGCGAGGAGGAGAAAACGGCGAGGATCGCAGCGGGCTCCATGCTTGCAGTGCTGTGGCGTCCACGCTGTCACTGACCAGAAAAGTGCACGAACAGATTGCCCGCAGGCGCTTTCAGGGAGGGAGGGAGTGAGGGCGTGATTGACGGTTCAATGACGACAGTTACCCAAAACCACCCTCGACACATTTTTTCCCCCAGCAGGCATTGGGGGCTCTACCCAGCATTCCAATGGGCAGCGGGGACTGCGGGAACTGTGGGATAGCTTCCCACAGTGCACCGCTTCGAAAGTCGACGCCGGCCCCGTTAATGTGGACTCAGAAGTTCGAATTAGTGTATTTAGTATGGATACACAAATTCGACTTCATAAGGTCGAATCCACAAATTCGAATTAAGTAGATTCGAAATAGTCCTGTAGTGTAGACAAGGCCTAAGGTGCCACAAGGACTCCTGTTCTTTTTGCGGATACAGACTAACATGGCTGCTACTCAGAAACCTGTATTAGACTGTTCAGCCACTGGGTGGTGCTGTGTGTAAAATACCATATTTAAATGAACTCCAGCCAGACCTGGCAAAGCATTAAAGAATCTTATGATGAACACGTCTGGTGTATATTATCAAGCTCGGTGATCAGTCCATGTCTGGTACAGAAGAACATAATATTTCCCAATACTAAATCAAAATTACATCACCTCTTGTTGGTTCAGTGACTATACGGTGAAAAAAATCTCTCAGCTATCACATCCAGGAATATCTGGGCCCTACCACTATTAGTAGCACTTGTCCTCCAATCTATATCTGGGAAATTAAAGTCTTCTATAATCACATAATTCCCAGTATAATTTATTTCATTAAAATATTAAAGAAATCTCTATCCATATCCAAATGGGGTCGTGGGGTCCTGTAGCAGACCCCAAGCACTATCCCAGTGGAACCTGTTACCCTTCTTCCCCAAAGTGATTTTGACCCAAATAGATTCCATTTTATCCATTCCATCAGTTCTAATTTCTTTACACTCTACCTTGTCATTAATATACAATGCTTCTCCGCCACCTTTACCTTTATTTCTGTCTTTTCTGAACAGCATGTACCCTTCAATAGCTGTATTCAAGTCATGATTACCATTCCACCATCTTTCTGTTAGCCCTATAATATCTGTTTCACTTCCTGCACCAGTAATTCTAGTTCCTCCACTTCATTACCCAGGCTCCTTGCACTAGTGTATAGATATTTTAATTGTTTCTGCTTAGCTTCACCCAGATTCCTCACCCAACTAGGTACAGTCATTTTACTGCCAGTATTGCCTACCTGACTGTTACTGTCAGTGGTATTGACAATATCTTTCCTCTTGGCATTGGCCATTTTTGAAAGACAGGATACTGGGCTAGATGGACCATTGGTCTGACCCAGTATGGGCATCCTTATGTTGTCCATTCTCCTACCCTCTGTTGGTCCTTTCTCCATTGCTGTATCCTCTCCTACTTGATTTTCCTCCCACTCAATAGTAGAATCAGGCGTGGAGATTACATGAGCATCTCCCAACCATCTCCCCTGAGTTCCCAGTTTAAAGCTCTTTAAATCAATTGTGCCAGCCTCCATCCCAGAGGTCTATTTCCCTCTCTTCTCAGGTGGAGTCTGTCCCATGAGAACCGTCGTCTGTCTGTGAAGGGCTATCAGTGGTCGAACACCCCAACGGCCTCCTGATAGCACCATTGCCTAAGCTATCTATTGATCACCCTAATTTTGTCTTGCCTTCGCTCTCCTCCTTTAGGGACAGGTAGAATTTCTCTAAATATCACCAACATCTCCATTTCTTTAAATGTCTTCGCCAGCCTGGCATAGTTTTCCTTAATGTGTCCCAGCAAGAATCTCGCAGTATCATTTGTTCTCACATGAAGGCCAGTGAGTGGATTCACTCTCATTCCCCTTAGGATCCTCTTCAGCCTCCGATCCACATCCTGTATCTTAGCTCCCGGCACACAGCACTCCCTTCTGTTCTCTGGCTCAGCTTTGGTGACAGGCCTGTCTGCTTTTCTTAGTAGGCAGCCCCCAATCATGTAGACCTTCCTCTTCCTGATGATGTTCCTTATCCCCAGCACCTCAAATGTTTATGATACATACAAAGTCACAGACACATGATTAGAGAAATACACACTCATGTACAACCAGAGACACAAATACCTTTGCTTATTATAAGTCAGGTGTGGCCAAACCACAGCTTGTGAGCTGCATGTGGCTCTTTTGCAGTTAAAGTGTGGCTCGCGGAGACTCGCCCCCCAATATAACCCTCCTATTCTCCACCTACCAGACTGGGGTGGGGGAGCTTGGGGCTTCTGCCCTTTGGCAGAGTAGTGGGGCTAGAGGCTTCTGCTCTGCAGGGAGGGGGTCTTGGGGCTTAAGCCCGAGAGGGAGGCATCAGGGCAGAAGCCCCGTGTCTCAGCAGGCGCCGCCCTTTGGGGCAGGTTGTGCATGTCTTGCAGCTCTCGAACTTCTGAAGATTATTGTATGCAGTCAGTAAGTTTGCCCACCCCTGTTGTATGCTATCCCCAGTCTCTTTTCAAGGCAGACTTCCTTCACCGTACATGCTCAGCAGATTCCATCAGGACAGCAAGAATATCATTCACTGAGGGTATGTCTACACTGCAGTTAAATACCTGTGGCTGGCCCATGCCAGCTGACTTGAGCCTGTGGGGCTTGGGCTAAGGGGCTGTTCAATTGCAGTGTAGGCATTCAGTCATGGACTAGAGCCCGACCTCTGGGACTTTCCCCCCTCACGGGGTCCCTGAGCCCAGACTCCTGCCTGAGCTCGAATGTCTAGCCCAAACTGTGCTAGCCCGACTTAGCTGACAGGGGCCAGCCATGGGTTTTTAATTGCAGTATAGACATGCCCTGAAAGAGCCATGTGCACTGTGCCCCAGAGCAGTCCAGATGCCTTGACCTTTATTCCTGTGCTTGGAGGGGATGCTTTTCTTGTAGGGTAGCAGTCGAGCAGGGATAACCCCTCTCAGTGTCCTGCCTCACTAGTGAGGCCTGTCGGAGGGTCTAATGGTAGGTTTCTTTTTCCAGCCGGACCGCGGTATAATATTAATTGGGGGTGGGGGGTTGTCACCTGAGGCCATGCCCATATGGCCACCCTTTATTGCTGCATTTCAATCTTTTCGACGGTGTTGTCCAACTGTGACCCCCAAACCTTCATCTTGCTTCCGAGGTGCCATTCTCCAAACAGCCTGTCTCTGCTGCTTGCAGCACCAGAGAAAAGAATCAGTGACCAAAAGTCAGCCTGTCTGACATCAAACGTCTCCATTGTTGCAAGCCAGGGACTCTCCAATGCTTGCCCACTGCAGTCTTGGTGATCTGATTTTGACCTGCTTGGAGCTTGAGGGGGCGGGGAGTGGAAAGGCAGAGGTGAGGTGTAGGGAAGATCTCCAGGGACCTAGCCTGACCTGGATGTTTTGCACCCCCACTCGCAAGTATTGATGTGTATGTGGCTTCTACCCTTGACAAGGGCTGTGTCACGTCCCTCCCAGACCAGGTGCAGTGGGGAGAGGGGGTTGTAAGAACTCAGCGACTGTCTAGTCAGGTGGAGGCATCTTAGGAGAATGGGTTAGCTAAAGGAAGCCCAGGAGAACCAGTTTTCTCCTGCCCGCCTGGCGAGGCATTGGGAGAATGGAAAATTCCCAAATGTGGCCCCAAGAAAACAAAGTGTTGCTGCTCACATTTAAAATCCACAGCATCTCTATGGGCCGTGGGGAAATGCACAAAGAGAGCTACACAGGTACTTTTGGGGCAGGAGGGGGGAAGAGATGAACAGGCTTTTGTAGCAGGGTGGGCCTGGTTTAGCTGTGGGACTAACCAGAGTCAGAGAGGAAGCTGACTTAGGGAGAGGCAGAGACCCTAGGGTTGAGAAGTCAAACCAGAAGCTGCAACAGAAGGATCCTGGGAGCCCTAGAAAACTCAGACCCAGGGCTGGGTGAGCAGGGGGTTGCCCTGGGTGCCAACGTCCTGCTGTACAGTTTGGCTTTTGTTTTTCTTCACTGATTGGTGGCTCACCCTGTTTGTTTGGTTTTGCTCAGCTGTTCTGGGGCCTAAGGCTGGAAAAGTTTTCTGCTCTGGCCAGCAAAATGCATATGGCCATTCCTGCCCAGCCCCAGGCCCAAAGAAAGCTCCAGAGTGGTGAGGAAACAGAGGCAGGGAAATGTGTGTAGAGTTTATAATTGTTCTATATATCTGTGTATTTCTTGGGTGATTAAATCAAAGAGCAATGGTGTTCTGGGTCAGTGGCTCTCAACCTTTCCAGACTACTCCCTTTCAGGAGTCTGATTTGTCTCGCGTACCCCACATTTTACCTCATTTAAAAACTACTTGCTTACACAATCAGACATAAAAATACAGAAGTGTCCCAGCACACTAGTACTGAAAAATGTCTCACCTTCTCATTGTTACCATAGCGTTATAAAATAAATCAACTGGAATATAAATACTGCACTTACATTTTGGTGTATAGTATATAGAGCAGCGTAAACAACTCATGGTCTGTATGAAATTTGAGTTCATACTGACTTTGCTGGTGCTTTTTCTGTGGCCTGTTGTAAAAGTAGGCAGATATCTAGATGAGTTGATGTACCCCCTGAAAGACCTCTCCGTACTCCCAGGGGTACATGTGCTCCTGGTTGAGAAACACTGTTCTAGACTCCTGGGCAAGGTCTGATGGTTTGTATTGTATGTTACACCTATCATGTGCCCTTGAAGAGTTACTCTGTGACCCACGAGAGCCCACACAATTGGAGCTGTGGGAGAGGATGTGTTTGAGCGTGGGAGAATCTAGGGGTCAGTATTGGTGCCATGGGCTAGACAGGGGGAACATGGGCTCTCAGCTCTAAGGAGGATGTCCAGGGACCTCAAGCTAGGGTCAGTGTCTATACTCTGTTCAGACTCCAGAGGCGTACAGCACACGGGGATTCAGTGGTTGGATCTTCATGCCGCAGTCCCACAGGGGAAGCTTGACTCAGTGTGTAACAGGGACCCATGGCATAGGTCAATAGGTGGTCTCTGAGCCACCCTCCTGCTTTTCTTGCGTATGGGTGCTATGCTCCCTGCTCCAGTTTCAGTTCACTTTTATAAACAGCCAGCAAGAGGATAATCCCCCTCCCCTCTGACAACCGGTCACTGTAGAGCAGAAGGGATCTTTTTTTGGTGCTCACTTGTTGGGAGGGAGAGTTGGAGAGGGGCTGGGATTCTTCTGTTTGTAGCTTCAGTTCCAAAAGGGTGGAAGTGGAAGATGAAAGGGCAGCACTTTCCTATGGGAATGTGGCATGTCAAATCGAAGCGTGGTGCTGTGTGGCCCCAGTCTGGGGAGAACACAGGGTGGCCACATATATGGCCAAGAAAGGAGCCAGCCAAGTAGTCAGGAGAGGGGGAGTAGGATGAATTTGGCTCCACAATGCAACATAAGGGATTTTGAGCAAACGTGAACCCGAGGTCTGCTGTACCTGCAATCCCCTTGGGACAATGTGTGTGGGCGGGGGAGGAGAATGGCATGGAGGAGAGGGAAAGTAGCAGCTGCTCAATGTGCAGACTCATCCAGGTGGTTTTGGCAGAGGCCCCTGTTCCACTGAATGATGCATCCAGGAGATGACGGGCAACTGGAAGTGTAGGTCTTATGTTGCAGCTGGGCATTGCAGGGGATTGAATCCCAGGCCATCTCTTTGCAGTGGCTCAGCATATCTTCAATGTGACCACAGCCTCTGAAACAACTGTGGCCCTTTATAAATCTCATTGCAAGTTAGATTTTGGACACTCCTCACCTCTGGCCCTGCCGCCCTGCGGATCTACGCGGCTGGTTCTTCATGTTGCCTTTTCTCCCTTCTTTTCCAACCACCCCTTTGGGGGTGCTGTGCAGCAGGTCATTCTCCTGGGAACCTGCGTGATGCTCTCATCCCTTTTTACTGGAACATAGAGGATAATCCCAACAAAGGAAACCAAACACTTTGAGGGCCAAGGAAAACCGCCTCTAATTGTCTGCTCGCTGCTTTCTGCAATGAAATATTCATGGGCGGGCAGGGAGTATTTGTCATCCGCTGTGCACAGAGCCCTGCTGGATTCCGAAACCCACCATCAATTATCTGTTTGTGGAGCAGTTAAACCTGGGGGCAAGTCTGACAGGGTGGGAGCTGTGATCTATGCATATGAGCCCAGCTTCAGCCCCTCGCTGCCAGCTGCTGGGGAAGGAGATGCCCGTCCATGGCAATGCTAGTGTGGGAGTTCAAAAGCACTGGTACCAGCGATAATAAAACTACTAACCTCCTGAGCAGCTTGGTCTGAGCCTCTCTGAATTTTCCTTTCCCCATAGGGAATTTAAGGAACCAAGCTCACAAATGTGTAGGGACAAGGGACATAAACTGACGTGACCACTGATAAAAAAAATATAATTTATATTGCACCATAAATATACCAGATGCTGTACTATGTGCAAATGGGTTTATCAGAGTCCTGGAGCCAAAGAGCTTGCGTGCAAAAGGTCCAGCCTAGTAATAACCCCTAGCTCTTATATAGCACTTTTCAACTGTAGAGCTCAACGTACTTTACAAATTAGGTCAGTATCATTATCCCCATTTTACAGATGGGGAAATTAAGTCATGGAGAGGTGAAGTGACTTTTCCAAGGTGGGCAGAGGCCAGAGCCAGGAGTAGAGCCTGAGTCTCCTGCATCCTGGTCTAGTGCTCTGTCCGCTACAACAGGGCAAATGTAGAGTTGACTAGAATTTGGAGGCTGAATGTTTCACAGGGAAGAGTTTGCTGGAGGACATGTATTTTGAAGTGTATAGACAGCTCTCCTGTTAACACTTTAATCTGAAAGGTGCTATATAAGGATTGCAATGGGAATTGAGGGACCTTGCAAGGTTGAGCCCTTCATAAATATTGGACCAAAGAAATCTCTCATGTAACTCCAATGACTTCAGTGGTCTTACACCTGGGATGAACCTGGGTCCATTATGTAATATGTGTGATTTTGAGAAAACGTGTACCCAGGGCCCAGCTGTACCTTTAATCGCTTAAGCCTCAGAGATGCGGCACAACACGTGCAGACCAGGAGGAGGCAGAGCCAGGATGGCTTTCCAGTACTTTTGCATCTTCAGGAGTCTGCCTTGCTCTGGAGACCAATGTGGCCCCTGGTGTAAGTTAGAGCAGCCCCAGAGCACACACCAGATCTCATGGTCTAATCTGGTCTTGACTAATCTAAATAAATCTGTCATCTAGAATTTTTGCCACCTTACTATTCGCTCCCTTTTCCTGATCACTAATAAATATATTAAACATAAATCTTAGTACAAAACCTGGTTGCACCTCACCGATGATCTTTTGCCAGGATAAAAATTGACCATTTTTTTCCTATTCTTTTTTTCTTTCTCTTAGCCAGTGTTTGATCTGTGACAGTACTTGGCCTCTCACCCTATGGCTACTTAGTTGTCTAAATATTCGTTGGTGAGACACTTAGTCAAAGTGGGAAAAAGTGGAAAATAGGTCAGATTACAAAGGATGACTATAAAAAAACTCCACAAGCATGTAGGGACAAAATTAGAAAGGCCCAGGCCAAAAATGAGATTAAACTAGCTAGGGATTTAAAGGGTAACAAAAAAAATTACAAATACATGAGAAGCAAGAGGAAGACCAAGGAGAGGGTAGGTCCATTATTCAATGAAGAGGGAAAGACAATAACAGAAAATGCAGCAATGGCTGAAGTATTAAATGCTGGTTTTGTTTCAGTGTTCACCAAAAAGTTAGCAGCGATTGGACGGCTAACATAGTGAACATCAGTGTAAATGAGGTAGGATCTGAGACTAAAATAGGAAATGAACAAGTTAAGAATTACTTAGACAAGTTAGATGTTTTCAAGTCAGCAGGGTCTGGTGAAATTCAGCCTAGAATACTTAAGGAACTTGCTGAAGAGATCTCTGAGCCATTCGTGATTATCTTTGAGAACTCATAGAGGCCAGGAGAGATACCCAAGAACTGGAAAATGGCAAATAGAGTGCCTATCTATAAAAAGGGGAATAAGGACAACCCAGGGATTGTCACCAGTCAGCTTAACTTTGGTACCAGGAAAGATAATGGAGCAAATAATCAAACAATCAATCTGTAGGCACCCAGAAGAAAATAAGGTAATAAATAGCAGTCAGCATGGATTTGTCAAGAACAAATCGTGTCAAACCAACCTAATACCCTTCTCTGACAGGGTAACAAGCCTTGTGGATAAATGGGAAAGCAGCAGATGTGATATATCTCAATTTTAGTAAGGCTTTTGTTAGTCTCACTTTTAGGAGACCTTGGCAGTACTGCTTGAGACTTTTTGGGTTACCAGGGTTGATATCAGTTTCCATTGCATCATTCACTTTGCCCACCACTGTCATCCATGGGAAATTTTCCCACGCTGCAGGCACAATAGGTTCTGGATTCATACCATCAAAGGAGCAGGTTTGCTGTGTTCTAAACATTCTCATAAACAAACTAGAGAAATATAGCCTAGGCGAACCTACTATAAGGTGGGTGCACAACTGGATGGAAAACTGTACTCAGAGAGTAGTTATCAATGGGCTGCAATTGAGCTTGAAGGGCATATTGAGTGGGGTCCTGCAGGGATCTATCCTGGGTCTGGTTCTATTCAATATCTTCATAAATGATTTGGATAATGGCATAGAGAGTACACTTATAAAGTTTGCAGACAATACAAAGCTGGGAGAGGTTGCAAGCATTTTGGAGGACAGGTTTAGAATTCAAAGGGATCTTGACAAACTGGAGAAATGGTCTGAAATAAATACGATGAAATTCAAAAAGGACAAATGCAAAGTACTATACTTAGGAAGGAATAACAATTGGACAAATACAAAATGGGAAATGACTGCCTAGGAAGGAGTACTGCGGAAAGGGATCTGGTCGTCATAGTAGCTAACAAACTAAATATGAGTCAACAATGTAATACTGTTGCCAAAAAAAGCGAACATCATTCTGGGCTGTATTAGTAGGAGTGTTGTAAGCAAGATACGAGAACTAATTCTTCCGCTGTACTCAACACTGATAAGGCCTCAACTGGAATATTGTGTCCAGTTCTGGGCACCACACTGGGGAAAAGATGTGGATAATTTGAAGGAAGTCCAGAGGAGAGTAACAAAAATGATTAAAGGTTTAGAAAACATGACCTACAAGGAAAGATTGAAAAAAACTGGGTTTCTTGAGTCTGGAGAAGAGAAGACTGAGGGAGGCCGTGATAAAAATCTTTGAATATGTAAACAGGGGCGGCTCCAGGGACCAGCACGCCAAGCGCGTGCTTGGGGCAGCATGCCGCGGGGGGCGCTCTGCTGGTTGCCGGGAGGGCGGCAGGCGGCTCCGGTGGACCTCCCGCAGGCGTGCCTGCGGAGGGTCCACTGGTCCCGTGGCTCCGGTGGACCTCCTGCAGGCACACCCTGTGGGAGGTCCACCGGAGCCGCGGGACCAGTGGACCTTCCGCAGGCACGTCTGCGGGAGGTCCACCGGAGCCGCGGGACCGGCGACCGGCAGAGCGCCCCCCGCGGCGTGCCGCCGTGCTTGGGGTGGCGAAATGGCTAGAGTCGGCCATGTATGCAAAAGGTTGTTATAAAGCAGAAGGTGATCAATTATGCCCCTTAATCACGGAGGACAGGATAAGAAGTAATGGACTTAAATTCCAGCTAGAGAGATTTAGGTTAGACATTAGGAAAAACATCCTGATTGTAAGGGTAGTTAAGCACTAGAACAAATTGCCTAGGGAGGCTGTGGAATCCAAGTCACTGGAGATATTTAAGAACAGGTTAGACAAACACCTGTCAGGGATGGTCCAGATAACACCTAGGCCTGCCTCAGTGCAGGGGACTGGACTAGATGACTTATCGAGGTCCCTTCCAGTCCTACATTTCTATGATTCTATGAAAGTCTTTTTAAAAGTCCAAATAAATTACATCAACTACTTCTCCTTTACCATTTTACTGAAAAGTTCAAAGAATTCTAATTGATCGGTGAGACATGATTTCTCTGTGCAAAACCCATGCTGGTTAGTCCCTATCGTATCCTGATCATGTGTTTTATAATTATATTTTAAATTCTCATTACAACGAGTCTATAATTCCCTGGGTCACTCCTAGTGCCTTTTGAAAAAATAAGTTCAAAATTTGCTACCCGTCAGTCCTCCAGTTTAGAAGCTGATTTTATTGTATGTTTTTGTTAGAAGCTCAGCAGCTTCATTCTTAAGCTCCTTCAGAACTCTTGGGCCTGGTGATATATTGCTACTTAATTAATCACTTTGTTCCAGCATCTCTTCTTTTGACACATCAATCCCTGGCAGTGCCTCAGCTTTATTATTTTTTTATTATAGGCAGGGTTGGTAAAACTACCTATTAGTTAGGTTTCCTGACATGTCCCATTTACAAGACCCTGTTTTCAGTTGCTTATAACTTTGCCAAATTTTAAATATTTTGGCTGAAATTTTTCATACCAAGTGTCTACCTCAGCCTGATTTTTTCTAAAGGAGACTGGCATTGAGAAACTTTGGGGAGAGGGGAGGAATGAAGATGGATCTGATGAGAACTGGGACTGGGTGAGCAAGGAGACTGGTACAATTAGCCAGGGTGGGGGCTAGGGGGAGGTGAGGACACTGAAATTAGACAAAGAATCTGTGGTGGGGAAATTGGGACTGAGACAGAGAACATGGGCTGGGGGGCACCTGAACACCAAGGTAGGGGAGTGTAGTGAGGCGGCCTGGCTCCCAGCTGCACCTGAGAGGGCCAAGCCAGAACAGCCGCTGAAGTGGGCGGAGTCACTGCCGCCTGTCCCCGCCCCCCCGGAAGTCAAGGGGCGGGACAGGAAGTATAAAGGCCCAGCCCCAACGCTCATTTGCGGCCTGGCCGCTGGAGAGGACAGACGCTGGTGCCTGAGTTCCTGCTGGCCGAGCCTTCCCAGTACCCCGAGGAGGACTGGCTGAGCCTTCTCCGAGCCCGGTACCCCGAGGAGGACTGGCTGAGCCTGCCCCGGCCCCGCTACCCAGAGGAGGAGTCGAGCCCACCCATGCACCCGTCTACTGAGGAGCTGATGCTGGTGGACCCCCCCTGCTGAAGCCACGACGACACAGGTACCAATGGAGGGGGAGATTGGAAGTGGCCCGGGGATAGCCGACCTCAGTCTGGCTGTAGCCGACCCTGAGCCTATGTCAGTGTGTTGTGGCCAGGATCCCCACTGACTGCAGCAGATCCCCGCCGCTGCTAGGGCCCGGGGCTGGGACGCGGTGGAGTGGGTGGGCCCGCGTCCCCCCTGCCACCCCCCCCCACTCACGGGTGGCAGTCTCCCCAACACTCCGGCGTAGAAGCTTGGACTTACCTGTTGGCTGCTCAGCCCTGCCTGAGGGTCTGAGCCTTGTACCTGTGTTGCTGCCCCGCCCTGAGCTCGGGCATGGGCCTTCCAGACTTGAACTGTTTGTTTGCTCAGCCCCTGCCTGAGGGTCTGAGCCCCTGAACTACTGGTTGGTTGCTCAGCCCCTGCCTGAGGGCCTGAGCCCAGAACTACTGGTTGTTGGCCCGCCCTGACCTAGGGCGTGGACTTTAATACTGAATTGCTTACTCAGCCTCCTGTAGTGAGGCGGCCTGGTTCCCAGGCGCCCCGAAGGCGAAGAGCAACCCCTCACCCGACAAGGGGACCCATACACGGACCCTTACAGGGAGATAGATGAGATGAGAAACCAGGGGGTGTGAACTGGGACTGGCTGGGCAAAGAGATGGGAGTCAGGGAGCTGGGGTGAGAGAGGATGGGAATGGCTGGGCAAGAAATCTGGGACGGAGAGTGTGGATGGGTGAGACTGGGTGGTCAAGGAGACTGGGATGAGAAGCCTGAGAAGTGGAGACCAGGATGGTCTAGCGGAAGAGACTGGACTAGGACAAGGATTTATGGGGTGGGGAAGAGACAGGACTGGGACGGAGACAGGTTGAAGGGGATGAGACAGAAAGAGTCATGCTCGTAGGGAATGGTCAGAAAGGTCTGTCCTCCTACAGCATACTCCTCCCCAGAGCTTAGAATGAAGTAAGTATGAACCTGGTGGAGAACTTGAGTCCCTAACCTTCCTGTCTGGAGGCAAGAGTGTTACTAGTTGCATTGCACTGCCATCAAATGCTCCATCTTGTATGCAAATGTCCATGTGTTTTATCGTACTCAGAACAGAGCAATAAAACACAAACGGGGAAATCAAAGCCATATTTCTGCTCTGCTTTTATATTACCAGTTGTGTTTAATGCAATGCACTTAAAATGCCTCTAGAATACATTAGGGTATTTTGATGGTGAATTTAACTGCCAGACTATAGCCTGTGTTGCTGGGCTTCCTTCTCTTCTTTATGCCCATATTATTGTTATCTAACTTTTCCATTAATAGGAAGAGAGAGTAGGGCACTGCAAGGCTTTTGAGAGGTAAACCAAGGGGTTGGAAGTCATTCCTGGGCTGTCCGCTCTCACCCCGGAAACCCATTCTTGTCTGTGCAACAACCTTTGCCACATTGACACAGAAAGCTCGACAGTGATCTTCTGTTCTATTTTTCTGACAGATCTCTCTGTTTCCCACCGTACAGAGCTCCTCACTGGCCCACTGGCTCACAAGTCACCTCAAACTGTTTCAGCTAGTCAGCCCTGCTGTTGAAGAATACTGGCCAGAAATAGAGATGAGAGCGTGTCAGTATCTGTTCTTCCCTTTATAGACACAAGAGGCCTTTGCTAAACAATTCAGATTCACCCAGCTGCTATCCAGAGGCTGCCATTTAAAAGGATACTATCAGCTCAAATTTGACCCCAAAGTTAGATTTCTGTAAAAAGTAAGTTTACCACCCCAACAAACAAACAAAAAGCCTGAGACCAATACAGATGCTCCCATGGATTTGCTTGTGAAAATTCCAAGGGAAACAGTTCTGTTAAAATAAACTAACATTCCCCAAACATTCTCATAGAAATATAGGACTGGAAGGGACCTCAATAAGTCATCTAGTCCAGTCCCCTGCACTGAGACAGGACCAAGTATTATCTAGAGTAGACCATCCCTGATAGGTATTTGTCTAATGTGTTCTTAAAACCCTCCAACGATAAAGATCCCCCAACCTCCCCAGGTGATTTGGTCCAGTGCTTAGCTACCCTTACAGTTAGGAAGTTTTCCTAATCTCCAGCCTAAAGCGCCCTAGCTGCATTGTGCTGTATTAGTGCATGAAAGTCAAAAAGTGAAATTGACTAGAAGCTAAAGTGAAACTGATTAGTGAGCTTTCATGGGCCATTGGTGAGAGAGGCCAAAAACAAGCACACACCAGAAAGAGTGGAAATAAAATTAGATTTTGAAAACTCTTTCATTGTCATGATTATGAGGTGTTATTTGTAACAGTGAGAACATAAGATTTTTAACCTGACATTGTCCATTAGTTAACAGTGACTATTACTTTCATTTTTTGCAAGAGCAGCTGTCCAGATAACTAAGCCCCCCAACAGATTTGCCAATGGTACCTATACTGCCTCTGGAGAAATATGCAAATTTGGATCCAAACGGCTCTGCTAGAGCTTTACACTTTCACAGACAATAACTATGATGCCTGTAAATGCCAGGCAATTGATTCCAGAGGATGCATTTCTCACCTGAGCAGGGATACTTGGAGTTCTGGAGCTGCACCTCCCCAGTGTAAACAAGCTGTCAGGCTGTATTGGGCACTCTTAACCTGAGCTAAATATTATTAGGAAGTGCCTTAGGCACTGTAAAGCAAAACTTCTCTAACTGGGTTAAAATGGGACACGGAGCTGCAAAGAGTCTTTGGAAGCTGGGCCTGAGGATACTTTCATAAAGAAACAGAGGGGCTCTGTGTGTGTGTGTGTGTGTGTGTGTGTGTGTGTGTGTGTGTGTGTGTGTGTGTGTGTGTGTGTGCGAGCAAGAGAGAAACCCTGTGTATGTGTGTGTGAGAGAGAGAGAGAGAGAGAGACAGAGGTGTGGCAGGACCAGGTATTGAAACTTAAGTATTGTGACAGTGCAGGGCTGTTCTGGAGAGTTGAGGTGACTGTATGGTCCAGATCTGCAAAAGTATTTAGGCACCCAAATTGCACTGTTTTCAATGGGAATTGGGTGCCTAAATACCTTTGAAGAGCTGGCCCTATTGTGAGCAAAGATGTGTTGCCATAAAAGTCACCAAATATAAGGGTCTTCACTAGCAATTCTGTTATTGTTGGCAATGGGGACAGGAATAAGCAATTGATTTCTTGTAGTAAACAGGAGGTTCAATCAGAATAGAAATTCGATGGGGATAAAAGACTGGATAGAGCAGGGAAACACCACAGTACACTGGTCTGAATCCAGCTAAGCTAGGCAGTGACTAAAAGCTGTTCTGGGGCCTGTTTGAAATGAGTTGTTAGATCTCTGTGCACAGTCATCAATATCTTCAAGCCTCCACCACTGCTAGTCCTAATTGGCTCCCATGTTGGCAGTCTCAGCAGAGAGGCCAAGGACTGAATAGGTCATAGAGAGTGAACTCGTCTCCATCTGCCTCTAGACTGAAGCACATGGCAGTACAGCATGGGGGAGGGGGAGGAAGCTTGCAGTGTTCCTGCCTGTGCTGACCCTGTTCTGTGGATAAATAAAGGCTTTAGGTCATTAGAACTGTCAATCCAGGACCTTTCACCAGCACTGAGCTCATTCCAATAAAGAAGGGAAGAAGAGAGGCAAGGATTTGTAGCCTTGTGCCTTTAATTGCGTGGCTGTTTCAGGTCCCATTCATTTCATTTTAAATTGAGAAGTTTAGACAGTGTTAAATCTGGTAGCATTGCCTTTCACAGGAGCTTTACGTTATACAGGAGACAGGCTTACATTTTGTGGTGACAAATATTTTATAGACATTGATACAATATATACACTGCAGAAGAGCATCCTGAATCAAGTCTCTTTCTATTTCAGCGAGGAGACATGTTTGCTATGCAGATGACTGGAGTAAATCTGGCCTCACAATTAAAATCTGTTTAGAGATTGTTGCAAAAGTGACTGATGAATTAGGCTCTGTGCTCCATCAATCCACAACACACTCGTCTCTGTGGAATAATATTGTCGGCATATCATAAATAGCCATTTGTACAAAGTGCAGGAACTCTCTAAGAAGCAGTTTATAGCCAGCATATATATTCCGAGTGGTAGACAAAATGCAAAGTGCCTGATCTTTTAAGAAACAAGGGCAATGGGCAGGGGCGGCTCTAGGAATCCCGCCGCCCCAAGCAGGGCGGCGCCGCGGTGCACGCTCTGCCGGTCGCTGGTCCCGCGGCTCCGGGGGACCTCTTGCAGACGTGCCTGCGGAGGTTCCGCTGGTCCCGCGGCTCCGGTGGAGCATCCGCAGGCATGCCTGCGGGAGGTCCACCCGAGCCGCGGGACCAGCGAACCCTCCGCAGTCATGCCTGCGGGAGGTCCACTGGTCCCGCGGCTCCGGTGGACCTCCCTCAAGCATGACTGCGGAAGGTCCGCCGGAGCCGCCTGCTGCCCTGCCGGCAAAATGCCGCCCCAAGCGCGTGCTTGGCGCGCTGGGGTCTGGAGCCGGCCCTGGCAATGGGCCCTGCATGGCATGCAATTGTCTATCTGTTTGCACCAACGGTGCCCCACAGAAACATATGAATGGTGGCATTATTAATATTCTGGTAGCATCCAGAAGGTACAATGGACTGTTCCCACATACAGGAAGACACAGTCTGTTCCCCCAGAGAGATTGGGGCAATAGGCAGGATTTTCTGGTCAAATTCCTGTCTGGGTAATTACAATCTGCCTCCTTAAGGTCTCCCTGAACTGTCAGTTGGATGCAGTACTGCTCCTCACTTCCTGTCCTAAGCTCACCTTGCTGTGCACTGCTAAACAGCTTTCATGTTTCTCTCTAGAAGTGCTTGATTTCAGTGTTGGGGGGAGTTACATGTTACATAAAGCCAAATTCCCAGCTGTAGCACTGAATACTTGCAATTCCCATTGATTTCAATGGGAATTGTAGCTGCTCAGCACCTCTCAGGGTTTGGCTTTTGGATTGTCAGGGGTGTTGGGATATTTTAAAAATAAAGCCACTCAGGAAGTGAAAATATTAAGATAACAAAATGGCTGAGATTTTAGGCATTCGTAGTTAACACTATGGCCACTGAGGGCTTCAAAGGCATGGTGCAGAATGCAAATCCAGGCCTTCAGTCTCGAGCCAAAGGAAGATCTGCATTAGCTGGTAGTGGGGAACACGGGGGAGAGCCTCCTTTAAAGCAGCTACTATAGTAATATCAGGCACAACCATGTTATCTGAGCAGCAGGCTCATTCCCAACCTCAACGAGGGCTGAATAGTTCCATCAGGAGATCTGGCTTTAGCATTTTTAGTCAGTCTCATCCCCAGAGAAAACTGTCACCGAGCCACTACGATCACACACCACTATGCACAGGCTGGCACACGGGTTTCGGGGAGGGTCAGTGAGATGGTTCTTTGTGATGCACCCTAAACATAATGAACTCATTTTACTTTAAAAATATGTATGTAGGAAACGGGATCCTTAGGTGCCACTCCCTCCTCCTGCTGCATACATAGAGTCCTGTAACTGCTTGTTCCTTTTGACCCTAGTTTTTAGTTTGTAGCAGTTACATTTTCAAGGTTATCTTCACAAGAGAAAAGGCAAGAAACTTACTGGGACAGGAGAGCTGAGATTCTCCTGTAGAGGGCCCAAGACCAGTTCTGTTAACAAGGGGCACATGCAAGTCCACGCAGGCCCCCTCCAGCTCATCAGATGTATTACCTTATTTGTTCATGAGGAGACTGTTAGCAGAGGAGACTGTTTCAGTACAGCTGTAGTATGCCAGGTTATCTGCACAGTTACAGACTACGGATGTCTTCAGAGCAGCACCTAAGGAGGACCAAAAGTTCTATAGTTCTAGCGGTTGCTTCTGACACCAAGTGTAAAGTAATTAAATTAACTGGACAGTATGCATGTCTACCTTGGGTGTCTACCTCTAGCCGAACTCTTAAACTGTGTCACAGGCCCTATGCCGTTACCAGTTCATAGATCATCTCCTTTAGCTCAAATGGTAAGGGGCCTATGCTTCTGGAGCAGAGGAATCTGAGTTCTAGTCCTGCTATTACCATGAACTTCCAGATGATCTCTGTGTGTAGCATTGTGACAAATGTGAAAGATCTAGAGATCCACAGATTTGTTATGGTGAGCTCCGTAACTGAAGGAAGCTGTCAAGAGGAAGAGGCCCTGCAGAACAGGGGTGTCCAGATTTCTTAAATAAGAAAATAATCACTATATGTTAATTATTAAGACCAAGTCAAATGAGTGTTTGTTAAATTAATAAACATTTTTGGAAATTACTATCACTCCTCTGCTGAGAGGTAGTAAATTTGGGAATCTTGTGGGTTGGTTTCCCATCGGAGAGGAAATCAGTGACACAGAGTTTAGCTACTTTCCTTAATGTAGCTTGCTTTATTGACTCTATATACAGCAATCCTGTGACAGAGGTGATCAAGCAGCATGCAGGCAATCCCTGCTTTTGGGAATATCTGCCCAGTTCCCAGGAAGCATCCCTCCTCCCGAAATAGACTCTAGTTAGAAAGATTAAGCCAGAGAGCAAACTCTTTTGCTGTTTACTAACACAACCCCCCACCCCCTAAAGCCTGCACACCACAAAACAAACAACAGTAAATCATTTCTTCCAAGACTGTATATTATTTGCATGCTAAGAAAAAGAACTTGTAGGACTACGTGTAACAGCACCACCGGTGACTCCCACCATAATATTACTTAAGGGAAGATTTTCAAAGGTGCTTATGGGATTAAGGAGCACACATCCCATTGATTTAATGAGTCAGTTCTGCTTCAAAGAACATTAACTCCCAAGCATATTTCCACATGGCAACTTGCCAGGTCATCCAGGAATGATACTTGTATCTTGGCTTTCTCTATCCTGATTTACCCCCAAAGTCTAGGAGAGCAGCAACTCTACCGGAGGAGCTTCTGCAGAGTCCCAGACAGGAAGAGAACATGCTGTGGAGCTGCTGCTCCCCTTTTTCTGTGATTTCTTCTCCCAAGATATCCACTAGATCTGAATCCTTTCTGCTTGGAAAAGCAGTAGTGACAATCCAGCCTCCAGTATTAAATGACTAGAGAACTCTAAACATTAGTATAAATTATGACTGGAGGACAAGTTCCTTTCCTCTTCTCAATGGTGCCCTTTGCTAAGTTTCAGAACTTGCAAGTTATATTTTCCTTTGGGTGTAGAGTACAATTCTTCTCTCTGTTCTGATGTGGTTTGACAGCAGTAGTAAGGCTTGGAATCCATAAGAAATTATATACATTTATGTGTTCTTGGCTCCTTTCTGGTTTTGGAACTCAAAGCAGACATCAGGCTATTGTCATATGTGCCTCCTAGTGAAATGGGAATGGGCTAGTCCCCCATCTGGCAATGTCTAGTGCCTGAGAATTGGGGAGGGAGCTATTGCATTTGTGAATAGATAGAAGCCCATCCGGACACTGGAAACTACATTCCCCTGTCAACAGGATGAAGTAGGCTCCAAAAGCCAAAGAAGCCAGGGTGCATGCCAGCAAAACCCATCTGCTTTCCTGATGACACTAATCCAAGGTGCTATCATATTTGGATTTAAAAACATATCTGAATGAATATATGGAAAATGAATTTTAGACTATCAATTAATCCTACTGAACCCAGCTCCTCATGAGTGCCTGGGGATCTGCGTCAGTTTGTAGCAGGGGGGTCACCCTGCTCAGGTCCAGAGGGATTAAAAACAGCCCTGGGAGGGGGCTGTGGCTGGAGAAAGCAGCTTTTAGGCTGGGCTGATTCGGGGAAGTGGTTGCAGCTGGGGCCACGCCCCAAACAGACTCAGTTGGCCCTATAAAGGCAGAGAAGCCAGGAGCAGTTTCCCCTCTGTCTGTAGAGGGAGAAGGGCCTGGGTGCAGACAGGGTACCTGGGTGGAGCAGGGCTGGGGAAAGGCAGAGAAGCTGGGGAGCTGCAGCCTGGAAAGCCCCAGGCTGCAGCCTAGCATAAGGCCAAGAGGTACTGTGAGTTGCAGAGGGCAGCCCAGGGGTAGGCAAAGGCAGCAGGTCCAAACCCAACCTTGCCAGTGATGAGTAGGCTGATACTGCAGTCTGCCCCAGGGCATGGGGGCTAGATGATGACTGTCAGTAGCCTTATACTGAGGCAAGGTGGGGATAGTGGGTGTGGGTTCCCCTGGGAGGGGGAGACCCTGGGGCTGAAAAGGGTTACTGCCAGGAGGTGGCACCCCAAGTAAATGGGGCACCAGGGTCCTGGGAGGGCCACGGGGCCACAGGTAAGGTGGATCACTGGCTTGCAGGGGGTGCTCCTGGCTGACAGTGAGCTAATTCCCTGAGAGACCAGCAGGAGGCGCTGCAGGGGTGAGTCTGCACATCTACACAGTTAAATGGATTTCTTGGAATATTCATCTACATACTTGTAAGTTATTCCAAAAGGATCACACTTTCCTTCTATCATAAGAGGAGCCAGGCCTTTGGGGACCTTTAGGTCGTGTGTACAGATGTCTGCATGCATAATTTGCGGGTTCAGTTACACAGATTGCCTGTGCAAATTGGGTATTTGTGTGTGCAAATGGATGTTTGCAAATAGCTGACTGGTTCATAAAGTCACAGTGATTGTGTGCAAATTTGGTCTGCAATTGTGCATAGCTCCAGGCACTTAAGCTTTTGAAAATTAGGCCCTGAATGTCCCAGGAAGAACTGTATCCTCATTTAACACTATGACTTTCAAGGAATGTCTACACTGCAGCTGTGGTTATTTGCATCTCCTAGATGTACCCACAGTAGCTGTACTCTAGCTGTTTTGCTAAAAAGAGCAGTGAGGATGCTCTGGTGTGGGCTTCAGTGATCCTTGGCCCCCATTGGTAGATGCTCGCTTGTGCAGGCAGTGCTGAAGCCTGTGCCACAGCTGTTGTGTATTTGGTTGTCATGGGTTTTGTTACTATGGCAACTGAGTTAGACTATTAAGGGATAGCTCAGCCGGTTTCAACCGGCTGAGTGAGCTCTCTGTGTCTGTAAATAAAATGGAGGTTTTGGTTAGCTGTCTGCTCTCTGGCCTCAAGTGATTGCTTCCTACACCGGCTGCCCCAAGGATATAACACTGGCGACGAAGGTGGGATGCTGCTGCTGCTCCAGTAACAGAAGGAAGTAGAAGTCAAGGTAAAGACCAAACAAAGAAAAAAAGCTGCTTGTTTGCACTGACTGTGAAAGTGAAACTAAAAATCATGGCTACTCTGACCAGGCCCCTGGAGCCTTTTGATGAGAATACAGAGCAGTGGCATGTGTATACTGAGCGTTTTGAGCTTTTTGGTATTGCAAATGACATTACAGAAGCGAAGAAGGTGCCAATATTCTTAACTGTTGTAGGGGCTAAAACCTACTCTCTGCTACGCAGCTTACTACACCCTGTTAAGCCTGAGACTAAATCTTACAGTGACATTGTGGAAATCCTGGGGTCTCATTTCTCCCCAAAACCACTGGTAATTGCTGAAAGATATAGGTTCCACAAAAGAGACCAAAAGGAAGATGAAACAGTTGTACAATTTGTAGCCATTTTAAAAAAGCTAGCAGAACACTGTGAATTTAAAGAGATGTTAAATGATGCCCTGCGTGACAGGTTAGTGTGTGGCCTCTGCAGTGAAGCTATACGGAAGCGCCTACTGACAGAGGCTCAGCTTACATTACAGAAGGCTGTTGATATTGCTGTCTCCATGGAACTGGCTACAAGGGAGGCACAATACATCGGTGCACCCCCTAGGGTGCAAAAAGTGTCACAAGAACCGACCCACAAAACTGTGCAGAGTCAAGAATGTTACCGCTGTGGTAAGCCAGGACACCAGGCATCAGAATGCTGGTGTAAGGACCTGGTGTGTCGACACTGTGGCAAAAAGGGACACATTGAGTGTGCCTGTAAACAAAAGAAAAAGAGGCCTGTGGTCTGGCCGACAAAAAGAGGAACCTTGCATACCCTAGAGCAGACCCAGGATGATCAAGGTGACACCGCCTCACAAGAGGAAGTGCCACTGCATGTTTTGTCTTTGGCAGCGGGCTCACATGTATACTGGGTAACCCCCTTATTGGAGGGCAAACCTATACGCATGGAACTAGACACCGGTGCAGCTGTCTCGCTGGTTCCTGAGACTGTATAAGGAAAAGTTACAGCATCTTCCGCTTAAGGCAACAAAAACTGTTCTGAAGATGTATACAGGTGAAGCTGTGCCCATGTTGGGCACTATTGATGTTAAGGTGGAGCTCAATGGACGGGCGGCTAAATTGCCACTGTTTGTGGTGAGAGGTAACTACCCAGCTTTAATGGGTAGGTCTTGGCTTGGGAAGATTCAGCTGAACTGGGCAGAAGTGCACCAGATGACTAAAGAAGGCAACCCGCGTTGACCCAGTATTATCCCAAGTTATGGACCTGGTGATGCATGGAAAATCTCGACAAACCTCTCCGGTCTCACCCGACCTTGTTCCCTACATGTCCAGGCAGACAGAGTTATCGATCCAATCTGGTTGTTTGTTGTGGGGGAGGCGTGTCATTATTCCACCACCCCTGAGATCACAGATGTTAGAACAGCTACATTCCGGTCACTGTGGAATAGTGCGCATGAAGGAAATTGCACGAAGCTATTTTTGGTGGCCTAGATTGGACAGTGCTATTGAAGAGAAGGCAAAAGCTTGTATGTCATGTCAGGGTGTAAGAAATGCACCCCAGTTGGCACCCCTACACCCATGGGACTGGCCTGAAAACCCGTGGAAACGTATTCACGTTGACTTTGCTGGCCCCCTTGAAGGAAGCATGTTCTTGGTGGCAGTAGATGCCCATTCTAAATGGCCAGAAGTCTCTATAATGCAGTCCACTACTGCAGAGAGTACTATTCAAAAACTACGAGGACTCTTTAGTCGTTTTGGTCTGCCAGAACAACTTGTGAGCGACAACGGACCGCAGTTCGTCTCTCAGGAGTTTCAAAATTTTATGAAGGCAAATGGGATACACCACATCATGTCAGCACCATATCATCCGTCCACCAACGGATTAGCTGAAAGATTTGTGCAGACAATGAAAAACGCTTTGAAATCAGCAAAGGGACAACACTCCATTCAAAAGCGTCTGGATACCTTCTTACTTTCCTATAGAAACACACCTCCTGCTACGACCCAGGCTTCCCCAGCCTTTCTAATGATGGGACGACAGCTGCGCACTTGCTTTGATCTGCTGAAACCTTCTGAACCCAGACAAACTGTGCAACATCAGCAGCAATATCAAGTCATCAGACGGGCACCCAGAGCAAAAGACCGAACCTTTAGCCCAGGACAGCCAGTTTTGGCTCGGAATTATACTTCCAGAGCTAAATGGGTCATCACTCAAACAGGACCTGTTTCCTATACAGTCCGGACTGCAGAGAATCTTACCTGGCGGCGACATGTAGATCAGCTGTTGCCAGGTCATGCCAGTCTTCAGGACGCATCTGCAGTTGAGGGGTCTGACTTCACCCCTCCTGGTGAGACACCGAATCATGAGTCACCTGTTCCTGACTGTTCTCCTCCATTACCGCCGGCAGCTGAGATACCCCTTTGCCCAGCACGAGCTGATACCACCTCCTCACCTATTCGTGCTGCGGACCCTGAGCACCTAGTACTTTCGGGTGCAACAACACCAGAAGTTCGCCGTAATCCACCTAGAGACAGAAGGCCTCCTCATCGGCTGGATCTTTATTTAGGGCGAACCCACGGTTATGGGGCAAAATAATCCCCAGGGTTTAGCCGGGAATGGAGGCAGTCTACCCTCCTTCTCTAGTTTAGTGTGTGTTTTATTTAGGGGATGTTCTTATTAGGGGGGGAGGAATATGTTGTGTATTTGGTTGTCATGGGTTTTGTTACTATGGCAACTGAGTTAGACTATTAAGGGATAGCTCAGCCGGTTTCAACCGGCTGAGTGAGCTCTCTGTGTCTGTAAATAAAATGGAGGTTTTGGTTAGCTGTCTGCTCTCTGGCCTCAAGTGATTGCTTCCTACACCGGCTGCCCCAAGGATATAACAACAGCATCCTCACTACTATGTTTAGCAAGATAGCTAGAGACCCTCACTAGCTGCAATGCCTACATGAGCTGCAAATCACAAGCCCTGCTGCAGTGTAGACATACCCTATGTGAGAATGGAAATAACCAGCCGGCCACACAGATAGGTAACTACCACACTAGGTAACTGGTTTCCCATCCCATGCTGGCTCCATGTAGGGTGACCAGATAGCAAGTGTAAAAAATTGGGATGGGGGGCTGATAGGCACCTATATAAGACAAAGCCCCGAATATCGGGACTCTCTCTATAAAATCAGGACAGCTGGTCACCCTAGTGCAGTCCCCGGTGTGGACTCCTAAACTTGCTAACTAGTTCAGTCTATAACAGAAGAAAGAAAGTGAGCAGACCTGGAAATGCCTCTGTATGTGTAAACAACAATTTCTCAGGCCATTCCAGCTAAACACTGCGCATGAGGACACCTCCCATCCATCCACTCTAGTGATTAACAAACTGGAAATAAGTGTATAGAGAAGAGAGAAGCTATGAGACAGTGACCTGTGTGCTCCTGGCCATATCAGGGAACACAGATAATGGGACTTGGCTTTACATAATATCCACATAGTGAGTCCAGAGCAGATCAAAGCAGATGTAAACAATGCAGCTGAAAAACATTGACCAGTGTAGGGTGACCAGCTGTCCTGATTTTATAGGGACAGTCCTGATTTTTGGGTCGTTTTCTTATATAGGCTCCTATTCACCCCTCCCCCCTGTTGATGTCTGGTCACCCTAGACCAGTGTCTGTGCTAGCGCTTTCACCATTGCCATTACTACCACTGGGGGCGCTAAAGCAACAGGAGAATACTTCTGCCAAAAAGACCTCAGTCTCAGGTAGGCTGATCCATTTCTTTCAGCTGATTGACACGGGAGAGACCCCAGTGGACTCCAGAATGGCACATTGCTGCTGCTGCTCACCATGTGTGTATAGCATTAAAAGATACAGGAATTCTACGCCTAGATTTTCAGCCCTTTGCAACACTTAGTCCTTCCTTTCAGCCCAACTTGAGACATGGCTCAGACAACAAGAGGACTCAGAGGGAAGCTAATCCTCCTGCTGTTCTTATCAGCTAGAATAAGGTGATCCGCAGATAAGGAAGGACTGCAGAAGCTCCTTGTAACAGGGTAGTTGGCCCCTTCAATGAAGTCAGGCCCAGCTTTTCTGTTCCTGTCCAGGTGTAATGAGGAGTGTGGGGCTTCCCCTCAAAGTTCAGAATCCTGAGAAAGAGGAGCCCAGAGTGGGCGCTCATAAGCAGGACAGGGCTTAGAGCATGGGTGAGGTGACAATGGAGCTGGTGAAAACAGAAGGCTGTCAGGCCGTTGAGGGATCACCTGCAAATTTCCCCAGGCCAGAGAGCTATGGCTGAGAGCAGCAGAGGAATGATGGAGTAGTGAACCAGCTGATGTCTCTGGGCAATGCTCGAATTATACCTGGGAAAGAGATGGGGCAGAGAAGAACTGCAGCTAGAGGGGCTGGGGTAAGGCGTGGTGAGAGACGCTGGAGACATACCTGAGAGGTGGGGCAAGACGCTGGAGCTGTACTTGGTGTTGCTCTGTTGGGACAAATGCACTGTCTGGGGGCACTGAGGTTTATGGTAGTGGGACTTTAGGTAATAAATTAACCCTGCAAAAAGGGCTATTCATAAACTCCAAAAGCTGTACTGAGTTTATTTAGGAAGTAAGAGGAAATCTGAGGCAAGTGGCCACTTGCAGGGCCACCCTGAGGTCACCAGTTCACATTCCTTCTCTCCTGGGATGCTTCATGCTGGGGCAGAGCAGCAATGACAGCCAGAAGCTTCAGAGGGGAAAGAGCTCTCTACTTCCCCTATCTGTGAAAAGGAAATAGTACAGCTCTACGGAGCTTCATTTGTATAGTCTCCCACTGGCTCAGGTTACTCACTTCCTCTGGTGACACTTGGACAGTCACCACGACTGTACACGAACATGGATTTTGGAGGGTAGTGGGCTCAAAGAGGGGAAAAAGCTCTTACCGTGGGGCAAGGAGCTCATTCTGAAGCAACCAGGATTCTGGTCAGAAGCTGGGAATGAGTGATGGGATGGATCACTTGATGAATCCCTGATTGGTTCATTCTCTCTGGGGCCCCGGCATTGGCTACTGTGGGAAGAGAGGATACTGGGCTAGATGGACCTTTGGTCTGACCCAATATGGCCTTTCTTATGCTCTAGGGCCTTAAGTGCTCTTGGTTCCACTCCCGTGGGGACTCTGATGCAGACCAAGGAGTTCACTGTGAGAGAAAACAGAGTGAAGGCTTCACTCTGAGAGCTTTCACAGAGAACAGCAGTAGAGCTGAGTGGACTCTAATGAGGTCCTGGCCACCTGCTGCCTCAATAAAGCTGAATCACTAAGCTAAAAAGGGGTTAGTAGACGAGTGGCACACTCCACTGATTTGGTTGACTTAACAAGCCCTCTTTACACACATGCATATCATATATCATTCAAAAGCTTAGTATGTTTACTTTAAGAGGAAGCATTATGTGGAGCTGTAAAGTGGTGCCAGTATCATGAAAATGGGGATAAATGACACCAATGCATTAAAATGACTACTTTGAAATATTTGCACTTGTTTCTGTTAGTTTAATTACTGTTTTATTTTCAAAACCTAAAATTGGATTTCTTCGTGACCTCAAAGCATCATGACAACCATTGAAAGGGTAAAACAAAATCTAATAATAAATGTGTAAGGTGTAATTGAAATGTAATAGTGCTGATGACATTTCTAGTCAACACCATTATCATCATCTTGTTCCTCATGATCTCTGTTGAGAGCACGTGGGTTACCACAATCTTTGCCTTGGTATGTATACAGTTCTGTGAAGAGCAGATTGTTCTGATTACCGACAGTTGATTTTCTCAAGTCCTTTTTCATGGCAAGCTGGTTCTGGATGTGTTCTAGGTATTTCAAATGCTGCACACTGCATAAGAGACTCTGATTTCCTGGGGAAGCAAGTGCCTTTTCTTTCCCATGCTTCAGTGATAATTCTTGTGATGCTTGGACTATCGGCAGACTGTTCTTGAAATACCACTGTAGCCATTGAATGGAAGGTATTCGTTCCACCAAAGGTCTCTGTGTTGATGTCTATCATCAGCTCCCTCCTGGATGAGATTTATACCAGCATGAAGTGGTACAATTCCATGTGGAACCAACAGACCTCCCTGGAGTCTTTCTACTTCAGTTCTTGCAGCACCAGTGATGAGCTGCCTAGGTTCATCCTAAGAGATACAAAATCCACGAAGGTGTCATATGTCAGTTAAATTGTGAGACCCAAACTCATGGTGTAGCTGTGCAGCAAAGCTTATGGGCATAGGTATGATCATTTTGGAACTGAAATACTATGCAGTTCAGAAGACATTCAGAGAAAGTGCTTCTCAAGGAGGATACTCATTGCTGGCTGAACTATATGCCTCTTTATCTATCAACCAAAGGACAAACTCCTGCACCAACTGGGACACAAAAGTAGCTGACCTCTGTAAACTACAATCACCTGGCTTTGGATAATAATATTCTGGGGCTTTCATTTGGGCTATTTCAGACAGATGGATTGAAGCAGCATTATATGAAGCCTCTTGTTCATTTGAAAGCTGTTCATCAGGCTCACTCGCCAGAAGAACCTCCATAAAACATTTGGATGACTTAAATTCCTGCTTCAGATTACTAGCAGCTTGGATAGCATCAGCTAATGTTATTGTGCCGCATAGAACAATGATAGACTGTCACTTGCCTCACCCAGCTGTGTATGGAATGACATTGCAGAACCACAGGGTTTTTCTAATCTTGCCTGTAATTTACTACTGGAATAGCTTGGAGTTTCTACATGTGAGGGAAGTAGGGCTTTATATCTTTGTAGCAGCTTGGACAGGAGAAGAGTCTTCTTGTTGTATATAAGATCATTGTCTCTTCAATCCGCTGATAAAATGCAATGTCTTATGATGACTGTTGTGCAGTGTAACTAGATGGTTTTGCTTTAAGATTTATTTTACTCAAGTAGGAAGAAAGGCATGTTGAGTGATAAATGGCATCCTTAACAATCAAGTCTTCCACAGATAGTCTGTACAACATGTCATCTCCTCTTTGAAGTGCTGCCTTCATTAGATGAGATGCTCTCTCAGATGTTTCTATTGTATGAAGTTTCTTGTCCTTCTTGTGTGTTTTGCTCAAGCAAACAATGCAAAAGGACCAATCACTGGCGGACGTGCTTACTATGGTGGCTATAGAAGTAGGTGAACATGATACTCACTAATCAGATTCAGAGTCTGTTTTCTTTCCTGCGTTCAATACAACTCTGACATGTGCCAAATTTGACTTGCTTGTGTATTTCTGCAAGCAACCCCTGTGATAGAGTATTGATGGCATATCATCTAAACTAGAAAACTCATCCAGTAGTCGCCAATACCATTCATCTCTCCTGGCATCTGCTGCCAGCATCACAGAATTCTGTGGAGCACTGGTAGCTTTTGACAGTATTTCATTCATTTGATTTTCTTGACAAATTAACACATTTTTCAAAGTTTGTGGAGAGTATTTTTCTCTTTGATGTAAGCTTTAAGGGGCTTGTATCCTCCATGTCTTTACACACTATAACTTCCCTGAAGAAGTAAAATTCCCAAAGTATATTGTTAGCATTACCATACCAGCATTTTTCATTTCGTACAAGTATACAGACTATATTTATGATCTATAATTTAGTACCAAAATTGCCAGTTTTGTTTAGTGAGCTTGTTGACTGAAGCCCAGTACAAAGCTGTGTACTGACATGTACAGGTCAGTTTTAGTGTTAGAGATAAGTGTCACAGAACTAAAAAGCTAGTTTCTAGAATATTTCAAAGGCTAGTACTGCATGCATAGGCAATTACAAATTAAAACCTTCTACCGGCAGACTAGATGCTACACTGTATGTACAAAAGCTTAAAAATGGAGATGCATTACATTAAGAATTCATGTACATTTATAACTATCCACTATGAAGTGCAAACTGTGAGCATGGTATCTATTGCTACTGGTGCACAAACTTCACTGAGAGACTGATTTGGTCAGCAAATTTCAACTGAAAATATAGAAAACTATTATAGTCACTTGTGAGAGTTTGCCAATTAAGAATATGTGATGTGAACACATTCCATGTTGGTAGATTGCAAAATGTTGATCTTTGTCATTTTTCCCACATGCTAAACAGTATCATTTCTGAAAACATAATACACGCCCATGCAAAACCAATACAAATCTTTTAATACATCGTCGTTTTGTAGTTTTGACAAATGAACACCACGTTTAAGGTGTTGAAATTAACTTAAACAGTAAAACTATAGTCAGTCGTGTTGCATTGTTTCTGGAACTATGCACAAAAATGACTTTTCTCATTTTGAACACTATTGTTTCACCTCACCTAAGAAAAAGCTTTCAAATGATATGATGTGGGTGTATATAGGATGGGAACATTAAACTCCAATAATATGGCCCTTTATGGAGGATTGCTGCGTGCCTAGAGGCATTGGAGCCTCCAGTCAGGACCAACCAAGCAGTTCTCATGAGACTGGAGACAGACCTATACAGAGACGCTTGGACTGCAGCTATTCTCTGATCCCAACCATGAGTGGGGTTTGGTGGACAGCTGAGATGGTGTGGGGACTACCTCCTATGGAATACTCAAACTACTGCCAGATGGATGCTAGAGTTACTGGAGGAGTAGAGTAATGCTATATATATTCTGTTGCTGCGTTTTTCCCAAGTTTATGGCCGTGTTCTCTTTTCCCTAATAAAGATTTCTGTGTTTCTACAGAGTCTCAGAGTGCTTCTCAGTCTTTTAAAGGCAGCCCAGGAGGGTGCCTTTAATTTCCCTAGGTTTCCGGGTGGGGGCTCGAGCCATTTTAGTTATTTGCCAAGAAGGACCTAGATATATTGAACAGAGCCCCTCTTGCTGCTGTTAACCAGTTGGTAGATGGGTTACATTTGGAGGGCTGCAGAATAACTCAAAAGTCTAGGTGCTTTCCTTCAAACTATTATAACCTCTTAGGGCTGCAAAACTGAGATGGAAATCTTCAGAAAGTGGGTCTTTTTCTCATGCAATTTCTGCATTTCTGGAAATTTGCATGCATTTTTGTACAGCCAAATAAATGTATTAAATCTGTGATCAGCCAAGACTGCACAACTGACATCAAGCAGCTTGCCATGGCCACTGAGCATTTCACACTGGCAATAGGGACAGAACTCAGATCTTCCTGCTGCAAAACCTCAATTACTAATCCTTGAGTTGAAGGATCTCGGACGGCAGAGGGTGTATGACAAACTGAGCAGCTGTGATTCTATAGAGAGTAATCTCTCTCGCACATGGACTAGTAGGACACTCAGGTCTCAAACTGGGGTCTTTGGCATTTCTAGTTAACTGGCACTTCTTTGCTTGCACCACTAACTTAGTGGGTATTCAGTCTACAAAACCTGAAGCTACATCAGGGAGACATCCCTTGGTCCCTGATTGGAGGAACACCTATACTTGTGATTGGTCAGGACTTCCTATTTAAACCCAAAGAGCTACAGGCAGTTGTTAGCACAACTAGGCACTAGCTAGCTGCTGTTTGGCCCCTTTGTCTGGTGCTACAAACTCTGACCTACTTGAGTCCTGATATTCTGACTTTGGCTTGACTCCTGGTGACCTGATTAGTACTTGACCCTGTTGGGATTGGTTTGACTGGCTCCTGTCTGATTCCCGGTAACTTGAATGTAACTCCTCTGAACTAGGTTGCTAACCACTAGCCATTGCCCTGACACACTAGCTTTTTCATTATGGCAGAGGTAAAAAGTGATGGGAAACTTTCTGAACCTCTAAAGATGCATCCATGTTCTTTAGAATAAGCTGTTTGCTCTTTCTGGGCTGTAATGACACCTGATGAGATTTTGATGTGAGCAGGTTCTTCTGTCTCATTGGGGGAAAACAGTGACTTGGGGCTGTTTGGGACTGGAGGTAAATTCAAAACAATCTCATAATTCTCTAAGGTACCAATGAAGAGGTGGAAATATCCTTTCTCCTGTACACCTCCCCCATGAGCATGTTATTGCACAATTGTCCATTATGGGGTTTTATGCCTCCCTCTGAAAGATCTGTAAGTGGACATTGTAGGAATTGGGAGCCTGAGCCGGATTTGCCATTGGCAATTCCTGTGTCAGAGGCAAGAACACCACGTTGCTGCATTTCAGCTTTATTGCTTTTCCCCCTCACACTCTGTATAAGCAATGGCTGTGCTGTTAGAGAAGGACAAATGTGATAAATAACAATGTAAAACAAATCTGCCCAGATGGATATTCTACTGTAAACCATATGTCTCCATCCACTGCCTCTGCAGGGTCATTACTAAAAATGGAAGGGTAATAAACAGTGAGATTCCTTACATTTCCAATCATGTTTCATGAGCATCCGGCACATCAAGTGGTGTGGGACTGACCAAAGTTTAATCCCAGGAGGCCAATAGAAACTCCCCATCTCACCTCCTGTGTGTGTGCAGGGGAGGGGTTTGGAAGCAAGTGCTGCTGTTTTCCAATTTGAGAAGAACTTGCAGCTCCTCATGCTGCTGGCAGCACATGCGATATAATCATTCGGCAAAGGGGAACTGTCATGGAGTGCCAGGGTCTGGTCCATGCCCCAGCCTGTAACTGGTCTCTCAGGAGTGACCCCACGTTAGTATGCCAGGACCCACGCTGTACCACTGGGGCAGGCGTGTGGCCTCCAAGTCTGGGCCTATGGCACCTGCAATCCCTGTCTCTCCTTCTGTGGCTCTCTGCAGTGAATCCAGCCAGGCCAGACTCCAGTGGGAGGCTCGTACTGTCCCCCTTCACGGCCCAGTGCTCTCAGTGGATATTCCCAGTGACTTGGGCACCTTTTTCAAAAACAAGGTGGTAATTTATTAGTCACCTGGCGCACAGAATCTGAAAGTCCTTAAATTAGCAAAAAGAGGCGGCGCTTAAGCCATAGTCCAGCCTTGTCAAGCCAGTGCCTTGATGAGCCACCCAAACTGTAATGGACTCTATTTGTGGCTCTCTTCACCTGTCCCCTTTCTCTCCCCAGGTCAGAGCTCCCGAGTCCTTCCAAAAAGGCAGCCCTTATTCCAGTCACCTGACACCTTGTTGTCCAGCTCAGTTCACAGGGCTCACCTCCTGGGGGTTCCTGCTGTTAGGCTGTGACGGTCCCCTCTGGTATTATCCAGACCAGTGATCTGCTAGGTCACTCCAATCCTTGACTCTGGGAGCCAGCCTTACCCCACACTGCTGTGAGAACCCCCACTCCTGCGCTGTTCACGCACAGCCTCTGGCATGTAAGCTGCTCCTTGGATTGTGCAACCAAATGATACTAGCCAATGTCTCCGGTCCCAGACACAATCCTAGGAACCTCCGTCTTGCAATGTCCAGTTATACCTGCTGGATGCTGCAAACTCATATAGAGTTTGTCAATTTAACAAAGAAATTGATATGTACCAGGCTTGTTTTCCCAAGGGGAGTCTCTGACACGCTTCAAACCAAACGCACTGCTTCAGGTAGAATAAACAAGCAGATTTATTAAGTACAAAGATAAATTTTAAGTGATTATAAGTCAAAACACAACAAGTCAGATTTTTGTCAAATGAAATAAAAGCAAAATACGTTCTAAGCTGATCTTAACACTTTCAGTGCCCGTACAAACTTAGATGCTTTTCACCACAGGCTGACTGGTTGCTCTTCAGCCAGGCTCTTCCCTTTGATCAGCGCTTCAGTCGCTTGGTGTGGTGGTGTCTGTAGATGTAGGTGTAAGAGTGAGGAAGAACATGGCAAACGTCTCTCCCTTTTATCATGTCCTTTCTTCCCTCTTGGCTTTGCCCCCCCCCTCCTTCAGTGTCAGGTGAGCATTACCTCATTGCAGTCCCAAACTGACCAAAGGAAGGGAGGTGACTCACTCGAGAGTCCAACAGAGCCTTTTGTTGCTGCCCAGGCCAGTGTCCTTTGTTCCTGTGAGGCTGGGCTGGGTTTGTCCCATACATGCCTTGATGAGGTGTGAACTGCCCCTCTGCTCTTAGAGAGTTTTTGCCTGGGTTTATTTTAAGCGATGTGGATACATTTTCAGCCTCATAACTATATACATGAAATTATAACCTATAACATTACTGCAACAACAATTACTATAACATCACTATAACAACAATGCTCAGTGCATCATGAGCCTTCTGAAGACCCCCAACATGACAAACTTTGCATCGGATACCACGCAATCATTTTACTGTATAAGGATGAACATGGGGGTGTAGAGTGTTCCCATGAGGTACCGAACGTCACATAGGTGTTGATTTGTTTGGAGATTGGGATGGCTCTTTGTCTTGGGGGACCTTCTGTTGATTTGAGTCAGTTTCAGCCAGTTCTTTAATGACTGTTCATTCCACCCCGATAGCTAGGTGACACCCTCCTTCCCTGCCTGCCTCCTGCACTGTTTCAGGAGCAGTGTTAACCCATTTGCACCCACTAGGTAGCAATGCAATGAACAGAGGGCAACTGAGGCATGCCTGGGATTCATACAAATATCACTGAAAACTCCCACTTTGTTACAGGAGGCTCATACACCCCATCTGTCCCCATAATGCTGGTGCTTGTAAACTGAGGGTGATGCCACTGGATGAAGTTTAGCATAGAGTGGGAAAGCACTGTGCAAACTTCCCCCTTGCACCACATCTACCCATGCATCTCAACCCTACCCTGTAGCCTCCCCTGCTATTCCAGTCCTGATGTACCTCATTCCTGATCTACACCACCACCTTCTGTCACACTGTAATCGGCAGCATTCCCTGCTGTTCCACGCCTGGCCCTCTCCTTGGCAGAGACTACTGTGAGGGTGATTTTATGCTAACCATTAATAGGGGCTAGGATGAGATTCCACCAAACTCATTTCATTTGTAACTGTAGTCAGGATATCAACCCATACCTGCGGAGGTGGAACATTGGTATATTAACCCCTGATGGCCTGGTGGCATCTCATTTCATATTTGCTTAGAATTGTTTACTAATCTCTGGGTGAACTCTGAGGCTGCTGGGCAGAACGAAACAGGTATAGGATTGTTTTCAGCTATAACCCATTACCTTGATGAAAAGGCAAAGGGAATAGATAACGCTCCTACATAAGGAGAGGCAAAGGACCAAACAGTAAATATCCTGTGTGAAAGAGAATTCCAGGGGGCAGGGACTGCAATATGGGGAAAACACTGGGGAAGAAACTGAAAGGAGTAAGAAAAAACAAACACTGTTGCAGTGCAGAAAAATCCAGGGGGGTAAGAGATTGCAGAAGAGGCACAGCTACTCCTATGAAAACACCAGAGCTGAAGGGAAACGAAAAGGCCAAGATCCTCTTGGATGCTGGAGATATTTGGTGTTTTCTGTGGGATTGCCTTTGGCTATATTTGGCTTCCTGGCTGTCTGCGTGAGCCTTCAATTCACCTTTTGCAGGGAAGTGGCTATTTATAATGATGTACAGATTCCAGTCTGGTTCATCAGTCTCTAGGCCAGTTCTCTCTCCTTCCTTGGCCTGCAAGAAATAGATGGCTTAGGGTCTGGGGGAATTAACCTTGGAAAGATCAGATGAGCCATCAGAGCTTCAGGACATTGACTGCCCATGGAAGTCAGGATACAAATCCCTCACCTGCTCCTGCCTCCACTCCCTTGTCCCCCTCCATATACACCATCAAACAATTAAGCAGGTTTATTGAGGAGATTTTAGTCCTACTCGTAAGCATCCAGTATTGGCCCTTGCTGCTCCATCCTTTATTGGACCTTCAGCTGCAAATCAAAGGGCACATCTTGGGGAGGACTGTAATATCAGCACAAATCCAGAGTAACTCACTGGACCTCAGTGGATTTACTCCAGATTTATACCAGTGTAAGTGAGAGCAGAATTGGCCCCTGTTTTTTCCATTGCCGATCTGGGGGGAAGTGAGATTATTTTCTTAATATATATTTTAGATGAATTTAATGAATTTTAGACCTCATAATAAAACACTAAAAACCGGTCAAACTTGCTCCTCTCTGCAGAGGTGAAGGTGAAACCAATTCACTGAGTAGGGACAGGCAAATTAAAGTAAAGAAAACAAACTGTTCTGAGGGTTGGAACAGTCCATGTGCAACCTCACTATCACCTGTTCTTAGCATGAGGAAGTTTTGCCTGTGCCTGCTGTAGATCAGTTCCCTAAACTCTCCAGCCTCTGGCAGCACAAGCACTTTCCAGGTCTTGCTCTCTCTGTACAGGTTAACGAAAGACACACATCAACCCCTGGCCTCCATTCCCAGAGTTCCTTGCCTTGCCCAGCCCCTTATCTACTGAACATTCACACCATTACCAGGCCTGCTGTTTGCAAAGAATGCAGCACAGTTTGTTAGTTACACTTAGAACATAGCTCTATTAAATACAGAGAACTGAGATATATTTATAGTGAGAACAAAAGTAAGTATATTATCAAAGAAAAGAGATTCAAGTGATAGGGAGTAAGGATATTGGAAACAAATGGTTACATATTAAACAAAATCATAACACACTTTCTAGAGACTAAATTTAACTAACCCGTTATCCTCTTGTCTAAAGAAGCTTATCTTACCCAAAGTTCTCTCCAGTGTTTTCAACCAAGCCTGTCTGAAACCTCTCTTCTAAGAAGCAAACTGGCTGTCCATTTACTTCCTAGGTGAAGGATACCAGGGTGTCTTCTCTGTCCCCCAAATATACCTGAAGATAGGATTTGTCCTCATACTCCCACAGTTTACTTGTTCCTGTTGCTTTTCTTTCTTTGAAGTTTTCACAATCCTTCATTAGTATTCAATTCAGACTGGTGAGAGGAGGGCCATTGTGAACCATACAATGCTTAATTTACATGTAAACAGCCAGATAGATAAACATTTCTTGTCTGCCACAAAATCTGTTTCTTCCCCTTTGCTGCTGACCAGTCACTAGACATAGACCTTAAGAACATGACTTTCAGTGTAGATACATAACTCCTTACACAACAGCTGTACGTGCGTTTCACAATGACATTGATGACCAGTGAGCCCTCATATGACAGACACCCTTTGGTGAACTAGAATGTGTGTACCAGACCCAGGAGATCCCGGTGGTAACCCCTAAGTAGCCCCTCTGTGCCCCTTGCCAGTTGGCATTAAGAGGTTCCTGCATCACACCACTTAACTTACTTTTTAATTAAATAGTCTTGGGCTGCCTCTGAGTGATCTGATTCCAGCTGGCATTGGAAGAAATTAAGTATTTTGAGAGAGGCCATTCATGTGGAATTACATTCTTCCCTGGTCCAACTCCACTGAAGTCCATAGAACAGTTACACCAGGACTGATGTTTTCAGCCTGGCTGGGAGGAGGTAGCATGACAAATCTCCCAAGAGAGCCCTTGCTCAGGGGATTTCTAATCCAAAGAGGCTGGGGATAGGTTTGAATAAACAGCATCCAAATCTGTAGCTGCCTTTCCAACACAAATCTTTTCAGGATGACCCATCACTAGTGTTAACTTGCTGCACTTCTATGGACATAGGATGGGTTAAGGCAGAATCCACAGACTCTTGGGATATGAACTCCATAGTCCAAGGGGTTCCAGATTAAGCTGTGAGTCAGAGGCAAAGCAGTAGGCAGGTCATCTGACTGGTAGCAACCAGTCATCTGTAAGCGTGAGTTAGGCTGCTTTTGTTGCCAAGATGCTTAAGAACTTGAGAAGGAAGAAAATGTGTGTCCATTTTGGGGTGCAAGGTGAAAAAATCTGCCTGGGTGGAGCTCTTGGGCTCTAGGGAAGAAGGTGAAAGAGGCTTCTGGAAACAGAGGAAGGAGGGCTGATAGACTGCGAGGAAGAGTCTGGGGAAGAGGAGGCAGGAACAAGAGTCTATCCATTGGACCTGGGGGAAATAGAAGTGAGCAAAGTTTTGGCATTATAAAATATTAGTGGGTCAGTGCTCTATTTAGCCTACTCCACCCCCCATAGAGGCCCATAAAAGTAGTTTGTTGTGACATAGCTTCTGTCTCTCACCTACCACAAGAGCTCCCTCCCCCTGCATCCATCACCTTCAAAAATCAGCCAAGGCACTGAGTTTGGATTCAGATCCCTGTCCAGCCTACCTCAAAGTTCAAGGGGTTCAGATGCAAGGGTCTGGTTTAGTTTGAACAGCCATTTTAGCACTGTGACCCCACTTTGCCCTGGAGACAGATGTCTGGTGAGGGATAGAATTCTCAGAGACCAGATCACTGAGGCTTGTGCTGAATCTCTGTCTATAGAAAACCTCATCCCAGAGCTCTGGAGGTAAGACACCTAGTCCCATTGTTGACTGGATAGGAGTTTCCCTTAAAGGTCATTCATTTGAGTTGCTTGGTAGCTGAAGTTTTACTTGGTCTCTCTTTGAGATCCTCACCTCCTCCTCCTGGTGCTGAAATGGGAGGAAGTGGTTTTGTCATTTAAAAGAAAGAAACAGATGGAATTTGTGGCAGTGCTAAAAAGCTCCAGCTTGTTGCCACGGTAACTGAGGGGGATTTTTTTAAATTATTATTTTAAATTCTTCATTGTCTTCATTAAAGGTAACAATGATAATAGCAGAGAATAAACAAAGCAGAGCCCTGCTGTGCAAATCAGTCCCTCAATAAATAAAATTAAATGAGAACTCTGTGTGATGAATGCTGATACAGTCACTGAAAGGATGGAAGGACTATGGGTTAGCTGAGGAGGCTGAATTAAACATACTGGTGGTTTTCTGGGCAAGGTCGAGTTACACCATGGCTCTGCCCCATAAATCATAGCACCAGGTTAGGACTAATGTGCTGCTTAATGTAAGGAGCCCAGGGTAAAAACAATCAACTCATTTTTCAGGGCATCACCTGATTGCCTTTAAGGGTCAGGAAGGAATTCCCCCATCTACATACACCATATATAGCATTAGACAAGTACATTATGGAGATTTGCACCTTCCTCTGCATCATCAGATTGGTCACTACTGGATGTAGACTATCAGACTTCTTGAATTAGTGAGTTTGAGGAATTATGACAACTTCTGGGTTCCAGTGTGAGGGGATATGGTCCAGGGTCTGTAAAATGATGAGTGTTGGCTGACATTTTATAGCAACTTCCATCCAGAGATTTCTGTGGCTTAACAAACTGATCATAAACTATGCAGACTGGTATCACTTCACCCACCACTGAAATGAAGTTACCTCCAATATGGAACACAGCACCTGCTGTCCAGCGCACAGCAACACTGCACAACAGTTAAGGACAGGAAGTGAACAAGAATCATCAGGCAACTGAAACTACATGGTAAATGTAAGGCAGCAGAACGCAATTCCTTAAATTGGAATTTGGGCAGAATGTGGAACTAACATTAACATCAACAATAATGATGGCTTTGGTTCTGTAGTACCTCCCATCTGGAAGATACCACCTCAAGATGCTTTCACTTCACTCGTTATGTCAACCGGAGTCAGGCAGGCACAATCAATAGATAGCTGAATTACAGGGGGAAAGAACTTCAGAAGAATGAGCATAGCACAACCCAGCATCAGGAATACGCAGCAACATTTCTTTCCTGGTGGAGCCAAGCTCAATGAAGTGAGTGTGTGAACATGGTCAGGTCTAACTTGACCCACAGTGTAGGTTTTGTGAAAACAAGCTTATACAAAATGCAAGGCTATTTATTTATTATTATTATTTCCCATGGATTAAATTGATATGATCTGGTGTTATTAACATAAGGAAATATTTTTTTAAAAAATGGCAGTGGGATAGGATTCTTCTTCAAGATCTGTGCATGGACTTTCTATTTCCTGCATGGATATAGGATCTTCAGTCTCCGTGGCACTATACCCCAGAGCCTGTGAATGTCCTACAATCTGAGAGGGGCAGACCAGGAATGGGGTGTGGAGGATGTGCACCAGACCCACCCCCTAGATGCCAGAAATAAATATGCCCAAATTTAACACTGCTTCCTCTCCCTCCCATATCAGTGAAGTCTGATCCCCAAAATGATACAAAATTGCCATTAGAATGGATTGGACAGCAATCTGCATTCTCCATCCACTAACTCCATCCTTCATTGGAGTCTTAGTTCACTGGGCAGTTATAGGCAGATCTTTTTCAGGCAGAACTTTTGGACGCAGTAATCCATGATTCCCTGCCTCTGGTGCATGATTCCCTGCTCCCTCAGGAGCGGGGGAGCAATAGGCCAAAGAGATATTGTATCTTTCCCTCTGCAGACGCCTCCAGCTCTTGTACATGGCTGGAATATGTAGTAGGAATCTCTAATGCAGAAACATTCCTTTAAGGACATGAGCCATTTCTGAAATCATGTAAGCAAAAATGAAATTCATTGATATGTCATAAATGTTCATCTTATTACTGACTTTACTGCCACAGTGACCCAGTTCTTCCGTGCCTGGAAAAGGGAAGGACAGCTTGAGGGTCACATCGAGTCACTGTCTGGGGATTCCTTTATTACCAGTTGTAGTCCTCTTCCCCATGTTCCAGCAAATTACAAAGAAGTTCCCCATTTGGTTTCTGTATTGCTCTTGGATCCTACATAATAGGAAGTGAATAATACTGTCCTCTCTGCCATGGAGTAACTTCTAGGGTATAGCTGACTCCAGCTCTTCTGGGCACTGCAGCCCACATGCTGTCTTTGAGCCTTTCTTTTCTCCCTCCCCCCCTTTATGTGCCCAAAAGCTGAAATTCACGTTATTTCTGTCTACTTTAGCTAGTTTTCCAGTACTATTAACTGGTCACTGGTTCAGAACTAGGGGTTCAGTTTGAGTTTGGTATGTGTGTGCATGGGGAGACCTTGGGTTGGTTCTTTCTTTATTCAAACCAACTCTCCCTTACCTAGATAATCCTAGGAAAAGAGGAGACATTGGCCTTGGACTCTCTCCACATGCGGGTGAATGTCTTTCTGACCTTCCCATATGACAGAAACTTCAAGCAGGTTGTGATCTGTTCATTGAGCTAATGGTGGTAAACCCACCAAGGATCACAAGGGTCAGTAGCCTATATTGTCTGATAAGACATTAAGTCATACTGTCACATTAACCAAAATGCCCCCTGGAAAAATATATTCCATGTTGCTAACAAAGACTTTGGAAGAACTAAAGTCTACACAGATCCTGATGCATCCACCCCAGGTTTTATACAGACTGGGCTAGATCACTGTGAATGTCCTTGGTCAGTGCTAGTCCGATTCCCACCCAGGTAGGATGGATGCGTTCTATAAAGATGCTAATTCTTGACTTTGGTCCTGATTTTTAATGTGCGGTGCGCCTGTCTTGGGGGTATTGGTCATGCCTCTTTCTCCTTTAATCTGCATTGTGTAACAGTCCCTTCTTACTGAAATGCTTGTGTGTGTGTTTATAGTACAGTCCTTACTGAAGAGATCCAGTATGTGGAGAAGGGAGGAAGCAGCTATGTGAGTAGCATGTGGTCTCTAGGCACCAGCACATCTCTGGAGCAGTGATAAAATCCTCAGGGGGTACATGCAAAGGAGGTCAGTGCATTAGGCTTTGCAGTCAATGTTTTGTCATTGGTGCAGCCCCAGGTTTCCAGGATGGCCCCATCTCATGTCAGCAATTCTCCTTGGGGCCAGAAAGACTGACTGTGGATGGGACTTCTCTTCCAGGTTCTTCCATCATGGTACTGACTGAGAGGGAACAGAAGATCAGGGAATTGGGAGAGGGGAATAAATTCTTAGATCTCCTTTCCTCCCTATCAAAATAAATGAAGGAGCAGTTTTCGAGAGGGTGGAGCGTCTGACCTCTCTAATTTTATCTGTGAGGGTGCAGATCTATCTTTTCAAAGCTGTTTTCAAAGTGACTCTGATAACAGAACTGCCTACAGACAAGGCTGCAATGATTATTCAAGGCATTAATCAGGGAAAAATTATGCCAGTTACTGATTAACTAATTACTGCAATCAAATATTCACTCTGCTCTTTGGAACGGTGGGCATGGCACGGGGAAAAAGCAATAAAAAAACCTCACAACAACCAAAAAGTTGAATTAATATTTTGAGGGCCAGGGGGTCCACTGGTTGGAGCCTGAGGCACATGAGGGAGAGCACTAAACTCCATGCTATGTCCCCTGGCAGATATCATCCCAGGGCATCTCTGCTGCTCCAGCTTTCCAGATGAATGAAATAACGGGAAGGAATGGTGAGTGCCTCATTAAATAAGAAGCAGTTGAAAGTGACCCCTGCTAATAGCAGCAAATTACAGATTCAATAATGCCACTTAGCTCCATGTTTCTGGGGGCACATCCGCCAGCCTCCTTCTGCCACACCGGCACTTTGAAACACTGGTAGTGGCTGTGCCCCCAAAACAGTGGAGCAGAAAACTCCAGAAGAAGGTATTTCAGTTGCACGGAGGAGCTCTCCTGGAAATCCCCTTCTTACAGATTCTGCACTGCAGGGTTGAGCAGCAGAGGGTGATAGGAAGGTTGGATGGTGGGCGTGAGGACAGGGGAAGGGATTGCTCTCCCTGGTTTGAGGGTGATTCTCCAAGGACTATCCAAACATTGCTAAGATCCCAACTGGCTACCAATACAGCAGTACAAAATTAAGGACAATAGGTAAAAGCACAGAACAGCAGCAAATTACATTATTTAGCCCAGGACTGAATATCCAAGGGAAATTCATGACTATGAAATGTATTAGGTTGTGAAATAAAACCCCAAGGTTAGCGCCCTTCCATAGGACATTTTAAAAGAGCTAGGACAAAGCAGTGGACTGTACACTGAGGGCATAATCCTCCTTGGCAGGGGGAGGGATCGGATCCAGGAGTCTCAGACTGGTGCAACACTTCTAGGTAATCGGTGGAGCTGCTTCTCTTTCAAAGGGGAATCTGGAATTAGTCTCCAAGCAGTGGGGCTTCCTGCTAGCTGGAGCTCAACCCCAGAATCTCTTAGGGCTTTCAAAGGATCTTAGGCGGGGTTTGACCATTTGAAGACCAATCTGCACTCTGCATAGCTCCTATATGCCTTTCTTTGTTAGGTGATTCATCTTGTCTTCCTAGCTATTCATATAACCAATTATTACAGATGCCAGGGGAAGGTGAGGGATCAGAATAGGGAAGGTATCTATGTGAGGATCTCAGTGTGGCTCCACTCTGAAAATGGGCCCTTCACACTCAGCAGGTCCACCCCCTGTTTGTGTATCAGAGTTAGATCTGGCTACTTTGATGATTAAAATAAGGGTTTTTTTAATTAGTTGTATCACTTCTGGTATCCTTACAGGACCAGTGTAACTCTGGGGGAATGAGTTGGATTCTATTTCTTCTTGTGAGGTCTTAACAATTTTTTTTGCCAAATTCTAATTACTTATAGCTGTGAAAACCCACTGAGGGCAATGGGGTGGCACAAGGGCCTTCAAGGGCAGAATTTGAAGACACTGGGGTTGCACAGGTGTCACTGATGGCAGAATTTGACCCACAGAGTTTTTGTTACTGATGATGATTCACAAGAAGAACATAAAAACGGCCACACTGGGTCAGACCAATGGTCATCTAACCCAGTATCCTGTCTTCCAACAGTAGCCAATGCCAGATGTTTCAAAGGGAATGAACAGCACAGGGAGAAGGAAAAACTCTGCTTGATACTCATCTCCCAAGATGAGTTTGCAGATGGTGAAAAGAACCTTGAATTTGAAGTTGAGAGATTCCAAGGGGGACATTTATCGACATCACCCACAATGAAAATGAGTGCATTGTCAACATGCATCTGTTAAGGCCGATGAGGTAAAGCAAAGCCCAGAAGTTTAACAAAAGGATTTCATTTTTATTTTTTTGAATTTTGACATATACTATTGAAATTCCTTTCCAAGTAATTTTATTTTAAAATGGACGTACATTTTTCTGCTAGCCGGAAGTTTAAGCAAGAACTTAGATACTAATTGCTATTAATTCAAAGTGTAATGACTGCAGAGGTTGAGCTTCATACCCGGTTCAGACATAAATTCAGGCTTGATAATAATCATATATCATAATGTTAGCTTCTTAATGTTTTTATTTTAAGTATCATCAAAAATTCTCTTCTAGCTCACGAACGCCCACACACTCATCCACTCACGCATCCCCTCACACACACTAATTTGCTCTCAAATATTATTTTAAACATTTAAGTTTTTCCTCTCTGTAAATTTCAATCACAAATTATTTGATTTTTTTTCCATTTGTTTTTGAGTAGAACAAGAATTCATCTGACAGTCACAGATTAAAGTCTAATTCTTCCAAGCCAACAAATAGTAAAGCAACCCCCCACCCCCAAGCTCAATGGAGCCATAGTAGACTATCTGAATCAGGCACAGCTTCATGGGTGGGGGGTGTCATAGGCCGGGGGAGGCTGTGCCTCACCAAACAGCCTGGCATGGCCCCAACCACTCTCAGCCCCCAGACCTCCCCCTGCAGTTTCTAACTTCCTCCTAATTTCAGGCTGGCTGGGGCTGCGGTCAGGGTTGCTCTGCCTGGCTGGCGTTTGGGGTGCTGGGACCACGCTGCTGTGGCCACACCACCTGGCCACCTGGCACTCCAGGGCTGGGGGCACTCTGGTAGCCTGGACTGGGGGCCAGAGGCTGCGGTCGGGGTGCTCTGGGATCCTGCAGTGGAGGGGAGGCAAAAGGGGAGAGGGAGAGGTGGGGTCTCGGGAACAAGGGAGGGCCCGGGGGCTAGCCTCCCCCAACGGCTGGTTCACCGGCAGCCCATTCACAACTTTCATCCAGCCACGCCATGGGAAGGAGGCCCTTTTTTATTAAACTGCCCAGTGCTTTGCCCCATTTCCTAGTGTGCTTCAGCCAATGGAGGTTACCTTTCTAAAATAGCCAACTTCCTCTTCTCCGCATGGACTTCATTTCCAAATCTGCAAGACCCAGTTCTCAGATAGTTAGCCCCTTTCCCCCCTCTCAAAATGGTCACTGGTAGGGCTTTGGTAGCCTACTTACCACTGGTAAGTTTCCCTGCTTGGCTTGGTCTTCTCCCTTTCTTCCATAGACCTTGCACAGGGATTTGGGGTGTTGGACCAGAATTACACCATGTGAAAAACTACAGGGAGAAATGTACATTGCCTGCAATTAGGCACACTAAGCATCTTTCTTAGATTATATAGACTAATAACAGTCTTCCCATATGTTTATAAAGAGGACAGTGATCAATTGTTCTCCATGGCTACTGAAGGTAGAACAGGAAGTAAACTAGTTAATCTGCAGCAAGGAAGATTTTAGGTTAGATAATAGGAAAAACTTTCTAACAATAAGTGTAGTTAAGCTCTGGAATATGCTTCCCAGGCAGGCTGTGGAATCCCCATCACTGGAGGTTTTTAAGAACAGGTTAAACAAATGCATGTCAGGGATGGCCTAGGTTTACAAACAGCCCCCTCGTTATACTATAATAATAGAAGCATAGGGCTGGAAGGGACCTGGAGAGATCATTTAGTCTAGGTCCTGTCTTAGCGCAGGGGGCTGGACTAAATGATCTCTCCAGGTCCCTTCCAGCCCTATGCTTCTATTATTATAGTATGACGAGGGGGCTGTTTGTCCACCCCCTGGGGAGCTCCAGCCCACCTGAAACAGAGCTGGAGAAACACGAAGGGCATCTTTCCTGAGCCCACTATCACAGAGGGATGTGGTAGAGTCCCCCTTTACATCTGATTTTCTCACTAAGTAACAAATGGTTTCTCAGAGTGAGAAAGGCTCTTGAATGGAAATACAGCACAGCAGCCCCTCTTGCTAACCCCTGGAGAACCCCCATTCCCTCTGATCCCAACTGCAGTTATGGGCCCCAATGTAAAGTATTGTATAACAGCTGCTTCCCAATCAGCTGAGCTTCCATTCACTCAAATACGTTTGATGCCTGTCTGACGCTAGGAGGACAAGTGGCTGTACTTGTAGCAACCCTCTCCCCTCCCCTGGACTGCTTGCAAGTGGCACCAGAATACCAACAGGAAAACCTTCTCTAGATCATGCTAGAGAGAGGAGGGTCATATTTATATTGCAGGTGGCCTATTGCCCAATCAAGATCAGATCCCCACTCTACTGGTGCCAGTAGAAAAAAATAAACTCCACCAGTAAATACAAGTACAAAAGCTATGGGCCAAATTCAGGTTTGGTTTAAGCAGGTGCCACTCCACTGAAGTCCACAGAGTTACACCTGCTTACACCAGTGCTGAATTTAGTTCATTTTCTCCAGTGAGCTAAACCTTGTCTCCAAGACCCTGCTCCTGCTGTCATTCAAGTCAATGACAAAATGCTCAATGGGGATAAGAGCAGAAACCATGACGGTAACTAGATCTGGGGAGAGGTAAATGCTTTTGACATGCCTCGGTAGGGTCACAGCCATGGCTACCTGAAAAAGGGGCTCCCTCCCATCCAGCAGTAATGACATACTTTCTATGGTTGGTGAAGTGAACCTTGGGTATAATATATACATTCAGGATTCCAGCTGTATCCATTTCTCCCTTCTGAACGCTGCTATAGAAACATACAAGATTATACGAGAAGATGAAGTCACGCAACTGAGCATTAAATATTCATTCCCTTACATGCTTCATTTGGTTTGTTTTAAAATCCTTCCCTTGATTTTCTTGTTTCATTCCCGTAGAGCAGCTGTGACGCTGGCTGCAGTTGTGGGTCTTCATTATTATTATTATTTATATTGTGGAAATAGGCTCCAGTCAGGAGTGGGACTGATTGCGCTGGCTATTGTACAAACACAGGAAAACATGAGCACTTCCCTAGAGAACTCACAGTCTATAAAGAAAAACATCAGAGTAGTGGCGGAAAGGGATCCACCATACAATCAAAAAAGCAGCAAAGAGTCCTGTGGCACCTTATAGACTAACAGATGTATTGGTACCAATACGTCTGTTAGTCTATAAGGTGCCACAGGACTCTTTGCTGCTTTTACAGATCCAGACTAACATGGCTACCCCTCTGACATACAATCAAAGTCACCTGGGTGATTGCAGCCACGTGGCAGCATAGTTCCAGGCCTTTAAAAAAAAATTAGTTCATCTGTTTCACTTGGCCATAGTTTTGAGGGGGGGTCTTTTGTTTTTTGGGGAGCACTCAGGGTTGGAATTGGGAAAGGGAGGGGTGCTTGGAGTAAGAGAGGGGCCTGGGTAAAGGATGGAGAAAACCTAAAGGGGTAAGAGGCATACAGGGGAAAGAGCAGAAGGGAGGGGAAGTGAAGGAGAATTGGTGATGAGAGGGGTGAGGTTGGGCAGTTGTGGGCAATTGTAGGGGAGTGAGCAGAATGCAGGGAACCATCAACCAGTGGCAATACACTGAGCAAGGAACAATAGAGCTGAGAGTCCAAGTGGGTATTCACCCACGAAAGCTCATGCTCCAATACGTCTGTTAGTCTGTAAGGTGCCACAGGATTCTTTGTCGCTTTTTACAGATCCAGACTAACACGGCTACCCCTCTGATACTTGACAAATTTCAGAGCTGAGTGAATGATGCCAGCAGGAGCATGAAAAGGCTTGCACTGCTGCTGCTGTTGCTACCCATCTGGAAGGGAAAGGAAAGATTGCCCTGGGCAGGTCCCTCAGGCTCTGGGGGTGAGGGACAGTGGGATGCTGGAAGGACTTGACTTAACCCCTCCAATCTCAGTTGTTGTTGTTCAAAGCTGCAATCCTTGTTCACACCAGAAGAGGGCACCCCTTCAAGTGTTTGTTATGTGACACTCTTCATGAACACAACCACGTGGCTAGAGGAGGTAACAGGGAGATAGAAGAGGGGCCTGCATGGAGTAGGGGCTGGCTCTTATCTCCATTTTGCCTGCTAACACACCAGGGTTAAGATGTGTGTGTGCATGCGCGAAGTGCCACAATAACTAGAGGGAGATGCAACAGAAGGAAGCATGAAAGCAGCTAAAATGCTGAGAGATTAACTCAAGCAGAAGGGATCGTCTGAAGAGAGGAGATGAAAGGAAAGTGAGGGAATATCAGAAGAGAGGCAAACAGAACAGTCACATTTGGCGGTAACTAACCCTATTGGAAGAAGGTCGGTGGAGCCAAGAGAAGATGAAAGGGACTGGTGGGGAGAGTGATAACCAAACAGACATTTACCATGGGACTAAAGAGGGGAAATGATGGATGAAAAATAACCCCCTAGAGAGGGATGAAACAAGTTCTTTAACTAATCAGCTTGTCCAGCTGAGCTGAAGGGTTAATCCGGTTATGACACAGTGAAAAGACTAAACACATGGCAGGGGTCAGCTCAGCTGTGTGACCTCCATTTGGTCCCGCTCTGGGAGATAGTGAGGAAGGAATGGGTAGGGATTGGGCAAAGCTTCAAATGGCTCAGACAGGCACCCAGAAGTTTGGTTGCTTCCTCAACTCTGGATTTGCTGAAAAATCTCATCCACACAAGTTTACCGGAGGCATTTCCAGAACCTCCTGGAAACACAGAGATGTGTAATGACATCTAAACCACCCTGAGCCTCCAAGCTTGGGGTGAGGTTGGGAGCGGTGGCTTCAGTCTGAGTTTGGGAGGAATCATATTTTATCTGCACTGGCCACGTGTCTTTAGAAAAGAAAGAGAGTGAGGAGGGGTGGTGAGGGAACTTGTAGACTGGATTGACACCCACTAATTTGAGAGTAAGCCTGGCTTATGGTCTGTATTAGAAGAGACCAGCTGGACAGCCACTGTGCCTGTGGACCGGGATAGAAGTAGGGTTTATAACACTGAGGATGTTGCATCTCTGGAGAGTGGATATGCTTTCTCTGATATGGCAATAACAGCCCTTCACTCTCTCCCCTGCATAACCTGGTGCAATAATAATAACCTGGTCCTGAATAAGAAGGTCAGTGATTCCTGGATATACTTAGGGTTGGATTGCTGACATGATTTGTACATGTGTAAGACAAAAGTGATATTTTATAAAATCTGTTTCAATCGCTGTTAAATGCAGGTTAAATACAGTATCTGTGTAAACTAGCTGGGATTGGTGGGGACTGTAGCAAGGTGATCACCCCGTTCTGGCCCTGGAAGGGTAGAAGCAGCCCTGGGGAGGACTGCAGTGGTAAAAGCAGCCCTGGAGAGGGCTGCAGCTCTGAAAGCTGGGCTGATTGGGAAAGCAGTCACAGCTGTAGCTGGCTTAATAAGGGCCCAGCCGGCTCTTATAAGAGGGCAGTGGGCCAGGAGCAAGCAGTCTCCCTCTAGCTGAGGAGGGAGATGGACCTAGCTGCCTGAGTGCTAAAGGGTACTGGAGTGAAGCAGGGCTGGGGAAAGGCCAGAGGATGCGATAGCTGATGGATTCCTTCACCAAGTAGTTGAAGAACCAACAAGAGGGGATGCCATTTTAGATTTGGTTTTGGTGAGTAGTGAGGACCTCATAGAAGAAATGGTTGTAGGGGACAACCTTGGTTTGAGTGATCATGAGCTAATTCAGTTCAAACTAGTTGGAAGGATAAACAAAAATAGATCTGGGACTAGGGTTTTGTTTTGTTTTTTCCCAAAAGGGCTAACTTTAAAAATTAAGGAAATTAGTTAGGGAGGTGGATTGGACTGAAGAACTTGTGGATCTAAAGGTGGAGGAGGCCTGGAATTATTTCAAGTCAAAGTTGCAGAAACTATCAGAAGCCTGCATCCCAAGAAAGGGGAAAAAAATCATAGGCAGGAGTTGTAGACCAAGCTGGATGAGCAAGCATCTCAGAGAGGTGATTAAGAAAAAGCAGAAAGCCTACAGGGAGTGGAAGATGGGAGGGATTAGCAAGGAAAGCTACCTTATTGAGGTCAGAACATGTAGGGATAAAGTGAGAAAGACCAAAAGCCATGTAGAGTTGGACCTTGAAAAGGGAATTAAAACCAGTAGTAAAAGGTTCTATAGCCATATAAATAAGAAAACAAAGAAAGAAGAAGTGGGACCGCTAAATACTGAGGATGGAGTGGAGGTTAAGGATAATCTAGGCATGGCCCAATATCTAAACAAATACTTTGCCTCAGTCTTTAATGAGGAGCTCAGGGATAATGGTAGGATGACAAATGGGAAGGAGGATATGGAGGTAGATATTACCACATCCGAGGTAGAAGCCAAACTTGAACATCTTAATGGGACTAAATCAGGGGCCCCAGATAATCTTCATCCAAGAATATTAAAGGAACTGGCACATGAAATTGCAAGCCCATTAGCAAGAATTTTTAATGAATCAGTAAACTCAGGGGTTGTACCATACGACTGGAGAATTGCTAACATATTTTTAAGAAAGGGGAAAAAAGTGATCCGAGTAACTATAGGCCTGTTAGTTTGACATCTGTAGTATGTAAGGTCATGGAAAAATTTTTGAAGGAGAAAGTAGTTAAGGACATTGAGGTCAATGGTAATTGGGACAAAATACAATATGGTTTTACAAAAGGTAGACTGTGCCAAACCAACCTGATCTCCTTCTTTGAGAAGGTAACAGATTTTTTTAGACAAAGGAAATGCAGTGGATCTAATTTACCTCAATTTCAGTAAGGCATTTGATACGGTTCCACATGGGAAATTATTAGCTAAATTGGAAAAGATGGGGATCAATATGAAAATTGAAAGTTGCATAAGGAACTGGTTAAAGGGGAGACTACAACGGGACATACTGAAAGGTGAACTGTCAGGCTGGAAGGAGGTTACTAGTGGAGTTCCTCAAGGATCGGTTTTGGGACTGATCCCAAAGATCTTATTTAATCTTATTTAATCTTTTTATTACTGACCTTGGCACAAAAAATGGGAATGTGCTAATAAAGTTTGCGGATGACACAAAGCTGGGAGGTATTGCTATTACAGAGAAGGACCGGGATATCATACAGGAAGATCTGGATGACCTTGTAAACTGGAGTAATAGTAATAGGATGAAATTTAATAGTGAAAAGTGCAAGGTCATGCATTTAGGGATTAATAACAAGAATTTTGGTTATAAATTGGGGACACATCAGTTGGAAGTAACAGAGGAGGAGAAGGACCTCTGTACTGGTTGATCACAGGATGACTATGAGCCGCCAATGTGATATCGCCATTAAAAAAGCTAATGCGGTCTTGGGATGCATCAGGTGAGGTATTTCCAGTAAAGATAAGGAGGTGTTAGTACCGTTATACAAGGCACTGGTGAGACCTCATCTGGAATATTGTGTGCAGTTCTGGGTCTCCCATGTTTAAGAAGGATGAATTCAAACTGGAACAGGCAGGGCCACCCGGGGAAGGGGGCAAGTGGGGCAATTTATCCCGGGACCCGCAGGGGCCCCCACGAGAATATCGTATTCTATAGTATTGCAACATTTTTAATGGAATGGGCCCCTGAAATTGCTTTGCCCCAGGCCCCCTGAATCCTCTGGGCGGCCCTGGGAACAGGTTCAGAGACGGGCTACTAGGATGATCCGAGGAATGGAAAACCTCGGATGAAAGGAGGTTGTATGAAAGGAGACTCAAAGAGCTTGGCTTGTTTAGCCTAACCAAAAGAAGGCTGAGGGGAGATATGATTGCTCTTTATAAATATATCAGAGGGATAAATATCTATGTGGACTAAAAACCTCCATTCTATCCTTGCTCAGTCTCCTCCATTTACAACTTTACCTAACACCCACTGAGGCATAACTGAACTCCCTCCATCATGTCTGCAGGAGGGAGCTCTGATTAGGTGGGCCTCACAAGATTGCTCAGTGCAGGGTTCCTCTCTTGCAGACCTCATAAAGCAACCTGATTTAAACAGGAGTGGGTGGGTGAGAGTCTATGGCCTGCGTTGTGCAAGAGGTCAGACTAGATGATCATAATGGTCCCTTCTGACCTTAAAGTCTATGATTCTATGATCTAATCCTTATTAAAACAACAGGGATACTCACAAACAATATACCCCTTCCCCACCATAATCCACACATTCCATTACAGCAAGCAGATCAATCACTTCGTTTCATAACAATATTCTTCTTCTCCACCAACACACGCTCTGTGAGAAAAGTCTATGGAACTCTGTCATGACAATGTACCTTGGGACTACAGTCCTTTTGGAACCTTTACTTCTCATTTAATAAACACTGTATGAAATCACTGTGTACATCTGTAATGGGGTGGTACCCACCTCTAGCGAGTGCCTCGTTGTTCACGTGTGTGTCTGCACCTCTTTCAGTCTGTGGTGACCCCTTCTGGCAGTTTCTCTGGTGGTTTCTAGGGACACAGCCCTCTGGCCAAGTCACACACAGTCAGTTTGGAACACAAGTCAAACAGACCCCTTCTGGGCCATTAGTCCAACAAAGTCTTTAAGTGCTCCTGGTGCTAGTAGGGAGTCGTGCCTCCAAGGCTTCCGCCCTGGTGACTCTTCACCCTCTCTGGTCTGTTCTGGCCCCAGCTCTCCAGCTGAGCCTCTTAACAGTTCATTTCCCCTTCTAGGGGTTTATCACTGTCCAATTGTAGGCCACTTTCCCAGGGGTCTGTGGGGAGGATCTGGATTAATTATGAAGCAGACCTAGCAAAGGGTGACAGTAAAATGGCACACAGGTAAATGAAAGGATATTACTACTACTAGGACAGATTCTCAACCCTTCTCTATCCTCTTTGTACCTATCTGGCTGTGCAAAAGGGATGGAAACTGGACAGATCTCCCCTGCTGAGGACTCCCCTAGTATTCAGTTGGCACATAGCCAACACCCATCCCATCCCTGGCATACTGGGCATGTGGGGTGCATGCAGGGAGGTGTGAATGAACCACACTGTGCTTTGGCTCTCCCCAGATGGCAGACAGTCTCATGAGGGCCACTGCCAGCTAGCACTGATCAGAGTAGTACCCAGGTTACTCTGACTTCTGCTAGAATCATGCCTTAGGCCAGCGAAGAACGGGCTCAAGAATCAGGCAGCCTGTAACCAGTTTTCTGATGGATCTCCCTCTCTGCTCTGCAGAGCAGAGCTCTGCCACAGCTGAGAATTTGGGTCTTTTTATCTAGCGTTCTTCCTCTTCCTCAGTGTTTGATAAAGGTCTGTAAGCATTGTCATCCTCCCTTTACAGATGGCCAAAATGAAGCACAAAGACTAAGTCCAAACCCTCGAAGGTATTTAGGCTCTTAACTTCCACTGATTTCAATGGAAGTTAGTAATTTGCCTGAGACCACTCATTCAACAAGTTAAGACTAGACCCTCACAATCCAGACAGCCAGTCCCAGCCATTGCAGCATAGATGACTAGTTTAGTTAGCTCAAAACCCCATCAGAACTTTTGTAGACAGCAGCAATATAGAAATAAGAGCTAAAAGAACTGTCCACATCTTTGTGTTTGGACTTCAGGATATGTATAGTAGGGAAGAGTGAATTACTGGGTGAAATTCTGTGGGCTGTGTTGGGCAGGAGGTCAGACTAGATGATCATAGTGGTCTTTCCTAGCTTTAAACTGTATGAACCTATGAATCTTTGGCAGAAAGTTCAGCGGCCACACAGTAAGTACCAGAAATAACTTGGCCCCAACTTTTCACAGATAGTAGACGGAGTTCTCCTGCTTCAAACAACAAATAGTGCACGAGAGACTTAGAAAGACATGACATGAAATATTGATAAGAGCAGAACATTGGGAGAAATGTTTAAAAAGAGCAATCTTAGCTGCTTTTTCTTTCCAAGAGAGCTAAATGGAGGGTCAATTTCAGGAAATGGCCCCCGCGTGCATTCCCACCCCACAGAGAGGGGAATCTACAAAGTTGGCTGTATCTAGGTGGAGTGGAGTAAAAACAATCTGTGTAAGAGCTTAAATGGAATATTCCTGAGCCTCATGCAAAACGAAACATGTGGCATCCAGCCCAAAGTAAATTCCCTAATATCCCTCTATTATTTTGACACTTAAATCCTCTGTTCTCATGTGTCTGAGAATCTTTCTATTTAATGTTGGAAGGAGCCCTGCAGCATATATACCCAAGGTACCTTGGTGACTTGCTAGCGTTCTTTGCTTAGTGATACACCTTCCCAGGGGAGTGCGGTCTCCAAAGAGCTTGTCATATTCCTTTATTTTGTACATGAAGTGGTGTTTATATGCAAAGCATATATAACCAGAAACTATACTAAAAGTTAGAGATAGAGGAGAACAATTCAGTCATCAAATACACCCCTTGGTGGTCCATGCGAGATTTTTCCTTACGGTGCAGTTTTAAATGTCCTGAGTGTCCGGGCATCTTGGGAAAGTATGACATAACCTGTCCCTGGTCCTCTCCTGCAGTACCTGTTCTTGTTTTTTGTTTTTCAAGTTCTCCAATCCAAGCCCCAAATGTGCTTGGCTCATGAGATCTGTCTGGATCTCTGCACAGAGTCACCTGGGTGCAGTACAATCAGTATCTCTGAGCTCATGCAGCTTTATTTCCTAGTGCTTCTCTCTTAGAACTGGCTGTGGGGAGCTGGGGTTTGGCTGACTTGCATTGTTGCCTTCCACCCATTTCTCTATCATCTTTGATTTCTAACTGGTGTTGCCAGTGGCACTGGAGCAATGTACAATGGGACTGTGAAACTGCGCCTATGTGATAGAGGGTCTGGGGGTTGTAGTAGCCCTAGTGTGCTGGTCTCTAACTCTGACACACTCTGTTTGCTCTTGAAAGCACTAAAGCAGTAGGCCAGATGGCCAGTCCCCTGCTGCCTTCTATGCAGCCACTGGAGCATTAGAACAATGTCGCCTGTCACTTTAACTGTATTTAAGCAGATGGAAAGGCAGGAAACATAAGGTCTGAGATTATTAGTGGAACTACTTCAGATAGTAGTTGAGATGGACAACATTTATCCCTGGAATAAAAAGTTGTACCCCACATGAATTAACCCCCAGAGGAGGGGATAACAAATAAATCCCATATTGTATGGCTGGAGAACTGTTCTACCTGGTCCCTTTGAAGTGGTTGTTGAGAAGCTGTGTTGTCTAACTGCTGAACCGAGGCAATCTGAAGTCCTGTTCCCGGTCCTACCAGTGACTTGCGGGAAATCCTTTCAGAAGTGTCCAACTTACGTTGTGACTGCATTTTAGGGGGTCTGGCTTGAGGTGTGTGTTTGCCCTGAGAACTGTTTAAATATAATCTCTATTTTTAAAAGAAGCCTTTCCGCTTGTGCTACTGTGCAACACGTCTGAGTGCATGTGAAAGGAAATAATGCCCACTGGGCTTTGCCAGGAGGCATGCCTGTTATTATGAGGTGCTGCTGGGTGTTATTTACACACCTCAGAACAAAAAGTCATAGATCAGCTAAGAAAGGTCTCCTTAAATCTCTAGGTAAATAAAGACTCGGATGTCTGTTATCTGACTTCACAGCCCTTCAGTTTCATTATGTTAATAGCCGTCATCAAGGGGGCAGCCCGATTCTGGCAATTGATTTATAACCTGTGAATTCATCAGCCTTAAATTTCAAAGTCACTGTACTGCACCCTGGAGACACACTGAAGGCTTAGTGTTCTGTGCAGGGGGTTGATGCCAACATTATGGATGCAAGTTAGCAAGAGTCCCCTATGCTATCCTTATCTGGCCCCATTCAGCTGTGATGGTGATATTAGAGCTCCCCATTGAATGCTGCTGGCCCATGTATCCCAGGTGTGCAGTGTGATGACTTGCCTTTGAAGTACAGGCTGCTGGATAAAGATTGTTATTATTGGGGGTACTCTATGGACACTGGCTTGGCTCTCGGTGCTCTTTGAGTGGTGGTGGTGGGTGCTATCCTCCAAAGCTTTGATTTGGAGTAGCAGCAACAATTTAGCTGTTTCTCCAAGGTACACTGCCAATTTAAAAAGTGGACTAAAGAAGCAGAGTGGGGATGTTCGTGTCTTACCCTGGAAGTGAGTGAGGGGCTTGCAAATTTTACATGAAGTCAGCTGGAACTCACCTAAGCAGCTGGGCAGTTGTATTTTCTGTGTAGCCTGTGTTGGTTTAGACCCTGTTCAAATGAGATGACTGTCTTGCATATATGTGGTGCTAGCTTGGTTTCTGCCACATTATGAGCAGGGCCTAAGAGATCCCTGGTCTCTAGGGATGTCTGGGGATTTTGCTAGTCTGGGTAGGAGCATGGCTCCGGTGCCACTTCACCTCTAAGGCTACAGGTTGCTCTGACCAGGTGCAAGGGACAACCAGAGCTATAAAGGCAGCAAAGAATCCTGTGGCACCTTATAGACTAACAGACGTTTTGCAGCATGAGCTTTCGTGGGTGAATACCCACTTCTTCAGATGCAAGAGTCTTGCATCCGAAGAAGTGGGTATTCACCCACGAAAGCTCATGCTGCAAAACGTCTGTTAGTCTATAAGGTGCCACAGGATTCTTTGCTGCTTTTACAGATCCAGACTAACACGGCTACCCCTCTGATACAGAGCTATAAAGACTCCGCTATAATGCACATACCTCTCAGGCTTGCTTGGGGCACCAGAAACTCAGACCTGGGGACTGGATGTGCAGGGGATTGGGAATGGGATAGATACAGCCTTTCGGATCTAGGCCAACAAGTCTAAATCCGGCCCAACACAGAGGTCACCACAGTCATTAACATTTAGCTTGTGGGTCAATGGACTCTCTGAAATGGCCAACCCATTTCAGTCCACTTCCTAGCATGGGTTGGCCATTTCGGAGAGTCCATTGACCCATAGGACAGCTTTAATTCCATCCATGTCCAAAGCTGCTTCCCATGTGCTCCAGTCAGAGTCCACAAGAGTTGAAGCTCAGTTGTTAAGGAGAGGGGAAATGGAGAGGAAGGGAGTGCTGCATTTTCACCCAAGCTCCTTTTTATCTGTACTTTGAAATGATATCATATTTCTTATTCTTGGATGCCTTTCCTCCTTGCTGAGTCCTTGCTGCTGCCTGCATCTCATACATAGCAAGGCCCTCATCACATCAAGAATTCATAATCATCCAAAAATATTCAATAGGAATATAAAATATTTACATGCAAAAGACTGTCAGATGGAATGAATCATTTGTGTTACTTCACTGGAAATCATTCACTTAGAAACTGTATGAAATGTGCCAAGTTGCAATGCAATGGGTGCATGATCTAGCGCCGTGCGTATGATGTGGATCTGGGACCCCAGGTGGGCTCCCCATCTCCTCTCCTAGGCTGCTATGTAATGTGGAGATTAAAAGAATTCCAGGCCTGGACAGTCTCCTGGTATCTGCGGCTAGCCAAGCTGTGTCTCGTTAATCACAGAGTAACAATATCAGACAGAAGGAGGCCGTGTGGCTGGGCTTGGTCCATCCACCTGACACAGCTTATATTTTTGTCCTGGCTTCTGAATCTACCCCACGCAGCCTTCATCTTCTTGCATAATGACACTCCTGAGAATTGCTTCAGTACCTGACTCCTTTCTTAGCCTCCGTTCATGCTCTCTTGTTCTTGAGCCTGTTTCTCTCTCAAATGCTTTCTTTTGGAACTGTCAAGATTGTCTATCCAGTCCTCTCATAACTGCCTTCTCCTTTGTAAACAATAGCCAAATGTTGCTCCATTACAAGGGGGGTAAATCTGGAGTAACACTACTGATTTCAGTGAATGACTCTGAATGTACACTGGTGTAACTGAGAGCAGCATATAGTCTTGTGTTTTGAATACTCTGCAAAGAATCTGCGCACAGGCACTACCAGAGAGTATGGGATAGATGAACTAGGATTCCCCTGGGGAGCACACTTGGCTCATAATTTTCAACTGTCAGCCAAAACCCCCTTACAAATGCAGCACATGGAGTTAAATATCAGACACCCAAACCTGAATCAGACTTATAACTGTAACACTCTGCATAGTTGTAGCTGTATTTCCTAGTGATAGGAACCCTTTGGATGCTGCATGCCATGCTGGTCACCTCTTTGGGTGGGGAGCTCTGTAGTCCACTTTCATAATAGTATATGAATGAGTAGCAAAGAAGATGGGGAAAACAGGAGGACGAGCATGCAGGGCAACTCATTCAGGCAGTCAGAATAAGGCAGACAATACTGGTCTTAACAGTGTGGATAAAAATGCACCCTGTTTATTTCTAGTGTAGTTTCTCTGCTTGCATTCTTATTCATATGCTAACTTGCAATGGCCTTCAGATTATTCCTAGAATTAGGGACAAGTGGACCCCAAATTCTGTATTAAACTTCAACATGAAGGTGAACCCCATTCCAGAGAAAACATTGTTAGGATGTCATCACAGAAGAACTTACACTCTGGGGATAGGTGGAAGGGGAAAGAGCTAAGAGGACCTCAGAGTTCCAGGAGCCCATTCCTAGACTCAGCTGACAGGCTAAGTGGAGGAGTGTCTGGCCTTCTCCTCACATTTCATGGAGGTCTTGGAGCTCAGGGATCTTCTTGGTCAACAACTTCAGCTACCCTTTGGGTACACCCCTCTCCCCCGAGACTCGCTAGTGTTTGAATTTGGATGTGCCATCCCCTAGAGGATGGATGGTCTTGTGGTTAAGGTAACTGGACTGGGAAGCATCAGATGTGGATTTTTTCCTGGTTCTACCACAGATTTGCTGTGTGACCTTGGATAAGTCACTTATCTTGCTGCACATCAGTTATCCATCTCTAAAACAGAGGCAATGATATTTACTGTCCACAAGAGTGGTGTGATGCTAAATTCAGGAAGTGCTCGGATACGAAGATGGTGGTCAGAGAAAAGCCCATCATCAATGCATAGAATGTGTTAGAGTTCAAACTAGAAAAGAGCACTTTGGAGGGAGACTTCGGACCAAGTTAGAATGTCACCCCAAAAAAAAGCATGGCCCACAAAGTGTCTGAAGCTGAACTGTGAAAATATGAAATATAACTTCCCTGCTGACTCCAGATTCCAGCATCACCCTCTCCTTCTCTGATCATTTCCTCCGGTGATGGGGAAACATTCACACAGTTTCCCTGTCATTTCAGGATAGAAGTGGAAGATGAGGATGAGAACCATATAATTTAGAAATGAGAGAGACATGGGGATTTATATTGCAAAGCAAGGTGTGGGGGGGAAATCACTCAAGAATATTTTATAGAGAACAATCCTGCATTGTCAGAAGGATGAACGAGGTGACCTAATAAAAACCGTTAAAGACTTTTTTCAAAATCTATCACATAATAGAGGACTTCTGTCTTCAGAGCTGTCAATCCAATACCTTTCCCAGCACAAAATTCACTCAAAAATAATCTTCATGAAAGGAGAAAAATCTTAGTTAACTGCTTGCCTGGGGCAAATAGAATGAAGCCAAGAGGCATGTTGGCAAGTAATTAACTATGCACTTTTAGCTGTCCAGGTGCAGGAAGCACAGCTTAGATTTTTATTTATTAACATCATTAAAATTTCCATTCCAGCCATAGCTCTGGCACCAATGGGGTTCACAAAATCGTGAGCAGGGCAAATAAAAATTGGCAGCACGCCTCATGCTGGGCAACACAAGTTCAATTGCTTAATAGAGCGAAGAAAATGCTGATTGAAATATTCAGTCATTTGGGGGGTTCCTACATGCACTTTACATGAGGGGAAGGGTGGCTTTGTGGGAAAAAGACTGGATTGGGAGTTGGGAGATGCAGGGACATAGGAAGTGCCATCTGAGATCAGGCCAGTGGTCCATCCAGTCTAGTACTCTGTCGGAGTGGCCAGTACCAGAAGCTACAGAGAAAGGTGCAAGAGACCTTGCAGGGCACAGTTATGGAATAACCTGTCCACAGGGGAAGTTTCTTCCTAACTTCTGTCAGTTAGTGGTTGGCTTATCCCCTGTATCATGCAATTTTACATATGTAATATAGAATTGTTTCTAATATAAAAGTGAATGTTGTCATTATCCACAGTTGTGTCTCTTCTCATTATCCACATGTGTCTTGTCCTTTCTTGAATTCTGCTAAGCTCTTGGCCTTAATGAAATATTCTGGCAGTGAGTTCCACAAGTTAATGGTGTTGTGTAAGAAGGCATTTCCTTTTATCGTTTTTAAATCTGTAGTCTCTCACTTTCATAATCTAAGGACAAAGGGATATTCCGTGAAAGAGGGTAAATAGGAGCATCCAATGTACCTTTTGCTAGCATTTATTGCACACCTTTATGATTAAAAGGGGGCACAATAACCATTATAAGGTAAATAGTCCCGTATGGGAAGACACTAAAATGTTGGCAGTCTCTCCTTGCCTCTAATATTTTTATTGCCTATCTCTGGAGCCTTTCCCTTTTTGCTATATCATTTTCTGAGAGAATGACCAGAGTTTGACAGTGTTCCAGGTGAGGGTGCACCATGGACTTAGATAATAGTATCACAATATTTGGGCATTTTCTAGCCTAATCCTCTTATATATGCCAATTTTTTGTTTGCTTTATTGACCAAAAATGAACACTGAACTGATGTTTCCACTGAGTCTTCTACAAGAACGCCCAGTTCTTTTTCCTGAATAGTTGGTTTTATTTAGAACTAGCAACATGTATGTAGTTCAAAAGCTTATTCCTTCCAGTGTGCATTTGTTAACAATAAATGTAATCTGCCATTGTGTTGCCCATTTCCCTAGTTTGGCTACGTCTTCGTAGTCTTCTCTAGTCTTGACTTAAATAATATTGTATCGTAGGCAAATTTTGCCACTCACTGTTCATTCCCCTTTCCCAGCTAGATAATAAATATAGGAAAAAAACCACTGATCCCTGCATTGAACCTTGAGGCACTCCACTGCTAACCTTTTGCCATGTTGAAAATTGAGCATTTATTCCTCAATTTATTTTTTTCTGTCTCTTAGCCAGATTTGAATCCATGACAGAACTTTCACTCCAGATCTACTTAACTTAATTATCTCTTGTGAGGGCCTTGTCAAAGACATTAAGTGTCCAAATAAACTATATCAACCAGTTTTCCTTTACCTGCTATTTGCTGACATGTTTAAAGAATTCTAGTAGATTGGAGAGGCATGGTTTTCTTTTGCAGCAGCTGTATTGGTTAGTCCCTACCATATCCTCATCTAGATATTTTATAATTCTATTATCACTTCAGCCAGTTTTCCTAGTATGGAAGCAAGGCTCACTAGCTCTGTTATTCCCCGGATCACTCTCAGCACTCTTTTTGAAGATGAGTTTGCTGCACTTAGGGTGACCAGATGTTCTGATTTTATAGAGACAGTCCCGATATTTGGAGCTCTCTTATATAGGCACCTATTACCCTCCACCCCCTGTCCCGATTTTTCATACTTGCTATCTGGTCACCCTAGCTGCACTCCACCCCTCTAGTAGAGTAGTTGATATAAATGAGACTGGATCCTTTTGGTAGCAGCTCAGCTGCTTCATTCTTAAATTCCTCCCTCAGTTCCTATTCCTGGCTTTCACTGATTCATGATGTGGCCTCAGTCAAATGGCTTAACTGCTCTGGGTTGCAGTTCTCATTTGGAAAATGAGGTAAATTAATCTCCTCTCCCTCACAGTGTATTGAGTGTTTGTTCATATTTGTAAAGTGCTTTGAGTTCTTCAGACAGAAGTTGCTACAAAAATGCCAAGTATTGTTATTTAAGACCTTAGATAGTTATAATATAAAGCATTTCAGTTCGCCTTTTAAAAATGTAATTGAATTCTATATACATTGTTTCTGTCATCTGCCCTGTTTCTGATGTATTCACATGGTAGTGCACATGGGAAAGAATTGCCTCCCTTTGGATGGGTGCTCTAGACTAATTGTTTTATCCTGTCTTTTTCCTGCAAACATCCCTTACATATTAATGTGTGACAATGAAAAGATTATGATGCCATACCAACTGCAACCTTTAGTTAACATTTTTTCATGCCATCTCCATTTTTGCAATTCCAGCTTTAAAATGTTTCTTTTTCTACTGCTTTTGTCCTTTTCCACTTGCCAAATAGATCATATATTTTTCCCCTCCTGCGTTTCTAGTGAAGCTGAACATGTGACATGACTTTTGCTTCTGTTTATTTGCACAGCAGCCGTCATAACATAGTCACAACTCTGGGAACTGCGATTGCTGTACTACTGTGAAACCAGGCTTCCCTTAGCAGATTAGTCCACACCCTAACAAATCTCAGTTAGCATGAACTTCCTTCTAACATATTCCCTTTGTATCTTACCTTTATTCCTAATTGTATCACCTGCAATAATTCCTCTCCCTCCTTTGTGTGTGTAAACATCCACTGTTGGGGTTCGCCCCTCTCTGGGGTGGCTGGGAGCCAGGTCGCCTCACTACACGAGTCTGGTGAGCTGATGAATTAGCCTGGTGAGTCAGGAAACAGTCAGGAGCCAAGGCCCTCAGGCAGGGGCTGAGCAAACAGTTTAGTATTCAAGCCCCCGGCCCTAGGTCAGGGCGGGGCAGCAAACAACATTTTGGGGCTCAGACCCTCAGGCAGGGGCTGAGCAAAGTAGCTCAGTATCTAAGCCCAGGCCCTAGGTCAGGGCGGGGCAGCAAACACCCGTTCAGGGCTCAGACCCTCAGGCAGGGGCTGAGCAAACAGTTCAGTAGTTTAAGAAGCCCAGGCTCCTGGGCCTCAGCGTCGGGGCGAGGGGGAGTCTGCCACCCGGGAGTGGGGTGGCAGGGGGACGCAGGCTCACCCACTTTTCTGCGTCCCAGCCCGGGGCCCTAACAGCAGCAGGCAGCCTGCTGCTGCGTCAGTGGGGATCTGGCCGCAACACACTGACATTGGCTCTGGGTGTGCTGCAGCCAGACTAGGGTCGACTGCCCCCGAGCTACTTCCGACCTCCCCCTCTACTGGTACCTCTGTCTCGGCGGCATCTTCCGCAGCGTCCCACACCATGGGCTCCTCAGGATACTGAGCGAGAGGTAAACTGGGCAGCTCCTTGGGATACTGAGCGAGGGGTAAACTGGGCAGCTCCTCGGGGTCCCTTTGTACCGGCCGGCCTAGGGGCTCTTCCAGTGTCTGGTCGGCGTCCAGGCTCCGCAGGTACAGCCAGTCCTCGGGTCAGTCGCAGGCGGCGGGAGTCTCCCCAGCAGGAGCTAGGGCACCAGCGTCTGGTCTCTCCGGCAGCCAGGCAGCTTCTGAGCCCTGGGGCTGGGCTTTTATACTTCCTGTCTTACGCCTTGACCTCTGGGGGGCGGGCACTGGCTCCTGCGGCTCCGCCCACTTTGGCGTCCGTAGGGGCTCGTCCCTCTCCGGGGCGGCTGGGAGCCAGGCCGCCTCACTACAGTGTGTTAAGTATTTTCAGACTGTTACCAAGTGCCCCCTTTAGTTGTCTCTTAGACAAACTACAGGTTTAGCAGTTTTAAAAAATCTTTTCTCGTATAAATCTCTAGCCTCATGATAATTTTTGTTGCTTTTTTCTGAACTACCTCCCTGTCCAGAAGTGATATTTACTATCCTAAGAAGCATATTACCTGTTAATTGTTTTCTGTGGTGCGAGAACACGGATACAGATGAATGAGTGTTCCTGTTGCTTGTTCATCAAGCTGGAGATGGCCAGTCTGGATATAGGATTTTCACAGCTGGCTCCACCCACCTTTAGGGCTCTGTGCTGGCAGATTCCCCAGCTGATGACTTTCAAAGCTGCATAATATAGGTTAGTCTGTGCTACCTTCTCCCTGAGTGACCAGAGTTAGGAAGGTATATCTATATAGCAGTGAGGAGGGCGCTTCCCAGCCAGGGGCGGCTCTAGGCATTTTGCCGCCCCAAGCACGGCAGGCAGGCTGCCTTCAGCGGCTTGCCTGCAAAGGGCCTGAGGCCCCCGAAGCGGACCCTCCGCAGGCAAGTTGCCGAAGGCAGCCTGCCTGCCGCCCTCGCAGTGACCGGCAGAGTACCCCCCGCGGCTTTCTGCCCCAAGCACGCACTTGGCGTGCTGGGGCCTGGAGCCGCCCCTGTTCCCAGCATGGATAGACAGATATGCTAGCTCTGCTCAAGCTAGCATGCTACCAATAGCAGTGTGGCCACTGCTGCAATGGCCCAGGCTGGCCAGAGAGTCAGGTGGGGTTGTACTTGGGCAGGTAGCCTGAGCCCGCCATCCATGCTGCCATGTCTGTGTACCCATGCTTGAAAGCACCTCCTAGCTGCTGTGTAGACGTACCCTCAGCCTAGGCCTTACATTAATGGGACATTTGAGTGGGTGTTTGCACCAGTGTAACTTAAAACTGTAGTTAATGTGTTTAACTGTACTCAGAAGCAAGGATCCACAACACCCCTTGAAGTCAATGGCATTACTTCAAATGTACTGTTTGCTGATGTAACTGAGATCAGAATCTGGCCTTTAGTAAGAGAATTCCAGGCTTGTGGAAAGCTGCACTGCTACATCATTGTTTCACTCCCAAACATCAAACCTGCTTTACTCCAGAGCTCTCCGGCAATATAGAAATTAGAGATAAAAGAATACCTGTTAGATCATGTATTTCATCCCCCTCCCCCCCACACTTTCCCTTCCTGACCAGGACAAATTTGTCCCCTAAACTCTCTTTTTCAGGGCTTTATCTAGTCTAATTTTCAAGTGTCCCAAATAGTAGGACTTGAGGTACTTTTCATGCTGCTTGAACACATTGGGACTCTCTGCTCCCGTGTCTATTCTACTAGCAGTCCTCAACGGATGACCTGGCTGCACTGATCTGACTTGCTGGTGATTCTGAGGGACTCTCTGGCATGTATTTTGCAGTACTTGAACTCCTTGGCAGAATTTTGTGGTAACTCAGTAATGAACATTGCCATCCAAGCTCCCTGAGGAAAGAGGTTTTCTTCTTTGTCTCCCCGCCCCCCACCACACACACACACATGTGGGCTGGATGGGACCGGAAAGAGCCAGGTGTCTGCAGCACCGAGAAGCAATTTGTGAACTGCGGGTATTTTGTCTGTTTACTTGAAAGCACAAAATTTGTCACTTGTGTGAGTAATTTGCTACTAATTATGAGCTTACAATCTGCAGATAGAAAAATCAGAGCCAATGTGCATTTTCAGAGGAAAAGGAAAATTACCCCAAGTACTGTATAATTATGCACTTAGCGGAGACTCGCTCCTGTGCCCTTTCCAGAATGTTGCGTTTGCTGTACAACTTGGGACGTTTACACACAACTGTGTGTGTGAGAAATACATATCTAAAATGCCGTTTCCAATGGTAGAGAGAAGTTGAGGATAAAATCTGGGGCACTGAATGGTTGGAATTTACTTATAAAAGTCTGGGATTGCAGTAGCTATAGCCAGACACTGAGCAAGCTTCACCTAGTACTACGCTATACCTCACTCCTGACCTGCAGCCCCAGCCCTGGGCTCCCCACACACAGCTCTGCCAGTGCCCCTCACCCCTGACCTGCAGCCCCCCCTGCTGTCCCAGCCCTGGGCTCCCCACACACAGCTCTGCCCATGCTCCTCAGCTGCAGTCCCCCTCTTGTTCCAGTTCTAGGATTCTCATGATCACCTTGTGCTAAACTCAACAGCATTTTTGCATATTACCTCTAAGTGAGCATGAAGAATACTTAAGAATCTCACTTTTGTTGTTGACCAAATGTGGGAATTGAACGCAGGGCTCCCAAGCCGAAAGGCCACGGCACTAATTCGCTGCAGCATGTAGCTGAATGCCAAGCAGCCGTGAGAAGGGATGTGCCAATACAGTGCAATACAGCTTTATTTTGTGTCTCTCCTACAAAGTGAAGCCCAGACCATTGTAGAGAATTAAATTACACTATTGCTGAGATAATAGCAGAAGCGCGAAACAAGAGCCAGAGAGGTAAGAGATGTAATTTGAGATGAGATGGAGAGTCGATGAGGCAGAGAGCTACAGGAAGGAAAATGTTAAATACTTAATTGAATTTGCATAAGTGATTCCTTAATGATAAACTAGGGACAGGTAAAGTGGAGAAGTTAGAGATAGAAACGATTTATTAGGCCATCTTGCCCATACACCAGTTCAGATAAAATAACACAGTCCTGCTCACTGCTGCTGTCAATCTCTCTGACACACTCTTCTCTCTTTCCTCCACCTCAAACTCATGTCAAATATTTTCAGATTTTTTAAAAAAATCTCTTTTTCTTTGAAGTGCTGGGCTCACTAAAATCCTTGGAGACTGGAGCTCTTGTCCGTCCACACAACAGATGCAGTGGGTGTTCCTGCTTCTCCTCCACTGCCCCTTCCTTCTGATGTAGAGGGACCACCTTTTGGGTTGAAAAGGGAATGGGCCACAGTGACTTGAACTCAGTCCTTGGTCTGTCCCCTGAGACTTCCAACTTTGTGGGCAATTAACACCAAATTAACTTCCTGGCACCCAGCCAAACTCATTATTCACAGGCTGTTGAATAGCTGTGAGTTGGTCATGATTGTAGATTCCTGCTCGCTCTTGGGTGACTCTCAAGACTGCTCCTGGGAGGCAGGCACTCTGATATAATCCAACATCCCTTTTCGTCCCCAGACCTGCCCTGAACTCTTTCTCTAGTGGCTTGAAGTCTGGTTAACTTTTGCTCCTGTTTTAATTTTCATGCCTTGTAGTTCCATCTGGGACCTTGTGAGAGAGGCTGGGGCCGGAGCCAGAAGCAGGAATGTGTTCTAGAGACCTTGATAGGGCAGGGAAGCATGCACACTTCTGGGTGCTTAACTGAACCTACAAATATTATGAGCTCCACCCGTGACAATAATCAACTCCAGAATAAAGCTTCATCTGCCAGCGCCTTTAGAGAATTATTTATGGATTAGCAGACTCTTCTCCTTCCCACTCCTCAGAAGGATGGTTAGGAACAGTGCCAGCATCGCTGGAGACAAGTTAACACTGCAAACTCATTTTTTCATGAATAACTGTTTGAATTTTTAAAGTGAGTTTTCTTCACCTGTGTTCATGCTGCCTCTGCCCTCCCCTTTCTCCAAATGTTGTCGCGGATGGGTTTGCTGGCAGGACCATTTACAGAAACAGTGAATTTTAAGCGATTATTGGAGAATGAGCATGAAAAGCACATTTCAGATTCATAGTGGTGAATATTCTAAGAGTTTACTCATCCAGTCAGAGACCAGAAACACACCAGGTGACCTATAATCCCCATCAAAACAGCTCCAATTTTGCACAGCAAATATTTGCAACAAACTAGCCACTAACTGAGGATTATTTGCCAGACTTTATTCAAATCATTTCAAATAACAAATACGCTGAGAAAAGTGCAATTTGTCCATACATAGCCAGAAGAGAGATGAAATTAATCAGATAACCAATTTATGAATTATTCTCCCAGTTCCAAAAATCACACAGGATTCCAACTGCAGAGTAAATTCTTTCTCATCCAAATTCCTCTGGCTCCTTATTGAGACTTCTCCGCCTTTAAATGCTGTTGTATTGTTGGCCTAAATTATTCATGTGTTGAAATAAATTTATTGGTTGTGGACTTGTCCCATATTCCTTTCCCTTAGCTGAAAATATTATTTAACTTCAAGGTGGCAGTTATGCAATTTAGTCTTTGTCTTCCATTATTGATGAATTTCAACATAAAATATTTAGGCACTTCCCCTGTTCTGCTTTATGTAGCATTGGCCATAATTATGTCAGATGGAATTTTCTCCTTTTTTGAAGAAGTATTTAGTAGAAACCATCCTCTGTGGCCCTGACGTTGGATATTTAAATGGAATAGTAATTTGTGCCTCCTTATTTTTAGCCCTTTTGGTAATATGCTGTTTTCAAAAAATGACCCTTCCAGTTCCTAACAATCTGTTGGCCCTGATCATACAACCCTTATTTGTGTGATTAATCTTTACCCTTCCAAGTAGTTCCACTGAAATCACCATGGCTATTTATGAGAGACTAAGGGTGACAGGTTCAGTCCCTACTTTTTGACTATCTTTTCTCCGCAATAATAAGACTTTGCCCTGTGTTAGCACCGGTCACTTAGGTGATATCAAAACACTTTACAAACTTGAATTAAACGTTGCTCAGTTCCTGGGAGAGAAATCCTATTATCCCAATTTTACATATGGAGAAACCGAGGCCCAAGTTCATGCAGAGACTCAGAGCTGGGAATATAACCTTAAAGCACTGACTGCCCCCCCGATCTCTACACTAGACCACACTCCATCCCAGAACTGCGATTAGAACACAGCAGTAACAACAGTTACACTCAGGACTCCCATGCTCTAGCCTCAAGAGCTGTCACTGTCTCTCTCCCTTGCTTTCTGGTGCCATTATTTTCACTCCTGTTTGCACACACAGATGGAAATCAACAGATCATTAATAGCATCCTCTACTTAATTAACATGCAATTAGCTTAATGAACATTTTAACCTCATTCTGTAATTATTCATCTTTATATGTTGGGGAAGTCTGGTGCCCAGCTATGGTCCGTTGTAAAGACAAGCCAAATGAGGTTTAGTTCTGCAATTATTTCCATGGGACCTGTTTGTGTAGTTGCTCCTCTCGGTTCTTGTTTAGTGTGTCTACGCTGACGGGGCTGGGCTGCACGGCACTGGAGAGCAATGAACTGCATCTGATGTGGGAAGAATGGCTCAGCACACAAACAGAACCTTTTATGAAGTTTAAAACGGTCTGATTAACATTCCAATTAAAATGCTGCTAGTGTCTGCCTGCCTCTGCGCTTTCTGCTTTCATCAGGGGTTGGTAGAGGAAATAACCTGAGAGAGGGGGCATGAGGGGAAATACTGCATGAGGGGCTGCTTCCAGTTACAGCATCCCAACTCACCCCTGCAGGTGGCTAAGAGCAATCAGCTGTGAACATCTCTTCTGCCTGCCTCACTGCTGAGTTTGCTCTGCCTGCCTCTTGAGTTTGGCTTCTCTGAACACAGAGACAGGACCCCAAATAACCCATCTCAATTCTCCTGCCTGCCTGCAATTAGGCTGTTCTTTGTCCATGCAGTCCATCTTGGGTATCAGGCATCCTGTGTGTCGATTCCAGGTACATGTACTGAGGGAGTGGATAATGGCTCTGCATGGGGTTCAGTGGCTGAGCACAGGAGCCTTCTCTCAGGGCAGCCTCTTAGCAAAGAGTTTCAGAGGGCAGTTGCTCCATCCTTGGCTCCTGCCCCATCTCGGTCTTGCTACATTATTTGGTTGTATAGTGGACACCAACTGGCATGGAGTGCAGGAGAACAGCAGATTTTCTTCCCTGTTCTCTCTCTTTCCAGGTTCTGGGTTTGAATCCCAGGACAGGCAATGTGGGTCAGAGCCCTATAGGCTGCACTGGATATTGCATGGCATCTCAGGGCAGCTGATCACTATGGAGCTGTTCTGGGAGTTTCACATGGAGGGGGTGTAAATTTTAGTCCTCAGTAGCATGTCACACACTAACCGGCCTGTGTGGATCCCATGGGCTTGCACTAAAAGTTCCCTACTGTGTGTTATTGTCATCCTGTTTTGAACAGTCAGGATTTTTAAGTGTGTGTCACACAGGCCAGTTAGTGTGTAACACACCATTGTGGTTGAAAATTTACACATCTCTGGTCTGGACCAAAGCACCATGAAGACAAGCAAACCCAGAGTCTGCATGGGGCACGTGAAGATGCCATGGTGAGAGAGGGAGAGACTTCTGGCCAAAAGTAATATAGGAAGCAGGACGTGAGGGAGAATCTGTGTCCTCATCAAAGTGATCTCATCAGCAAGTCACCCTCTAGGTGTCCTGGTACTGCCTGGCAGGAGGTTGGATTTGATTCTCAGTCTTCATCTCTTGGTGTGTCAGCCAACAGTCTCATGAAAGCAGAGTGCTTGTCTGATGGGGTGGAGGGAGCATCTTGCTGGTTCAATAGCAACCCCATTAGCTGACTACAAAGCAGCATTAACAGTGTCTAAAAAGGAGACCTGTTCAACCTTCCTGGTCTGGAAGGATGGTGGCAGAAATAGGGTGCCTATTAGTCTAGCAATAGAAAGAGGGATGTGGAAGAAACACTCACTCCCATCATCCCTCTAGGAGCAAAATCAAAAGACTTGTTTTCTGTTGATATCTCAGCAGCCCCCTCACCTCCTCTCTCTTGTCATTACAGGCCGGGGGAAGGCAGTCGTGCTTTCTGCCCTATGCCTGGGGAAACTTGTTGGTAAGAGCCATTCTGTCTTTATGGGAATCCACACAGAGAGAGCAATGGATATCAGAGATATTAAAAAAACAACCCCCCCCAAACCCACTCCAGTAAAATGCCATTGTAAAGTGGGGGAGGGGAGGGGAACCCACACTGAGCATTATTTCCTCCAGGCTGTGTTTGTTGCTGTTTTGAGTCAGCAAGGTTAACCAGAGAAATAGAGCAGAAAGTTGAGATTATTTGGAACAGCTGCAGACGGGTTTTCAGACCCTTCCTTGATACTTCAACGGAAAACAACAAACTTTATTTACCCAGCACACACCCTTGCCTCCTCAACCTGGAACTGGCTTTGGAGAGAGGGGTCTGGGTGGGGGGCGGGAATGAGATCAGAGAGGAGCATGAGCAAACAGTAGGCACAGGGATGAAGAAGGGTATTTTCATCAGAGGGAAATCACCTCCATTCAGCCTCACCCAACCGCAGAGCGAAGGGGCTGATTCTGCAATGTGCTGAGTGCCCTTGTTGAATTCACATGGCTTTAATGGTGCTCAGCTACCTCCCAGGTCAGGCCCAAAGTTCTCAATCAACTAGTTCCCACCCCTAGTTAGCACCACTTTTTAAAACTCCTGTGGTGGGATCACTCAGCTGTTGTCCTTATGCAGCAGCAGTGGTGTTCAGTGAAAGAGCATCTCCTTGAGTATCCTACTGAGCAGGAATGATTTGTGGGTGCACATGGGTCAGGCCATGCAGGCTATATAAAGAGCAATAGGTCTGTGGTACTAATCTTCATCTGAACTCTTAGGACTCTTAGGAGAAAAATATAGCTAGGGTTGTGTTGCATCCCGAAATCTAGAGGACTATCCGACATCCCGCAGTACTGTGACTGCTAAAGTCCAGACAGAGACCAGGACTGAAACCTGCCCTCTGGCTTAATGGAACATGTGCTGAGCTAGGATGCCATGAGTTGAAGTCTCAGCTCTTCCTGTTACTAGTGTTAATATTTCTGGGCACTTCAAGAGCCCTCATGCTAAGCAAGGCCTCCTGCCTCTACCCTAGTAGGCAAGAAAATATCGTCCATGTTATAGGTGAGGTAATGGCGAAGCTGCACAAGGCCACATGTTACAGAACTAGGAATAGGACCCAGGTATCATCCACTTAGCCACTGTGTCTTTGAGAAAGTATCTAGGGTGACTAGGTTTTATAGGGACAGTCCCAATATTTGGGGCTTTTTCTTATATAGGCTTTTATTCCCCCTCTCCCCCCCCATCCTGATTTTTCACACTTGCTAGCAGGTCAGCCTAAAAGTATCTAACAACTCTGTGTATTTGAGTATCATAAGCCAAATCCTCAGCTGGCGTAAAATGGTGTCTAATCCTTGACTTCAGTGGAATTATACTGATTTACACCAGCTAAGGATCTGGTCCCCTGACTGTAATTGCACCAACTAATACAGCACATTCCCTTCCCAGAGCCAGGAATCCTGATTCCCAATATTGTGTTGGTCTCAAGGAAATACCTGTGTAACCCATTGGCAAAGTGTGTGTCACATATCTCTTTAGTGGCTGTTCCACAGAGAATCAAAGCTTGCCACTGCTACCAGTTCCTCCTTGAGCACAAGTGGTAGAGATCTCTACTGGGTGCCTGAAGGGCCCACAGTCAAAATGTGCTGATGGCCCCTGTGGTGGTGGTGGTGGTGAATACATGCCCTCCTCATCAGTAGTGCTAAGTGGGAGAGTGGAGACCTCTGAGCATTGCTCATAGGTATTGGAGCCTTACACCTGTAAGTCACCAGCCCACCACAGTAGGGCCTGAAAGTTGTTCCCATCAAATGGATTTTTTGGTGGCCTATATAGGAGATGAATTTGGTGGGCCTCAGTTCTGGCTTCCACATCACAAAGTCCCCATCATGCTTTGCACTAACTGGCAGATGCAGTGGAGGCCAAAGACTGCTCTCCCCACATCTGCCAGCATGCCTCAGTGTATGGGGGAAGCTTGTCCTGCTGCTGGCATTCATTCACCAGGGCTATCAATGTGACATATTTCACTAGCATTAACTCTACAAGAAAAAAATTAAAATGAAAGGATATAGTCATATGCACTTTATTTATGAATATGCAAATTATGCTAATCAAGTATTTTTCATATGATATTTGCATGCCAGCAATTAAGCATCCCTGTTTTTTTCCCCTGAAGGTAGTAACCATAGGTGCTGTCAGAAATTAGGGCTTGCAACTGAGCCTGGGACCAGCTAGCTTCGCCTTGTTCCCAGGCTTGGACCAGTCCAAATTCTGCCTGGCTCTTGTCCTGCTCCAGCCTTACTCCCCTGCCCAGTTCCTGACTCCGTTCCTGACTCTAGCTTCGACCACTAGGCATGACTGCCCATGCCTTGGTCTGTGACAGTTTGAGCAGCCCAAATAAAAGGGGGTAGCTTTCAGGATGAATCCTATGGAGCCTAACATCCCCTTGTTGGGGTTGGGAGACCCCTGCAGAATTTACAAACCCAGATTAGTGCCCTGCATGTGCAGAACTCTGCTTTCCAGACCCAAGCTTGCCCCAGGTCTATGGAGAACTGAAGCTTCCTTTACCGGGCAAGCTTGACAGGGATCGCAGAAAGATCCATGGCTTCCTGAACCAGTGTCTGTTCCTGTTCTTATTATACCTACAAACCAGGGTGGTCCAGGGTGAGGCTCATCATCAGCTTGCTGACCAGCAAGCTGCTGGTCTGGGCCTCTCTAGTACTGGAGAAATCTAGCCCCCTCCTGGACCAGTTCAAGAATTTTGTCTGTGCTATGGAGGTAATTTTCAATGACCCAAATTAAGCGCACGTAGTGGCAGCCACGCTTCAGGCCCTGAGGGATGCCGACGGGCTACCAACTACACCACAGACTTTTGGTGCCTGATAACTCATACCAAGTGGAACAAAGTTGTGCAGTGGTACCATTTTTGGGTTGGTCTGAACAACATGATCAAAGATGAGCTGGTACAGGTGGAAGCTCTGACTGATTGGGATGCCCTTATCGAACTATGCCTAAGACAGACATCTTGAATACTGTGTGAAGATGTGGGCTCTCAAAAAAGATATGTTGGAATTGGAAAAGGTTCAGAAAAGGGCAATAAAAATGATTAGGGGTATGGAATGGCTGCCATATGAGAAAAAGATTAAGTCTGTGACTTTTGAGCTTGAAAAAAAAGATGACTAAGGGGGGGGGATATGATAGAAGTCTATAAAATCATGACTGGTGTGGAGAAAGTAAATAAAGAAGTGTTATTTACCCCTTCTCATAACACAAGAACTAGGGATCACCCAATGAAATTAATAGGCAACAGGTTTAAAACAAACAAAAGGAAGTATTTCTTCACACAATGCACAATCAACCTGTGGAACACTTTGCCAGAGGATGTTGTGAAGGCCAAGACTATAACAAGGTTCAAAAAAGAACTAGCTAAATTCCTGGAGGTTATGTCCATCAATGGCTATTGGCCAGGATGGGCAAGGATGGTGTCCCTAGCCTCTGTTTACCAGAAACTGACAATGGGCAACAGGGGATGGATCGCTTGATAATTACTTGTTCTGTTCATTCCCTCTGGGACACCTGGCATTGGCCACTGCTAGAAGACAGGATTCTGGGCTCGATGAACCTTTGGTCTGACCCAGTATGGCCATTCATATGTTCTTATGACTTCAGAACATGGGGACCCAGTTTGAAGGGATCCCTACTGGCCCCAACAACCACTCTAACAGCCTTTGGGGGTACCAGCCAAATACCAGGACTTTGATAGGAAGAAGGCTTAACATCTTGCTATAGACCTCCAACCTGAAGCCCAGGTTTCCTTTGGGTGTATTCACTCTCTCACTGAACTGTAACTACAGGCACTCACACTATTTCCCAGAGAACTTGGAAAAGGGTTTCATCCACCCTTCCACATCCCCAGCTGGGCTAAGAAAGATGGCTCTCTGTGCTCCATTTAGATTACTGGGTGCTGAATAAAATAACCATCCAGAATCAGTACTCCCTGTTGCTTATGAATGAACTCTTTGCGAGGCTTCGCTCCCCCAGGGTCTTTATCAAACTAGGCCTATAAGTTGGCTAAGATTCAGAAAGGGGTCACGTGAAAGACTGCTTTCTGCATCTGGTATAGCTATTTCAAATATCGGGTGATGCCCTTCGGGCTGTGCAATGCCCCAGCGACCTTATGACGTTTTATAACCAGTATCTCTAGGGACATGCTAGTGCAGTTTGTGGTGATATACTTTGACAATAGCCTCATCTTTTCTGAAGTCCAGACTCTTTGTGATCAGTGTGTCCACACAATCCTGGAAAGGCTTTGCCTGAACCGTCTCTGTGCGAAATTAGAAAAGTATGAATTTGATCAGAATATGATTGAGTTCCTAGGATATATTTCTCCCTGGGGAATAACTATGGATTCCCGGAAGGTTGCCGCCATTTCGACCTGGACACTTCTCCCACACTATTGCCTCACATCCAATGTACATGTCAGCCTGTGCTCTCCTATGTAGTCAGGCATAGCATTCACACTAGGCCACCATACCTGACATCTGCCAGTCCTTCTTCCTCACCCCTTTGCGTGCTGCACGCAATGAAGAATCTCAGATCTTGGAAGGGCTTGATAGCAGAGGAAATGTCTGATTTCACTTCTGAGAATTTTTTTCTCCATATGCAGAAGCCTTTATGTAAAGAGATTGGGGAAAAGGGGAGATTGGATTGTCTATTGCTGTTTGGTATCTACAGAACCTGTTTACTCATCTTCATTTGGAACTTTAAAACAGCTCTTTCAAGAATAAGAGACTGCTCACCAGCTGCAGGTCAGCAGCAAAGTCCTTCTCCACAAAGCCAAATTCCTGATCGCTGCTGCCATCACAACAATTTTAAGGCAGACTTTTCCTTCTATGACCATATTTAACACTTGACCCTAGTTTGTTTTTTACAGACTCTCATTGGCTTCCCTTGTAAGAGGGGTAGGCAACTTCCCACCCCATTGCAAATTTCAGTTTAAAATTACCAGTTGGTTCCTACTGGTTCCAGCTAGCAACTAGGGTTTGGAACATGAGCAACTGCTGTATTGGTCTTCCAGTTCCTGAGACTCCAATAAAAACCAATAGAGACCAGCTGAAGGATCCTTGTTGAGTCTACTGGAGTTTCCAATAAGTCTGCTAGCTAAAGGTAGCTCATGGCGTTTTACAATATGGCAGGTTGCCACCATAATATTCACCTGGCTCTAGTTTATGCATATTTGATGCAGCCCTCAGACCTCTGGCAGGTGGCTAGTGCAGCCCTTAGCTGAACAGTTGGGCATCCCCTTCCTTACGGTAAAGAGTTTGAAGCTGCACTGACCAGGGCTGCCCAGAGGATTCAGGGGGCCTGGGGCAAAGCAAGTTCGGTGGGCCCTTCCATAAAAAAAGGTTGCAATACTATAGAATACTATATTCTCGTGGGGGGCCCTGCGGGGCCTGGGGCAAATTGCCCCATTCCCCCCACCCTTCTGGGCAGCCCTGGCACTGACTTCTTCTGGCTTCCATCTGCAACTCAGCTGCTGTGGAAGATGTGGGGAGAGTGGGAGGGGTGCTTGTGAGCTGCAGCTGGAACTAGTGGTCTATGGAGTTGTGCTGCTTGCCGCAAACCCACAGGCAGCATGACAGACACACAAAGGGAGCAACTGGGGTTCTCCAGAGACTCCCAGGCAATGCACATGAAACTGACTCATCTCCGGCTGCCAAGAGGCTCTTCTGTCAGATGGAAAGAGCTGAGCTGTGACAGTTACAGCAGAGAATACAGTAGCAGCAGCACCTTGTCCTCTTCGTGTGCTTTCATCACTGCTCTCTGCCACAATTCACAGCTGTTTTGCCTCCTAGCCAATTAAAACCATGCCCTGGGTTGTATTCTTTGTGTATTGTTTTATTTCTGGCAGTTCTGGTCCAATTTCAACTGTAGTTTATAAAGAGAATCAAAAACTACCCCCTCCCCCTCAATTCCCAGACTTAATCTCCACATCAGCTATTTTCCACAAATAGCCATCCATATGTATAGATGTGGGCTGTGTGTGAGAGAGAGTTGGGGGCAGGAGACAAAATGCAGAGTCTCAGAAGAGATTAGTGTGCAAACACAGCAGTCGGGTTTTCCTGGAGAAGGCAAGATGCTGGAAGTTCAGTATTTCCCCTTCACTGGTGATTGATGGTCTCTGAGTCTTGTGGGGGGATTAGAATTCTGCATTTTGATTCACTCTTGGCAAGTCTAAAGCTAATGAACAGTGTCCCTGAGATGTGAAATCAGGCCTCAGCGGACTCTCAGAAGACACGTCTATCTCTTGACTTTGCAAATATGCCTTTTTAACATACATTATTATCTATAATGTTTAATAATCTCTTATACACTTATGGGCTGTAGCACTTCTCATCCCCAAGCACTTGATAAATGACTATAAAATGAGTAAATGCTGCACATAGTGTTTCCCCAGGCTCGGGCAGATTAGTGCAGATTAAATTCTGCACTAATATGCCTACGGCCATGAATGTTCCATTACATTTTACTGACTTCCAACAACTCTGCTGACAATATTTTTGTGCTCCTTGTGCAATACAAAATATTTTTAAATCAACACTAACCTGTGTGTGTGAACACTCAACATAAGAATACAATGTGCTCAGTGCTGTATAAGGAGTGGACAAGGTCCCTTCCCTCAGGAATTTACAGTCTTACATACATTTTTTTAAAATGTATGTGAAAGCCCAATTTATGGGACACCTTTGAACTTTTGGGAAATTTTGGCTTGAAAATGACCAGCTCAACTCTGAAACCAAGGGGGAGTGAGTGTGTGTGTGTGTGTGTGCATATATATAATATATAAAATGTGTGTGTGTGTGTATATGCAATATTTGAAGAAAAGTTTCAAAAGATTTGTGAGTTACAGTTAATTAAAAGTGTAATCTCTGACATTTTCCCTTTTGCATAGACCCCTCTAGCTCACAAATATCTTGTTTATTAGTCTTCAAACTTCCCGTACAGTGAAAGCTTGTTGGAAGCTCATGAACTAGCTATATATGTAGAAAATAGATTATATGAAGTAAATAAGCAACGTTATTAATTATTTTGTTGGTGCCCTATAGTGCTCCCATTGATTTCAGTGGAAATTGCCTGATTCTATTCCCACTGTTGTCAATAGAAGTTTGCCACTGATTTCAGAGGGAGCATGAGTGGGCATTATATGTGTGTGAATGTATTGACCTCTATTCAGCTGGTTAACTATAGGATTTAAACTAAAAGCAAAGGGGGTGCTACCCCTCCTCTCTGTGGCTTGGGTAAGCAACGTTCCTCCACGGCACCCTTCCCTCTTGACGGGCGCAGACTGCATTCACTTTTTGTTCCAAACCACTGTTGGCTGGTGGGTTGTTGGTGAGAAAGGACATAAAGGTCTGTTCTGTATGAGATAGTGAAATTATGCACCTCCTTTAGCTTTGAGAGGTAGGTTCTGTCTGCTTGCCACTGTAGGATAAGAATTCGAGACCCAGCTTCTCAAGTGTATATGTGGCTTGTCACAGCAAGGTAGCAACCTCCTCAGAGTTAAGGTTACAGCTAGGGGGCCATTATGAGGTTGCTCTTGATCCTCTTTGTAAGAAAAAGAAGGAAGAAAATAAAATTCCTCACACGTGCGCATTTCTACAATTAAGTTTCGTTGGCAAAAGAATATTTTCTGAAAATTGTAAATGAATTGAATTGATGCATTTTGAAATTAAAATACTTTAAAATGGTCGCCTTTTAAAAATGTGTGCAAAGTGCCTACTATTTCTCCCTGCCCAGTTAAACTGCATTATATTACACAATGTTCAATATAGGTAGATTTTTACAATGGCTTCTGCAAGAGGCAATTTACATGGTCCGGAATAGTAAATGTTTAATAAATTGCTTTTATTTGAAAACTAGACACGATTCTTCATCAATAAAGCCAAAGAAGAATCAAGTATTAATGGCGAATATTTTTGTTGGTGGTGTCTGAACCAGCCCAGACTCCTTTTCAAAAGAGAGAGGAAACTCTAGGCCAGGGGTCGGCAACCTTTCGGAAGTTTATTCACTCTAATTTAAAGTTCCACGTGCCAGTAATACATTTTAACGTTTTTAGAAGGTCTCTTTCTATAAGTCTATAATATATAACTAAACTATTGTTGTATGTAAAGTAAATAAGGTTTTTAAAATGTTTAAGAAGCTTCATTTAAAATTAAATTAAAATGCAGAGCCCCCTGGACTGGTGGTCAGGACCTGGACAGTATGAGTGCCACTGAAAATCAGCTCGCGTGCCGCCTTCGGCACCCAAGCCATAGGTTGCCTACCCCTGCTCTAGGCTCTAGTAAAATGATTCTTTCTCTTGCATTTCCCACTAACATGCCCTCTTGATCTAGGACAAAGTTCAGAGTTCCATTTTTCAAGAGCTGGCAAATGAGGGACAGAAAGCTTAACTTGAGAAAGCTTAATAGGACATTTTAGGTCAGAGGGGGAAACAGAACCTGCTCTTTGAGCCCTGGTCTACACTGTGAGTTTAGGTCGAATTTAGCAGCATTAGGTTGATTTAACCCTGGACCCGTCCACAAGACCAAGCCTGTTTTGGCGACTAAAAGGGCTCTTAAAATCGATTTCTGTATTCCTCCCCGGCGAGGGGTTTAGCAGTAAAATCAACCATGCTGGGTCAAATTTGGGGTAGTGTGGACGCAATTCAATGGTTTTAGCCTCTGGGAACTACACCAGAGTGCTCCATTGTGACCGCTCTGGACAACACTCTCAACTCAGATGCACTGGCCAGGTAGACAGGAAAAGCCCCAAGAACTTTTGAATTTCATTTCCTGTTTGGCCAGCGTGGTGAGCTGATCAGCACAGGTGACCATGCAGAGCTCATCAGCACAGATGACCATGCAGTCCCAGAATCGCAAAAGAGCTCCAGCATGGATCAAACGGGAGGTACTGGATCTGATCACTGTATGTGGAAAAGAATCCATGCAGGCAGAACTCCGTTCCAAAAGACAAAATGCCAATATATTTGCCAAAATCTCCCAGGGCATGATGGACAGATGCTACAACAGGGACACACAGCAGCTCAGGCAAGCCTATCAAAAAACAAAGGAGGCAAACAGTCACTCCGGATCAGAGCCCCATACATGCTGCTTCTATGATAAGCTGCATGCAATTTTAAGGGGGGCCCTACCACTACCCCACCACTGTCCGTGGACACCTGCAAGGGGGGGGGGAGTCTCACACAACAGAGATGAGGATTTTGTGGATGAGGAAGATGAGGAGGAGGAGGTGGTTGAGGATAGTGCACAGCAGGCAAGCAGAGAATCCTTTCTCCCCGACAGCCAGGAACTGTTCATCACCCTGGAGCCAATACCCTCCCAAGGTGGGCTCCCAGACCATGAAGCCAGAGAAGGCACCTCTGGTGAGTGTACCTTTGTAAATATAATACAGGGTTTAAAAGCAAGCATGTTTAATTATTAGTTTGCCCTGGAGACTTGGGATGCATTCGCAGCCAGTACAGCTACTGGAAAAGTCTGTTAATGTGTCTGGGGATGGAGTGGAAATCTTCCAGGGACATCTCCATGAAGCTCTCCTGGAGATACTCTAAAAGCCTTTGCAGAAGGTTTCTGGGGAGGGCAGCCTTATTCCGTCCTCCATGGTAGGACACTTTACCATGCCCCTTACTCTCACAGATATTGTGGAGCGCACAGCAAGCAGCAATAATGATGGGAATATTGGTTTTGCTGATGTCTAACCTAGTCAGTAAACTGTGCCAGCGCACTTTGTGCATTTGGATGTTTAATTCTACCATCATTCTGCACTTGCTCAGCCTATAGTTGACCTGCTCCTTACTACTGACCAGGCTGCCTGTGTATGGCTTCATGAGCCATGGCATCAAGGGGTAGGCTGGGTCCCCCAGGATAACTATAGGCATTTCAACATCCCCAACGGTAATTTTATGGTCTGGGAAGTAAGTTCCTTCCTGCAGTTCTTCAAACAGACCAGAGTTCCTGAAGATGCGAGCATCATGCACCTTTCCCAGCCATCCCACACTGATGTCGGTGAAACGTCACTTGTGATCTACCAGTGCTTGCAGCACCATTGAAAAGTACCCCTTGCGGTTTATGTACTGGCTGCCAAGGTGGTCCGGTCCCAAGATAGGGATATGTGTTCTGTCTATCGCCCCACCACAGTTAGGGAACCCCATTGCAGCAAAGCCATCCACTATGACCTGCACATTTCCCAGAGTCACTACCTTTGATAGCAGCAGCTCAGTGATTGCCTTGGCTACTTGGATCACGGCAGCCCCCACAGTAGATTTACCCAGTCCAAATTGATTCCCGACTGACCAGTAGCTGTCTGGCGTTGCAAGCTTCCAGAGGGCTATCGCCACTTGCTTGTGAACTGTGAGGGCTGCTCTCATCTTGGTATTCTTGCGCTTCAGGGCAAGGGAAAGCAAGTCACAAAGTTCCATGAAAGTGCCCTTATGCATGCGAAAATTTCGTAGCCACTGGGAATCATCCCAGACCTGCAACACTATGTGGTCCCCCCAGTCTGTGCTTGTTTCCCGGGCCCAAAATCGGTGTTCCACAGCAGGACCCTGCCTCATTGCCACCATGATGTCCAAATTGCCAGGGCCCGTGCTTTGAGAGAAGTCTGTGTCCATGTCCTCATCACTATCGTGATTGCGCTGTCGTTGCCTCCTCACCTGCTTTTGCAGGTTCTGCACATACTGCAGAATAATGTGTGAGGTGTTTACAATGCTCACAGCAGCAGTGGTGAGCTGAGTGGGCTCCATGCTTGCCGTGGTATGGCATCAGCAGGAGAGCAGAGTTGCAGTGGAAGTGGTGGATGATGACGGATGCAACGAGAATAGATATTTATATAGAACAACGAGAGGACCTGAGAGGTGGATTCATGGCACCAGGAGAGCAGGAGATCAGAGTTGCAGCAGAAGCGGAGGATGACGATGGATGCCACGAGAATAGATATTTACACAGAATGTTGAGAGGACCTGCGAGGTGGATTCATGGCACCAGGGTAGCAGAGTTGCAGCGGAAGCAGTGGGTGACGATGGTTAGCAGTCCTACTGCACAGTTAGCTGACAGCTGCACCCAGGACACAACAGCAGCGGTGATGGTGAGCTGAGCTGGGTGGGCTCCATGCTTGCCGTGGTATGACATCTGCACGGAAAAAAGGCGCAAAATGATTGTCAGCGGTTGCTTTCACAGAGGGAGGGGCGACTGATGACATGTACCCAAATCCACCCGCAACAATGTTTTTTGTCCTATCAGGCATTGGGCGCTTAACCCAGAATTCCAATGGGCGGCGGGATAGCTACCCACAGTGCACTGCTCCGTAAGTCGATGCTAGCCACGGTAGTGAGGACGCACTCTGCTTAGTGTGGACATACGCAATCGACTGTATAAAAATCGACTTCTATAAAATTGACCTAATTTCATAGTGTAGACATACCCTGAGTTGCTAGAGCTATATTTTATCCACTAAACCTCATTGCCTCCGGTGCCAATTGCTCCAACTCCATGTTGCCAAGTGTCATGCATTTGATATGACACTTGCACATTTGGCAACCCTGTCCCACTTTGCCCTGTCCCATCTCCTTACATTCGGCTGTGTTTTGGGAGTACAGCTGCAGTTGTTTCTCCTGGCCACTGGGGGTTCAGGCAGCCAGCTGGCCTTTCTTCATCTCCTCTCTGCCTCTAGGGAGGAGATGGTGCCTGGGGCAGCTGGTAGGCAGGTGATGGGAGCAATGGGGGAAGGAGACAAGGGGAGGGAGGAGGAGAAGTGGGGGAAGATTGGGGAGGCTAGTGAGGAGAGGGGCAGGAGGAGGCCCAGGGCTACCCACATCCCCAACATCTTCCCCGGCCCCAGGCTCCTACTGACCTCCTAGCCACCCTGCCCCACCCCAGTAACCCTTCAGCCTCTTCCCCCCGCCTCCGCCATCTTTCTTCCGGACCTTTCCCCCCACCAACCTCCCCTTTCCCCCATGTAACCTCTGACTCCTTCCCATCCCCTGGTCCCCATCACTCCTGGTTGCCCTTGGTTCCCTCCAAACCTGCCTTGCTTCTGGGATGCGGGGGGAGTAGGTTTCCTCCCCTCTCCCAACACACACCTATTGCCCCTGATTGAGGGGAGTGAGAGGGAGAAATCAGAGACTTTTTCACACCATTGAGAAATGTCACTCACGGAGCTGCACAAACTTGGCAGCAATGCACATTTCTGTGCTTATCTGTACAGTTCATCACAACACAACAGCCTTAACTCTGATCCCAGCTGAATACCATTCTCTTAGAGATCAGGTTATTGTGTTGTGGAGCAATATGCATTACTTTATGGTTGATAAGAATAATTGGTTTATTATGTGGGTGGTGTAAAATTTACAGTATCTTTTAACTATTCATTTCCTTGGCTTTAAGTGCTTGAGATTGGTAAATGATACACTAGGGAAGTCGCTGTTGTCACTCAGCAACCATAATTGGATTTTGAAGTGAAGATTTGTTTGGTTTTGCAGTAGGAATCACTTCATCCTCCACTGAAACGTAGCCTCCTTTGGGATAGAATGGAGCCACTGTTTAAAAACACATTGCCACAACATGCAAGAGTTTAGGACAGGATGGGAAGCGAATGAAAAATACTTCAGCTGCTGGAAACTAACGAAGGAATTTTGCTCAGCACAATGGGCACCAGGGCTAATGTTGTTGTTCCTTGGGGAGATGTGATAGTGTTTCAGGGGAATGCATGCTCCTGTTTATGAAGATATTATGATTATTGTTAAATAGCTTATTTCAGTGTCTCACAGGATTGCCATCCAGGAAGACAGCTACATTGTGTACAGAAGGCAATTACCAGCTAGAAAAACAAATCTGTAATATGTGAACAACAGACCTTCCAGAGAGACTAGGGCAGATCACAGGACACGTTCAAGCTAGAAAAAGCCTCACATACAACAAGTAAACTGAGGCCCATCTTGGAAGCCAGATGACAGAAATGCATGGAGCCACTATCATCTCAAGCTGTCTATATTCTTCCCAGCATCCCCTTTGCCTTGTGAAATGCTGAGAAAGTGTGTGTCATAAAGTTGGTTTGTTTTGTTGTCTCCAGGGGACTTATTGTAGGGACACTAATGCAGAAACAAGAGTCTTACATTTCGTTCTGAAGATGGTAATCTCCATGATCACTGTAGTACGTGGTGACATGATTCAAGTGGTGTGAGCTAGTATCAGCTAGTGTCATCATGCTATTTTTGTTTGCAACTGAAAGATCAAACTTCAACCCTTTGGAGGCTGTGAGAGGTGGAGAAGGTTGAAGCTGCCACTGGGGAGGGGTGGTATGTTTATTCCAGAGAAGGGGAGGAAGTGCAGGGAAAGAAGAGGTGCGTCTCCTTTGCATTTTCACTAACTTCACTAGGGGGCATGGATCAACATTCACGGGGCACTCCCCGTCAGTACGCGGCCCAAGATGGGGAAGCTAATAATCCCACCGGTGGACCAATTTGGTAATGAATCCTGGTCACGTGCCACCTGAGGCATGTTGCACATATGCTAAGAAGATTGGCATGATGTACAGTTAATACAGGAAGTAACTATACAGTGGCAAAGTAACTGGCCAGTGGTAAAGGGGTTTGGCTGCACTTGCACTCGGGCATGTGGCAGTGCTGCCTAATGATTAGGGCAGGGGACTAGGCCCCTGGAGTCTGGGATTGTAGCTCTGACTTTGCCTCTGATTTGCTTTCTGAACATGTCTCTCATTTTTCCCTACCTCACAAGAGGGGTTAAGAATTTATGTGTGTAAAGTGCTTAGAGACCCTCAGAGGAATGAGAAAGGCACAAATGTGATTGTTATTTCTGTAATCGCCTCACACTAGGATTTCTCACTTTGGTTTGTTTTAGGCACAGTCTAACATTACTTGGATTTACAGTAACGACTTCCTCTTTTTATATGGAATCTGTATAGGAATGCGCTATAAAAATAACCATGTAAATCGGGACAGCTTGTTTTCTAAAGTTTTGCACTCTAAAAGTTTTGGGGTGAAAAACTGAACAGTCTGCTTCCACTAGGATTCAAGGATGTAGGGCTTTTCTATTGTATTATGTGACGGAGCAGTCTGTCCCTGCAAGGGCAGTGCTGCCTAGGGATTGGCCCACCCTGTAATGTGGCATGGCCCTTCAAGATTTTGGGAGGTCTGATGTATACCAGAACCTAGGATATATTGGGAGAAAGTAAGCAGTCCTGGGAGGAAATCCTGTTGCTGTTTCTTTAAGACCCTGGGACCAGGAGCCTCGCCGAGTGGGAGGGACAAGGCTCCCCTCTGCACCAGCCAACTGGGATGAGCTTTAGGAAGGTGACCAGCATATATGCTGCTTCCTCCCTTGTAGTAGGACAGACATAAGCAGGAAAAGGCTGGTTTGCGAGGCAATACTTGGGGAAGAGGGGTAGCTGAAGGAGAAGCTAGTTAAGGCCCTACAGCTGGCCTAACCTGCACTATCAGCTCCAAGGAGGATAACTGGGAGGAGGGCCTTCCTGTCTTAAGGAGAGAGACTGTTCAAAATAGAGACCAGCTGCTGCCAGAGAGACTGAGCGCAGCTTTGTGGAAGCTCCTCAGTAGATAGCTGGGAAGAGGCTGTGAGAAGCCACAAATCCAATGTGGGAATAGCAGTCTGCAGACCTGGTGAAGACACTGGCAAACTGGGCAAAAGTAGAAGAAGCCCAGGGAAGTGGCAAGGGATTGAAGGAAGAGTCTTTAGCTACCTAAAGCAGGGTCCCTGGGCTGGAACCCAGGTGAGAGGTGAGTCTGGGTTCCACTATCTCTTCCCCCAGACCAAGAAGGGAAGTACAGGCTTCAAGACTGAGAGAGGCTGAGAATGGGGGCTTTCAGATAGGGTTGAGGACCTGGCATAGAGGTCACTAGGCTTTGTGCTCTTCTGTTTTGGATGTTATCTCTAGAAGGGAACTGGACTGACAGGTGACCTGGTTGATGGGCTAGGCCATGGAAGTAGCAGACTGCTCGGAACAAGGGGTTCTGGAGTGGAGGAACCCCTGCAATGCTGGGTCCTAAACCAACCGGGTGCTCTGGTGGTGAGTGTGCACCATAAGGGCCAACAATACACTTAAAGCATGTAAGGGACAAGCATGTGGAATTCAGTTGACAGCTCTCCCAAAAGATGTGGAAGGAGCTGTAGTCCTTCTGGGGATCTGTAGCTTAAATGGAAGTAGTTCCAAATATTTTACTCACTTCCATGTTTCTTGGCATTCTTGGCTTTGTGTACATCTATAAAAATATATTAAAAGATTCTCTGACTTGACCAATGTGATTAATTTAAAATGTACTTGTAACTTTTTTCTGGACAGGAGCGGAAGGTGTGTGCGCATATCTCTGTGTAAAGGCATATATCATTAGGCCCTTGAGCCTAGAGACTTCCCATGAAGGCCAATGAAATCTGAAAGTAAATAGCCTAAACTCCCTTCAAATGTAGGCACAGCCTATTTACGGCATCCAACAAAGGTCATTCTGTGTGTGACCCTTCCAAGGCTCTACGGTTGACCTGAGTCTTGCCCTGAAGAATCTAAGTCATTTGAGCTGAACGCGTTGTGAGCTGGTTCTGTGCAGTGCCTGGATTTGGGGAACAGCTAGACAATGGCATCTACATAAAGTATCGGTAAGAGGTCTCAAGAACCCTTAGTGGTGTCTTCCATGCTTCTCTTGGGGTACGTCTTCACTACCCGCCGGATCGGCGGGTAGCAATCGAATTCTCGGAGTTCGATATATCGCGTCTCATCTAGACGCGATATATCGAACTCCGAACGCGCTCCCGTCGACTCCGGAACTCCACCACCGTGAACGGCGGTGGCGGAGTCAACGGGGGAGCCGCGGACTTCGATCCCGCGCCGTGAGGACGGGTAAGTAACTCGAACTAAGGTAGTTCGACTTCAGCTATGCTATTTGCGTAGCTGAAGTTGCGTACCTTAGTTCGACCCCCCCCCAAGTGTAGACCAGGCCTTGGACATTTTGACTCTTAATGTCCAATATATGCCAAGCTATAAGCAATCAGTTTAGCTGAAAGAAGTGGTAAGTAAACACATGTGGCACTTGTGAGGAAACTGCTGGGAAATGGAAATATGGACTTTGAGACCCAAAAAGCAGCTCTGGTATATGAGCTCAAGGAAAATATCCCTTAACTCAGAGGTGGGCAAACTTTGGCCCAGGAGCTGCATCCGGCCTTCCAGATGTTTTAATCTGGCTCTTGAGCTCCCGCCAGGGAGCGGGATCAGGGGCTTGCCCCACTCCATGTGGCTCCCGGAAGCAGCAGCATGTCCCCCTCTGGCTCCTACATGCAGGGGCAGCCAGGGGGCTCTGCATGCTGCCCCCACCCCAAGTGCCAATGAACCATGGCCAATGGGAGCTGCAGGGGCAGTGCCTGTGGACAAGGCAGTGCGCAGAGCCACCTGGCCATGCCTCCATGAAGGAGCTGGAGCGGGGACATGCCGCTGCTTCTGGGAGCTGCTTGAGGTATGCGCTGCCCAGAGCCTGCACTCCTGACCCCCTCCCATGCCCCTACCCCCTGCCCCAGCCCTGATCCCCCTCCCACCCTCCGAACCCCTCAGTCCAAGCCTGGAGCCCCCTCCCGCACCCTGAACTCTTCATTTCTGGCCACACCCCAGAGCCTGCACCCCCAGCTGGAGCCTGTACCCCAACCCCCAATTTCATGAGCATTCATGATCTGCCATACAATTTCCATACCCAGATGTGCCATCGGTCCAAAAAGTTTGCCCACCCCTGCCAGGGTCAGCTCTATGTTTTTTGCCACCCCAAGCATGGCAGTCAGGCAGCGTTCGGTGGCATGCCTGCGGGCAGTTTGCTTGTCATGCAGATTCAGCGGCATTTCTGCGGGTGATCTGCCAGTCCCGAGCCTTCGGTGTACCTGCCACCAAATTACCGCCGAAGCCGCGGGACCAGCGGACCTCCCACCGGCATGCTGCCGAAGGCTGCCTGACTGCCGCCCTCACGGCGACCGGCATGCTGCCCCCTGTGGCTTCTCACCCCAGGCACGCGCTTGCTGTACTGGTGCCTGGAGCCGCCCCCAACCCCTGCCTTAACTGGTAGCAGTTGCAGCACCTTACACTATCCCTTCAGGCCTCTGACCACTAGGGGGCGAGACAACTGCAAACCAAAAGCAAGAAAAGCCCAGTAAATTGGAAATTTGTAGTGTTCAGCAAAGCAGCAATGTATCTCCCCTCTCTGGCTCTGAAAACCCTCCACATCTCAGGGATGCTCAATTCCCATTTATAAAAATTCCCCCTGAATAAAAGCAGATATTCAACATTTCTCAGCCCGCTGGGTATAGCTGTCTTTTGAAAACCTGGGCAAAAGTAGCATTTTAAAATTAAATAGGTGAACAACCACATCCTACTACAAGTGCCTGTCTCTGCTGGCGATGTGGGAAATGGTGAACAGCCAGTGAGAGAGCAGAGGTGAGGGTCTGTCATGCTCCTGATGAATTGTGCTGGCTAATGAACACTGAATTAACGCAGCAGGTAGTCAAGGTGGAGCGCCTCCTGTTTGTGTCATGATTATTGTTATCTGTGTGGGGGCAGTGCACAGAGGCCCTATTCACTCTTCTATTTAAAACTCCTCTGGTGTCTCTTCACTCTTGATGTTACAGAAATCCTGGCTGGAGATGCAATCAGATACCCCACTGATGAGCACAGTATAGATACTTAGATTAGATACAGCTCTGGATCAGTTTTGTCACAGAATTTCACGGTATCACTGCAATAACTCTGCATCGTTATTGGAATGGCTCCTCTGTGTAGCTGCTTCTCATGGCTATTTGCAGTCTATGATCAATAGTGGGGGAGATTCTAGAGTGTCTGGCTTGCATGTTCCTCTCTTCCATGTCCTTGATAGCTACTCTTCCTTGTCCCATGAGGACCTTCTTTTCTGGGGGCATACAGAGACCATGGGCCCTCACATGCTCAGTTTCAAACCCATGCAATGTTGACAGATCAGCTTCCTGTGTATTTAAAGAGGATCCCCCAAAATAGATTCTAGTGACCCCACACTCAGAGGGATGTAACCAATGAGGACAGTCTCCTCTCCAGAAGCTGGTCTTAGGGTGTGTGTGCATCTGGCACACTATTACAGCCCAGTCTCAAATGGATCCTTTAAAAAAAATGGGTCTACAAGGTGAACCCAAGGGTATGGAAGCCATACTAAGCTGGTCCTGGCTGGGCGTTTCCTCCCCCTGGGGCTGAGCAGGCACGGGCTGTGCTAAACTGGCCTCTGCTGGGAATGACTCTTTGCAGATTTTACACGGACTCATGCCAACCTGTTTCCTGCGGTGAGGTGGATTTAAAATGCTTTACAACAAGCAGCTCAAACGGTGCAGTCTCCTTGCAGTGACAACACCAGCTAGAGCTTACACCTGAGGCTGACGCCATCTGTTTCTGGAGCCACTCTCTCACCCTTTCCAGCAGTTTTGTACCATTCCCAAGGCAGAGTTCAGTGGTCTCAGATCATTCATTAGAACATAAGAACATAAGAAAGGCCGTACTGGGTCAGACCAAAGGTCCATCTAGCCCAGTATCTGTCTACTGACAGTGGCCAATGCCAGGTGCCCCAGAGAGAGTGAACCTAACAGGCAATGATCAAGTGATCTCTCTCCTGCCATCCATCTCCATCCTCTGACGAACAGAGGCTTGGGACACCATTCTTACCCATCCTGGCTAATAGCCATTTATGGACTTAGCCACCATGAATTTATCCAGTCCCCTTTTAAACATTGTTATAGTCCTAGCCTTCACAACCTCCTCAGGTAAGGAGTTCCACAAGTTGACTGTGCGCTGCGTGAAGAAGAACTTCCTTTTATTTGTTTTAAACCTGCTGCCTATTAATTTCATTTGGTGACCCCTAGTTCTTGTATTATGGGAATAAGTAAATAACTTTTCCTTATCCACTTTCTCAACATCACTCATGATTTTATATACCTCTATCATGTCCCCCCTTAGTCTTCTCTTTTCCAAGCTGAAGAGTCCTAGCCTCTTTAATCTTTCCTCGTATGGGACCCTCTTTAAACCCTTAATCATTTTAGTTGCCCTTTTCTGAACCTTTTCTAGTGCTAGAATATCTTTTTTGAGGTGAGGAGACCACATCTGTACACAGTATTCGAGATGTGGGCGTACCATGGATTTATATAAGGGCAATAATATATTCTCAGTCCTATTCTCTATCCCCTTTTTAATGATTCCTAACATCCTGTTTGCTTTTTTGACCACCTCTGCACACTGCGTGGACATCTTCAGAGAACTATCCACGATGATGCCAAGATCTTTTTCCTGACTCGTTAATTAGCCCCCATCATGTTGTATGTATAGTTGGGGTTATTTTTTCCAATGTGCATTACTTTACATTTATCCACATTAAATTTCATTTGCCATTTTGTTGCCCAATCAATTAGTTTTGTGAGATCTTTTTGAAGTTCTTCACAATCTGCTTTGGTCTTAACTATCTTGAGTAGTTTAGTATCATCTGCAAACTTTGCCACCTCACTGTTTACCCCTTTCTCCAGATCATTTATGAATAAATTGAATAGAATTGGTCCGAGGACTGACCCTTGGGGAACACCACTAGTTACCCCTCTCCATTCTGAGAATTTACCATTAATTCCTACCCTTTGTTCCCTGTCCTTTAATCAGTTCTCAATCCATGAAAGGACCTTCCCTTTTATCCCATGACAGCTTAATTTACGTAAGAGCCTTTGGTGAGGGACCTTGTCAAAGGCTTTCTGGAAATCTAAGTACACTATGTCCACCGGATCCCCCTTGTCCACATGTTTGTTGACCCCTTCAAAGAACTCTAATAGATTAGTAAGACACGATTTCCCTTTACAGAAACCATGTTGACTATTGCTCAAGAGTTTATGTTTTTCTATGTGTCTGACAATTTTATTCTTTACTATTGTTTCAACTAATTTGCCCGGTACTGACGTTAGACTTACCGGTCTGTAATTGCCGGGATCACCCCTAGAGCCCTTTTTAAATATTGGCGTCACATTAGCTAACTTCCAGTCATTGGGTACCAAAAGGATTAGCAATCAATATGACATCTACTGATTATGGTGGAGCAGAGGAGAAGGGGAGAATTGAGACCTGGATGGTTCTGGTTCCCTTTGTATGAGACTTTTTTTTTATTGCATCACTTTGACTTAGCATTCACAGAGGTGTGTGTTGAAAATAGGTGGCTGGGGTGATGAGGAGGGAAGAGAGAGACAAAGGGAGCATGAGTTTCTTTAACTAGCACCAGTTTGTGTGGGGTTTATGTTGTTTGTTCTAAGAGGGAGGGGAGGAGAGAGGAAGAAAGCAGGAATATAGGAGGAGGCAGAGGGAGGGAGAGAAAGGAATAGGGGGGAAGAAAACGAAGAGAAAGACGCTACATGGCAGTGGTAGGGTACCAAGCCTTCGCGTATTGACTTCAGCCCTCCTCTGAGCTGCCGCAGAGAAGCAACAGATCAGCAGCATGTGTGACAAACCCTCAGGTAAAAGCAGTGCCAGAGGGGAGAGGGGAATGTAGGGCCCGACGTCTCCAGTTTTAGAGCACCAGGGGTAGAGCGCCGGTGCCCAGGGTAGAAGAGCAGCTAAATGCACTGACCAAAGTGCTGTGGGCTCACATTGGCAATAGAAGGTGTCCCAAAAACCTTATCAATGAAATGTAAGCCTCCCTCCCCCCCCCACCAAGTAGAAACCAGGTGAAAGCAGGAACAGGAAACCCCAACAGAACGGTGACCCACTGCAACAAATACCAGCCTGTCACAGAACAGCTGCAACAGAGTTGGTGGGGAGGGGGCATGAATATTAAGTTAGAGAAACAGAACCGGATTCACTCCTCATTTATTTCTGTACCGAACATTCGCTGTAAGGAAGGAAGTTAATCAAAAGGGCAGAGAATACTCAAGAGGTTCCCAGGCACTATTAATACTGTAAAATGAATCTGGGAAGGAAGCAAACACAGCCTGGGGGTGTATCCCCCAGAGGAGGCCTGATAACCGCTGAGAGCAAAGCAGAGCGTCTCGCGTGCATCAGCCCACATTGCCACCACCTTGGCAGGGGGAGCAGCGCGCTCAGATGGAGCAGGCAGGGGCCCCCACCTTGACATAGCATTCGGGGGGAGCGGGAGCTCCTAGGAACTGAAGAACAGGATGGTGTTGGAGGCGGAGGGGAGGAGGGGATACTGCTTATGTGCTGCAACCTGACAGGTGTCCCCCTGCTTTCCCAGCTCCCCACTGCTGCAGCCACAGGCGTCCGTCCGCCCCCTTTCCTATGGATCGCCGCTCCCACCAGCGCCGCAGCGTTAGGAGTCGCCCTGCGTCCCCAGCCCCACTCTGCATTGTTATCACTG